>NC_043703.1:135027200-135160188 GCF_006229205.1 Suricata suricatta | reverse complement strand
GCGTACCTAGGAAGGTCGTGGACGAGACGTGGTTAACCCCGGTGTTTGGGTCGCTGGTCCGCCGCCGGCGCCGCAGCCCCTGGTGCGGCTGCTGCCTCCGCGCTGCCTCGTCCCCCTCCGCCATCTTGTACCGATTTAAAATTAACTCCCCACTGACGTCAAACGCCGCCGCCGCTTTATCAACCTCCCGGGAGCCGGCGGGGCGCTGGCGGGTCCTAGCGCCGCCAGCAGCCAGCACCTCCTTGTCCTCCCCACGCCCTCCCCGGCCCCGCCCATCGGCGCCTTCGCTCCGCCCCCGCCTTGCCAGCCTCACTGCCCGACTGTCAGCCTGCCCTTTGGCTTTCCTGGCCTTCCACTACTGGATGGGATTGGGCGGCGCCCCCACCGCGGTCGCCGGACATCCGCACCCCGGCGAGCTCAGTACCACACCCCCTTAGCGCTGGTCTGGTCTGTGTAAACGCAGAAGGGATCTCCAGAGAACCAAGTCTCTCCTTCCCAGTTCAGTAACCCAATTCTTTTTACAGCTCTTCATAATCGTTCACTCGTGCCCTGCACGTGAGGTTGCTTTCGCACGCCTTCCTCTTTTTTATCCGCCGCCTTCTGTGGGGGATACCATCCTGCCTGCCCTTCTCCCAAGCTATTGCCCTGCCCTGCTTTTCCTCTTGATCTTTCCTCTCCCAGGTCCCTAATGTTGCTTCCCCTCTAAAGACCATCCTGTGGTTTATTTGCAATAGCACCTATCTGCTTATGAGACCCTCATCCTTATCTTCTTGGTTCTGCATACCTTTTCCTAGTCCTAGTACCTTGAAGGGACAAGCCAGAAAGCACTGTCATCAGAAAGTGAATTGTAGCAGGTCCTTTCCTAACTATGATGAAACCTCCTGAGGATCCAATGATATCCTGCAAAAAGTTCAGGTCACTTTTTAAAATAAATTCCAGCCCATGGAAGCATCTGTGAAACACGGTCTCTTTTTACCACATCACCAGTGCATTAAAAACTCCTTTTCTTTGGTAAAGACAGGCATCCAGGTGTCTGAATTGCTGTCTTAGCCAGGTCTTCTCAAAAGTCTCAAAATCACAGCCTTACATCCTGCATGACCTCTAGAAAAGCACTGATGTCATGAAAGCTTCAGGATGCCATTCTAGAGGAGTTTTCATTCGGCTGTCTGTTTATTCATCTGTTTTCTGTCTTTATGGAAAGAGATTTGGAGCTCCTCCTAGACTTCCTAACTCCCTGCATCCTGGTTCAGTACCCTCAGGGCAGCCTAAGCTCCAAATCATAAACCTGGCTTGATGATGGATTTCCTTTCATAATCTCCCTATGCGACATCTATTTAATATTGCCAACAATCTGCTTTCTGCAAGGTATCATCTTGGAAGAAGATGCAAAGATGAATATTTTTGCAGTCAAAGAATTAACTTTCCATTAGAGTTAGCAGTGAACTTAGTACGGAGTGCACCCCATCAGGGGCCCCCAGGGAGTTAAGGCTGCACTCCTTCTAGTCAATTGACATAACTGGTATCCTTTCCACGATCAGACACTATATTAATCTCATGGACTGCTACTACAGTGCCCTGAACAGGTCCGCACAGCTCCTGACTTCAAGAAGTGTAGAAAAGCCAAATGCAAGTACAGTCAAGAGACTGAACGTTGTCCCACCGTCACCTCCTGTCTGTGTGTGTTGAAAAATCCATTCTTTGTTTCCCCCAGTCAGCTATCCTTCAGCTTCTCATCACAGCGAAACCTCAGTGTTACTGCAGACTTCTCCCTCCCCCACCCTCCCTTCAAAACCAAGCAGGTGTGTGCAGTCAGTCCTGAGTTCTAGATCTCCGTCCAGCTCCCCTCCTCTCCATCCCTTCAGACTCCCTCTTGATTCAGCGCTCATCATTCCCCACTGCACCGAGTGGCTTATTGCTGGGGGCCCTTCTGATGTGGGTCCTCCACACAGCCACTGGCTTGAGTTTTCTTCGACACAAGTCTGGTGATGTGATTTCTTTGCTCAGGATAAAGTGCAAACTCTTCAGAATAGTTGAGAAGGCCTTTCGTGATTTGGACTATGTATTGAGCTGCATTTTTCACTACTCAGTCGTTTATTCCACATTTTTTTTTCATTTAACAAATGAATTCTAACACTATTGTGTGTTGAACGATAACTGAATAACAAGACAGACAAAATTGGTTTACTTAGTTTTTTTTTTCCCTTTCTACAGCCCACACAAACCTCTCCGGCACAAGAAAGTAAGCTCCAGGGGCTCAAAGATGTCTTATTCAGGGGTGCCTGACTGGCTCAGTGGTGGAATATATGACTCCCGATCTCAGTATCTTGAGTTCAAGCCCCATGCTGGGTGGAAAGATCACTTCAAAAAGATTCTGGTTCTACCACTGATTCACCTAATGTTTAAAAACCTCCAGGTCCTCATTTTTTAGAACTAACTATAACAAAATTCTTATGGGTTCAAATCAGTGGGTTTTAGAGCATTTTCTTAACTGTTAAATAACTAACATTTATGAAATGTTTCCTGGTGTTCCAGGCACCCTTCAGAGTACTTTACATGTGTTAAATCATTTAATCCTCAAAACAATCCTGAGAGGTATGTGCTGTGAATATTCTGTTCTTCCAGTTAGAAAAAAATAAGTTCCAAGAGGTTTAAAATGTGCCTAAGTGGCAAGACTGGCATTAGAAGAAGCCCAGGCAATCTGGGTCAAGAGTTTCTGCTCATACCCACTGTGATAGTATTCATTTTACACACTGTGAATTCGTGGAGGGCAGAAGCCATAACTTATCCACAGCAGGTACATTGGGATACTGCCTTCAGTTAGTGTAAATTGTATTAAAAGCAATGTCTTCCAAATAAACCACTCTAAAAATCTTTAAATCCGATTAGTAAATGGGCAAAAGATGTCCACAGACAATTTGCAACAAAGGCATTATAAAAATGGACCTTAAACATGCAAGAAAATGTTTGGTTTCACTCATAATAAGAGAAACTCAAATTAAAACAGCATTAAGACACCGTTTCTCACCCATCAGTTTGGCAAAAATTCAAAAGCTTATGATTACATCGTGTTGGCAAGGACGTGGAGGAAAACAGGCACTCACACACTGCATTCTCATGGAGAATGCAAAATGGTACAGCCTCCATGGAGAGGAATTTGGCATTGTCCAACCAACTTCATCTGCATTTACACTTTGACCTGCCAGTCACACTTCTGGGCAATAACTCTGGAGGCACAACTCCAATAATACAAAAAAATTACATTTGCACAAGGTTATTCACTACAGGATTATTTACAGTTGCAAAATATCAGAAACAAGATATGCAAGCATAGGTGATGAGTTAAATAAACTATAAGTACTCATAATGGGGTAATTTGTAGCTGTAAATAGAGAAGAGAGCGATCTCTATGAACTGATACGGGGTAATTCCCAAGAGATATTCTTACATGAATAAATCAACCTACAGAAGAACATCTATACTATGCTACCTTTTGTGTGCCAGGGAGAAATAAGAGAACAAGCGTGTATCCAATTATCTGTCCAAAAAGAAGCTCTGGAAGGCTTAACAGAAAACAAGATTTAGTTCCCTGAAAGGGGGGGTGGGTGGGGAATCAGGCAGAAGGAATACAGAATGGAATGATGCTTTTCTCACTATACTGCTTTAGATAGTGTTGACTGTTGAAAACATGATCAAAAAATAAAATTGAATCAATAAGGATGGGAAAGGATTACTAAAACTGAAAGCAAACCAAATAAATTATTATAACAGTATTTAAATGAATAACATAGCCGCACTAAAGAGGGGGAAAAAAAGAGCCAACAAATCCAAGTACTTTACAAACATAGAACTGGACTGTAAACGTTTCTCAGTCTTGGTCAGGGTAGAGGGGAGAACAGCGAACAAATCCTGAAGCCTTTTTCGTAAGGTTGATTTTGTAGAGGGATGGGCAAAGCAATTCTGAATCTATTTTAGATGTATTATATAGATAAGTAAATATATATATATTTATATGATATATATAATATTGATATATATCATTGATCTATATAAATATATTTCTATAATATATAAGTGTATTTAGATATGAGTAAATATACCAACATATTTTAGCTGAATAATAGATGAGTCAATGTGTTGATATTGTTGTGAGCCAGGGTTCTCAGTGGGGAAGAAGGGACATAAAATAACGAAAGGGGGAAAGCAAGGTGGATCTTATGGGATCAACTAAACTGGAGGTATTGATATGGACTGAAGACTTATAAAAATGCATATATACATGTGTGTATGTAAGTGTAAATATGCATGTATATGTATGTGTACAGATTATATATGTATATGTACACACATCTATTTCCTTTTTCTATCCACAGAAAATGCCTATAAGCAAAGATACCCAAGTAGCAATGATCATACCTAATGCCCAATCTCGGGCCTCTAATACCATTCCCTACTGAAAGGAAGTAGGAGTCCATAGAGAAACCACTGGTTTCAGAGCTAGAGCAGCGTGGGTTCAAGATGATACACGAGCATCATTTTTGTGACAGAATAAGGATGTGCTCAAAAGAAAAAAAAGGGGTGGCATGGAGGGACTCCCACAGGCCAAATCTGAAACAATTTAAGGACCAAAACAATTAAGGACAACAATGAATTAGAGAAAATAGGGAATATAAGAATCTATGAGACTATACCAATGACAGATTAGATAGGTAAATAGATGGTAGAAAGATAGATAGATAGATAATTAGATAGATGATAGATAGACAGATAGACAAAGAAAAAACTCTTGTCCAGAGTAGAATGCTGAGGATAGACTGGTAAATGTCCAGACAGTGCTAGAGTTAAGAGTCATCAACTTGCAGCCATGATGGCAAAGATTGGGTCAGACAAGAATCAACAATGGATACTAAATCTGAGGGTGAAAATTTGATAAATCGAGGATTGAATATTTATGTGTCTTAAAGTTTCTCTTCACACTTGCTTATTAATTGCAAGAGAAAACTAGAAACAGAAAATAGACAACACTTTAACTAGGTGATTAAAATTAACATCCCCAAAGGTGCCTGGCTGGCTCAATTGATAGAGCACATGACTCCTGATCTCAGGGTCATGAGTTCAAGCCCCATTTTGGGTGTAGAGTATCTAAAAAGATATTTAACATCACCAGTGAGGAGGCAGATGGATATGTGCCTCCACATGTGACACTCGAGAGAAACACAACATCACTTGTGTAGTATTCATCCAGTCTGGAATGAGCCTAACCATGAGGGAACCGAAGACAAACCTAAAACAAGAAACATTCTATTTAAAGACAAGGTGCAGCCGGGGGGTTGGGGGCGGGAGGGGCAGATAGTTTCTTCAAAAGCATCAGTGTCATAAAAGAAAAAGAATGACTGGAAATGTTCTAGATTAAAGGAGGCTGGAAAGGCATGACAACCAACTACAGCATCCTAGACTGGATCCTGTACAGGAGGGGGCCATGCTACAAAGGACACTATGGACTGACATAATTGGAATATGGACGGTAAGTAGAAGAACCATATCAGTATTAAATTGGTAAAAGCATATTCTTATTTATATAAAAAACATACAGGAGTATCTTAGACTAAAGGGCCAGCATGTATAAAATTTCCCCTCAAATAGTTTAGAAAATATTAGAGAGAGAGAAGAAAGCAGAAAGGAAGAAAGGAGACAATAAAGCACATGGAGTGAAGTATTTACAACTGTGAATCTAGATATCAAACATATAGGTGGTCAATATTCATTCTTATTCTTGAAACTTTTCTGTAATTTTCAAATTATTTCCAAAATGGATTTGTTTGGGTTTTATCATTTTTAAAATGTAAAAAAAAATTTTTTTTTATTATTTATTTTAAAGGACAAAACATCATATATCTTTAATTGGATCAAAGATCAATTAAAACTTATCTTCGTGTATCACTATTCAGTTATTAAAAGTAATCACCACTGAAACTTAGCAGTAGAAGAAAATTTTATGTCAAGGAGGAAAAAAGTGGATTACAACTATGTAAAGACGTGTGGACATAGAAACACTGGTAGGAGATATGTTAAAAACGGGGGATGATACAGGGATTATATATTTATTCTCTATTTTACAAATCTTCTGTAGTCCTGCTGTATTGCCCATAATATTCTTTTTATTTTTTAAAAGTGTTTTTATTTATTTGAGAGAGAGAGAGAGAGGGAGAGACAGTGTGAGCAGGGGAGGATAAGAGAGAGAGGGTTGCAGGCTTCAGGCTCTGAGCTAGCTGGCAGCACAGAGCCCGATGCAGGGCTTGAACTCACAAACCGTAAGATCATGACCTGAGCCAAAGTCGGATGCTTAACCGACTGAGCCACCCAGGCACCCCTGCCCATGCTAGTTTTAAAAATTACTTTACAAGTGGCTCAGTTAGGCTTCCAACAAATTTCTGTTGTAGATGATAGATGAGATCTTGATTTCAAGAGGAAGGATTTAAGTTGGAGGTTCTAATGTCTATAATTTCCTTCTTGGAAAAAATCTTAGAAAATATTTACACATGGGTCACCTGGGTGGCTTAGTCGTTTAAGCGTCCGACTTCTGCTCAGGTCATGATCTCATGGTTCATGAGCTTGAGGCCCACATCAGGCTTTCTGCTGTTAGCACAGAGCCTGCTTCAGATCCTCTGTTTCCCTCCTCCCTCCCATTTCTACCCCTCTCCCACTCTCTCTTTCTCTCTGGAAAAGTAAGTAAACATTTAAAAAATATTTGCACAAGTTAGCAATAATAGAAAATTTTTAAACAGGGTAACTAATGGCCCAACAGCTCTCAAATTCTATTTGTGACATATAGCTTATTCCTTTTATATAAAACACTGCTAAAGCACATCAGGATATTCTTCAGCCCTTATTCTATACTTCTAGAACAGAAGGAAACTCTCAGCATATTCTCCAACCATACACTCTGGATTTTCCATCTGATTCTGATTTCATACTATTATGCATGAAATCATGCATTCAAATGTTTGGTTGTGAACATGTCATCACGAGGCTTGTTAGGAGAATTGGAGAACTTCCTTCCCCATTTCCTTTATTCCTCTTAATAATTACTCACTTTCTTTTCCTTTCTTCACACAGGACCTCTGGAAATTGATTTCTCTGAAAAGTCAGAAAGGAAGAATAAAGCTGATGTACAGAAAAGCCATAGACTCAATCTAAATATATTTAACCTGAGTCAGGATTTTGTTTCAGTTGTCACATAAAATGAAGGGAATAACCATTTCCATGTTCTTGGCCATATTCTTTGAGTAACTAAGTTTGTCCGAGGGCTCTGGGACCTGAACCGCCACCACAATCCAAAGAATAAGAACACTTTTCCTCACCTGAACATTAATGGCAGGATCTTTATTAGCTTCTCAGGTGCATCCTCCAAACATCTGAGTGACATACTGTTTGGGAAGCTTGTTTTGTCAGGACATTTTCTATTTTATTATTGGCCTGAAGAATATAGTATTTTTTAAATTTTTTAAGTTCATTTATTTATTTTGAGAGAGAAAGAGAGCATGCGTGCATGCACAGCAGGAGCAGAGAGAGAATCCCAAGCAGCCTCCTCACTGTCAGAGAGGAGCCCCGTGTGGGGCTCAAACTCACAAACTGCGAGACCATGACCTGAGCCGAAATCAAGAGTCAGATGCTTAACCGAGCGAGCCACCTAAGCTCCCAAGACTATACATTATTTTTAAAGACCAAAGAAAGAAAAAAGTTCTACAGGATTATTCCACAAAGATTTATACATTGTTACTTACTCACTAAAAAATTGTCAAGACACATAGAAATAAACAGCTTGTCAGCAGAACAGCATAGATCATTTGCTAAATTAAAGCTGATATAGTCAAGAAAAAAGCTACTGAAATCTTTATTGACCTGCGAGTTTCCCCAAGAAGTCACTTTCCTCTCTCCTGTTGTGTGCAGGTGTTCTTTTGGAAGATTCAAAACATCACGTCATAGAGCCCTTCTAGCTTCCCCTCACTTCAGGGTTAAGGAATCCAACTCTGTCTGTCAGTCTGGTTCCCCATGTGTCTCCCTTTCCTTTCCTTCAATATGCTTTTCTCCTTGTGGTGTCCTGTGCGTCTTGGCCCACCCCCAAGTCTGTGGTTACTATACCTGAATCAAGATGGGCCAAATCCTTATTTTAAAAAAAGAAAGGGAAAAAAGTCTTCTCAGAGAGAAAAGGCAGTGATTCCTAAAGAAAACCTCCCACTCTCCTATCTCATGGATTCTTCCTGAGTTTTCTATGGAAGGAAAGCACCAGGTACCAAGAGTAGGAGAACTGACTGAAACTGACATTATGATCTTTTTCACCTTCACGGAAACAGTGGCAGGTGGGATGGACGGTTCCTGCCTGTAAAAAGTAGAGATTTGGACATCCATTAGCAGAAACTCTTCCCTTGGTCTGAGGGCATCATCAGATGGATGGGACAGGGTTAGGGTAGGAGAATAGGCAAACAAAGAAGGGGCACCTGGGTGGCTCAGTTGGTTAAGCATCTGACTTTGGCTCAGGTCATGATCTCATGGTTCATGGGTTCAAGCCCCACATCGGGCTATATCCTGATAGCTCAGAGCCTGGAGCCTGCTTCAGATTCTGTGTCTCCCTCTCTCTCTGCTCCTCCTCCACTTACTCTCTGTCTCAGTCACTCTCTCTCAAAAATAAACATTAAAAACTTTTTAAAAAGGGGCGCCTGGGTGGTTCAGTCGGTTAAGCATCCAGCTTCTGCTCAGGTCATGATCTCAGGTTGGTGGGTTCAAGCCATGCATCGGAATCTGTGCTGACTGCTAGCTCAGAGCTTGGAGCCTGACCACCCCCCACCCCCGGCTTGTGCTGTCTCTCTCTATCTCTCAAAAATAAATTAAAAAGGTAAAAAAAAAAAAAACAAAGATAAAGATAAAATAGTGACTGCTGTAGAAAAGGTGTTGGATATTGCTGAAACTAACATGAGATGACCAACGCTCCGAGAATGAAAAAGTTGTCCGCATTAGGAGCACACTGCATCTACAGACAGACCTTGTTGTGTTATCAGTGTTGTGTCTCCTAAAAGTATAGTTTAAGCTGCACCATGCTCGCAAGCTGTGGCGCCTTCATGTGAAGATGTGGGCTTCCTCCTGCGAGACTCGCTTACAGAACTATTTCCTGAGACCATGTAGACTTCTGTGCACAGAATTGCTTCAGGCCCAGCTGACAAACAGAAGAACAAGGTTGAAGAATTGGCCTGGGGTCTGGCAGCACTGGGAGCACTAGGGACCAGTGAGCTTGACCCAATCACCGGCATCCCTTGTTGGACTCTGCAGGCTTGGTGGTAGTGGCCACTGATTTTTTTTTCCAATTCATGATATATCTTTTATTTATTTGCCCCCTTTTTAACATCTCTCAGTATTTTACAATTTCCTCTGTACAGGTTGTATGTATCTTTTTTAGATATATTTTTGGGTACTTAATATCTTTTAAAGTTATTTTTTATTTTATTATTTTTATTAGTTTATTGTCAAGTTGGTTCCATATAACACCCAGTGCTCATCCCAACAAGTGCCCTCCTCCATGCCCATCACCTATTTTCCCCTCTCCCCCACCCCCCATAAAGCTCAGTTTGTTCTTAGTATTAAGAGTCTCTTCTGGTTTGTCTCCCTCCCTCTCCTTAACTATTTTTTCCCCTTTCCTTCCCCTATGGTCCTCTGTTAAGTTTTTCCTGTTCCACATATGAGTGAAAACATACGGTATCTGTCTTTCTCTGTCTGACTTATTTCACTTAGCATAACACCCTCGAGTTCCACCCACGTTGCTACAAATGGCCAGATTTCATTCTTTCTCATTCCCATGTAGTACTCCATTGTATATATAAACCACATCTTCTTGATCCATTCATCAGTTGATGGACATTTACGCTCTTTCCGTGATTTGGCTATTGTTGACAGTGCTACTATGAACATTGGGGTACATGTGCTCCTATGCATCAGCACTTCTGTATCCCTTGGGTAAATCCCTAGCAGTGTTATTGCTGGGTCATAGGGGAGTTCTACTGGTAGTTTTTTGAGGAACCTCCACACTGTTTTCCAGAGCGGCTGCACCAGTTTACATTCCCACCAACAGTATAAGAGGATGCTAGTGGCCACTGATTAATGCCAGAAATTGCATGAGGACTGTGACTAGCAAACTGCTTGGCTACCATGAGGATTTCTTTGGGCTTAAACATTTTGTGGGAGAGGGCAGAGAGGAAATTTATTGCAGCAAAACAGGGAAACCAGAATAAATGTAGACAAAAATAGGGACTCTGGGTTACTGATTGGCAGGGAGATTTTACTTATATCCAAAGCCCATGAGCCAGGGTCATTTGGTTATATTCTATAAGGGAGACCAAACCAAGGGGTGCCTAGGTGGCTCAGTCGGTTCAGTATCTAACTCTTGATTTTGGCCCAGGTCATGATCTCAGGGTTCGTGGGTTCAAGATTGGGCTTTGTGCTGATAGCACAGAGCCTGCTTGGGATTCTCTCACCCTCTCTCTGTACCCCTCCCTCCCTCTCTCTCTCCCTTAAATAAATAAACAAAAGAATAAAAAGGGAGAGCAAACCAAGAACATTAAGGATTCCGTGAGGTTGATACTTGCAGAAGCCTGGACATGAGTGCACGCTTCTCCAGCACAACCGTGTTTGTCCCTTGTCTTGAGAACTGTCATCATCTTGAAAGGCAATTGCTCCATAAGGAACACTGTGGGCAACTGGGTTTCCACCTGGGCTGGCTGCTGAATATTAGGTGTTCATTTTCCTCTAGAGCAAGAGGGAAATAATGACCCCTCCAGCCCATATTGATCCTGAGAGAGAAGGACTTGAACTGGGATACATTAGCATCAGTGTGGCAAAGTGAAAACGACACCAACTTTGGAGTTCAGACCCCAGCTCTGCAGGTTGGTTTTATAACCTTGAGAAAGTTAATTAACCTTTCTGCCCCTCAGTTTCCTCTGCTGTCAAGTAAAGGTTTCTGCCTAGCATTTTTGTCATGATTGCAGATAATATAGATCAAGTATTTAGCCCAGTGGCTGGCACATGGTGATAACTGATAGCCATCATGATTGTTGTTCCAATGAAGCAGCTCTTTTGAGTCTGAGAAGAGATCGAAAAGCAAGGACACAATTAATAATAATGTACCTATTCATAATTTCATGTAGTCTATAAAATACCTTGATGAGGCAAGTATCATTGGTGTCACCAGTCTTTTCTGTCTTTTACAGAAAAAGAAACTGGGGTTTTAAAAGGTCACATAATTTGTTCAAGACCACAAAAGTAGTAAGTTGAAGTTCAAATGCAGTTCTGTTTGCCTCCTGGGCCTGTGTTCTTAACCGTGTATCTCCAGATTCCATACTGGTCTTAAGGCTAGGCACTGAACACTCTATAATCATAAGCCATTTACACAGACCACTAAGTAGCTAGAAGAAGCTTCTGGATGTCCAGGAAACTGTTTCAGGCAGCTAGAATGCAGGTAGACATCACTCAAAGTCCAGGACAAGGGCACCCCCGAGTACAGAAAAAAGCACTCTCCTAAGTGCAACAGGACCATCTACTTGAATGACCAACTTCTGCGGAATTCATAGGTGTCTCACAGTCACTAAAATAGGCTACTAGTAGGAGCCGCAAAAATCCAAATCTATGAACTAGACTTGCTTGAGAATATTTGGAAAAGTAGACAGAGCCCGGTTTTTAAATGAAGGTCAGCACACAAGAGAAAAGAACACTGTCAGGAACTCCTTAGGAACTATCATATTCTATAACATGTTTTTCAAAAATAATAACAAAGAAGTGGACATAACCATTGTGATACAGAAAACGTGCTTGTGGCTTGAAGGAAACACTGCCATGTACTTTCCATTCGTCTGAGAACAGGGCAGTAAGTGATATGTTCCCCAAGCAGCCTAGCTGGGCATACCTAACAGCCTCGCCACCCCCCCCCCCCCCCCCCCCCCCCCCCCCCCCCCCCCCCCCCCCCCCCCCCCCCCCCCCCCCCCCCCCCCCCCCCCCCCCGCCGCCAGCCTTCAGGAATGCCTTTGAAGTCAGTGGGAAATCCAAGCCTCCCTGAAGGAATTGCATATTTTAGCTACTTTTAAGATTAGGACATTATCTACATTGGCCTTACAACAATCAGCATATTTTATTTGTAACTGGAAAGCAGCCAAACCTTTTCTATCTCACACCCAAGCTTAATTCCAGGCTCCCAAAATCTGACTGGCTAGTTGGCAGACGGAACACTCCACCTTGACAATGTCCTTAGAATTGATTGTCCTTGTTGTAACCTATTTAATCCTTGGATTCACTGCTGCTGGAGTAGTTTCATCGTTATATTTTGACAGTTAGATCTGCGCCTCACCTCAAACACCTCCCCAAGCCCCACGTCCTTTCTCCCCTCCATCATATTCTCGGGGTCTATCTTCAAGTACAAGTGCTCAGAACGTGAGCTCCTTCTTTTTATTTCCCATAACCATTCTTTCCTGGAGCAGAGATGTCAGCAAGTAATGCCACCAGCACTTGATCGACCTGGCAAATATTTATCATCCAAGCGCGTCCTGTTGCCCTCCAGGAAGATGAGATAGCATAAGACATAATGAAATGACTTTTGTTTTAAGGCATTATGTTTGGGGGCTATTTGTTATATAATAGCTAACCAGGATACATGCGCATGGTGTCAAACCAATGCATAAACGTACATATGTGGTAAGACAATAAACAAATATGTAACAACAGTTCACACTGAATCCAGAATCATGGCAATCACCCTTCTGTAAAGTTACTTGCTTGCTTCTGCTGTCCAGAACAGTGGCTCTTAATTTGTTGTTGTTGTTTTATTGGACAGTAATACAAATGTTAAATGGCATTCACTTACAGGACAGGTTCCCAGAGGCGTGCTCAAATATCCATTGGTGGCCACTGTAAATTACACTATGGACCATGCCGCACCCATCAGGAGCAGATCCAGGATTTGTGGAGCCTAAAGCATCTACGAGTTTGGGAAACCTCTTTAAGAAAACAAATTCTGAATCAAAATTAGATGTGAAAGTAAATATTTATGTTTAAAATTTTTTTAAGTTTATTTTTTTATTTTGAGAGAGAGAGAGAATTAGAGGGAGAGGGGCAGGGAGAGAGTGCAAAAGAGAATCCCAAGTAGGCTCCACACTGTCAGCACAGAGCCCCCCATGTGGGGCTTAATTCCATGAACTGTGAGATGGTGCCTGAACCAAAACCCAAGAGTCAGACACTTAACTGACTGAGCCACCCAGGAGCCCATAAATGTTGATTTAGAATGAGAAAAGAGGGGTGACTGGGTGGCTCAGTCGGTAAGTATCCAACTTCAGCTCAGCTAGAGATCTCTTGGTTCATGAGTTTGAGCCCTGCATCAGCCTCTGTGCTGACAGCTCAGAGCCTGGACCCTGTTTTGGATTCTGTATGTGTGTGTCTCTCTCTCTCTTCCCTCCCTCGTTCACATTGTCTTTCTGTCTGTTTCTCTCTCTAAAAAGTAAACATTTAAAAAAAAAAGAATGCTAGAATGAAAAAAGAAATCACAAATTTATAAAGCTAACACATACCACAAACGTACAGAACAATGATATTTTTATTAATTAACTTTATGGCATACATTTCTAATACTTTTTTTCTGAAATTTTGGCTATTCAGTCTTTGGCTCTTCATAATATATCAACTTAGGAATATCATTTTCTGAAGACAAAATGTAAAGACAATTTCATTTTTCTTCTTACATAGTTAATAAAATTCCTATTTATTGCTAGTTTTTAAAAGTCTCTCAGCTTTGAACACTTTATTGTTGATGTCATGTGAATTTTTAAGATTATTGTCAAATTCGGGTAGGTCTCTGTCAGGTTTCTTTTGTGCAAAAGTGTCAGATTTCAGGGCATATCAATTTTTCTGCTCAATGACTAGTCTCAAATACTCTGAATTGAAAATGCATGTGGCATTTGTAATTGCATATACTGCATTTTGCAGCAGATCCTTAACAAGAGAGAAATCCATTTCTAATCATTACTGATGGCATCAAAATCTTCTCTTTACCACTTTACCCACCTTGTGATGGGAAGGCATTCCCCCTGGACCAGGCCTCTTCTGTACTTCTCAAACAATATTTTTCCTCTACTCTCCACATACGGTTGGAGCCAGGCCCCGTTGGTCTCTTTTTCTTCTTTTCTTTCACATGTTCCTATGACCTTTGACGGAGAACACAGGACTCAAGAGACAAAGGGCACCTGTGTCCTGGTTTGCTCCCTTAGGGCTCATATCCAGGAAGAGGAAGTTAACTAGATTGAAGGGGTTACAGGAAGCAGAGGTGGTTTGGGCCCCTCCCCCATTTGGAAGGGACCTGTGGCACAGAGTGGCCTTGCTCCTTTAAGAAACCCTCATAGCAGATTAAAAATAACGGGACGTGGGGGTTAGGTGGCGGTGGGA
The DNA here is from genome assembly GCF_006229205.1 of Suricata suricatta. Lineage (NCBI taxonomy): Eukaryota > Metazoa > Chordata > Mammalia > Carnivora > Herpestidae > Suricata > Suricata suricatta. Next base: position 135,145,722 of record NC_043703.1, on the reverse strand, counting down.
CCTGAATGTCACCACAGATACTCTGAAGGACTAGGAAGGTAGCTGAGTCGGGACCCAGAGGTCATGACTGTGAGTGAGTACAGAGCATTCAGCCTAAACCAGGAGTCTGATGAAGGTTGTGGCTGCGGTTCAGAAGGCATGTCGCACCAAGGTGACCTGAATCCGCAAAAAGGGCACTGGGTCCTGGACACACAAAGAAGAAAGCACAGGCAGGTCAACCCCAACGGCACAGACGACTGCAACATGCCCAGGGACCCGACTGGCCAAGCCGCCTCACCGCAGAGCCCAGCAAGGCCCCACACAAGAGCAGTGGGACCTCGGCATGTCAGAGGCCCCTGCCCCTTGCCAGATGGTCACCTGAGTAAGCTTTCCACTCTGTCTGCAAGCCTGTTCCTTTAGCTCTTATTCTGGGAAGGACTTGAAACAATGGACTCTAAGACACAGGACCATCTTTGGAATCCTCTGCGAAGACTTGGTAACAACATCTATCAGGTGATTCTTATTACCATAATAAGAATATATTTATACCACTTTTTTTTTTCAGTTAAACTTAATATCTCCAAGCCTCAGGTACGATTACTATCCCCGTTTGTTTTTTGTTTTTAGTTCTGTTTTATTTTTTAATGTTTATTTGTTTTCACAAGAAAGAGAGAGCTCACGCAAGCTGGAGAGGGACAGAGTGTCTGTGGACCGGACGCTAAGCCCCGCTGGCAGAGGTGAAGTACACCCGAACCGCATAGCCATTCTCTGCTCCATTCCAGAAGCCTCTGGAGCATCTTATGCTCACTCCCAGCACAACATGTGTTGCATATTTTAATCCATGGAAATTCGTCCTTAGAAATAACCACACTTGCTATGGATAAGCCAGACACTGGAGCGGTAAGGGCTCCAGCTTGCAATTCTGACCCGGTGATAGGATCACTTGATCCGTACCAGGTTCTGTGCTGACAGTGCAGAGCTTGCTTGGGATTCTCTCTCTCCCCCTCTCCTCTCTCCCTCTCTCTCTCTCTCTCTCTCTCTCTCTCTCTCTCTTTCTCTGCCCCTCCCCTGCTTGCACATGTGCTCTTTCTCAAAAATAAACATTATTTAACCTTCATGTACCTTCATTGCCACAAAACTGAAAGGGGAGGGGGGCGGGCAACACGCCACCATCACTTATGGACTGGTTGGTTCCTTCCCCCTGGAGCAAGCATTCACGCTGGCTGGCTCTGTGACCTCTCTGCCCTGAAGTCTCTTCCAGCACCACCCCCCTCAGCATCCACTTCCCGCTTCCCTCTGAGCTCTTAAGGACAAAGCCATATCCTTGCTGGTGCTGACAGGGCCCGTGGAGAGAGCTAGGATCGGTGCCAAGCAGGCAGGCTGCTGAAGCTCCTGGAGCCTCTGGTCTGCTGGGCACCACAGCTGAGAAGACTCCATGCAGGGGCGGTGAGATCCACCTCCAACCAGCCCGGACACGCTTTGTTCCAAGCAGTTCTTGTGCCTAAAGATTGCCAAAGACTTTGCAGTTTCTTCCTCTCACCTCTTGCCAGGAGTGCCTCGAAGTCTCATGAAGCCAGTTCCTCTGTTTCTGGCCTCTCCCCTCTAGCCAAGGGTCTGCAGCACCTTCCAGATGTTGTGACATTTCACTAATCCTGCCTATCCTCTCGGCAAAGACGCTGGACCAACCCAGCAAAAAGCAATGCACTTTGGTGAGAAAAGTGGGGCCAAAGCTGAAAGGGACTTGAAGGAGCAATATTGTCCTTGCTAGCTGTGTTCTGGCCCTAGCTCAATAAGGGCCTGTGATACATGTTAAAAACACTTAAGAATTTCAGCATGGGTTAAATATTTTTCTTCCTGTTTTTATTTTAAGTATGTAGAACCAAAAATGTGCATGTCCATCTGGAAAACAGCATTTTTAGATTTTAGTCATGGGTATATTTAAATCTGAAGGTCAAGACCAACAACACCCTCTATCCCAAATTGGAACTCTGTCCTCACACACGTTCATGTTTTCTTTGATTTCTTCCTGAATGATGGTGAGTGATAGGATTTGTCAAATTCACTGAAGAAATGCGCTAGGGGAAGTTCGTCAGGACTGTAGGTAGAGCACTTGTTCTCGACAAAATAAACAGTTACTTCTCACCAAAAAAGTTGCAGAGTGTCCCACTCTTGATTTCAGCTCAAGTCATGATCTCATGGTTTGTGAGATAGAGTCCCACATCAGGCTCTGTGCTGACAGTGCAGAGCCTGCTTGGGATTCTCTCTCTCCCTCTCCCTCTCCCTCTCCTGTCTCTCTCTCTCTCTCTCTCTCTCTCTCTCTTTCTCTGCCCCTCCCCTGCTTGCACGAGTGCTCTTGCGAGAACAGAGGTGACAGTAGCCCTTCTGGAGGGAGGTTAAACATTATGGGCAGAAGATTGATATGTAGCCACGTCCCAACGTTAAGACAGGAGAGCGCCAAAAAACCACCGAAATTCCTGGTGCACACATAGATGCTCCAGGAAGGTTGGAAGGAAAATAACAGGTCTCTGGTGAAAAACAAAACAGAAGAGGAAAAGAGATATTTGGGGATAAAAAAGCTAGTTGTGGGCAGTCGAGAATGGGAAGAGGAAGTTTAATTTAGGAAGGTAAGAAAAGGCTGACAAGCAAAGAAGTGCCCTTTGAGGGTCTGGAAGGAGGAAAGAGAAATTCAGCAAAAAAAAATTCATGAACCCTGGGGAGCCTGGGTGGCTCAGGCCCTTACGCAAATGGCTCAGGTCATGATCTCACGGTTTGTGAGTTTAAGTCCCGCAACAGGCTCTCTGCTCTCGGCACAGAGCTCTTTTTGGATCCTCCATTCTGTTCTGTTTCTGCCTCTCTCTCTCTCTCTCAAAAATAAAATAAATAGGGGTGCCTGGGTGGCTCAGTCGGTTGAGCGTCGGACTTTGGCTCAGGTCATGATATTGCAATTTGGGAGTTCAAGTCCCACGTTGGGCTCTGTGTTGTCAGCTCAGAGCCTGGAGCCTGCTTCAGATTCTGTGTCTCCCTCTCTCTCTGCCTCTCCCCAGTTCATGCTTTCTCTCTCTCTGTCTCAATAATAATTAAACATTAAAAAATTAAAAATAAATAAAAATAAATAAATTCAGGAACCCAAAGTAAAGAGAATAAATGAAATGTATTAGAGTCACATATGATCCCAGGGAATCTGTATCTGCTCAATTAACAATGGTATTCCCATAGCCCACAGCAAGGAAATGAAGAATAAGATGACCTTGGTTTTTATTCTATCTTCCCCAGCGTTCGCTAAAGCAATATGACCAGCTATTTCCTCCCTGGTGGCAGGGAAGGGGAGGAGCACACGGACCACAAAATTGGGAGAGCAGTATAAGGGACAACAGCATCAAGTATTTCAATAGAGGAGACCCTTGGGAAATACTGCCGGGGAAACATCCAGAGAGAAGTGGGGGAATCTGTGCAGCAGGGAAGGAGGGGGCAGGATCCGTAGCCTGCACCTCAAGGGGTCTACACTGGGCTCCTTGATAGTGATCACAACACAAAGGCGACTTCCTGAGTTCAGTAGATCCTTTGAAATGTAGATCATTTGCAGTTGAGTGAGTGCTTTAAATCTAGACTGCGCCCCAGGCAGTATACTTGTGGAGTATACACGGTATAAGGATACGGTATTGGACACAAACTACCAGTCCACCATGTATTTCCAAAATAGCTCTTCTCTCGGCCACAGAGACCCCTGATCACATCTGCAAGTCCTTGGCAGATTCCCGCCACGTAGACAAGAGCAAAAAGAGCAACATTAAAACTCATAGGTGGTTTCTAGTAAACCCTTTTTTGAGGACACAATCGAATCTTGGCGGGGAAAGCTAGGCTATTTCATTACTCCAAGTAGAATAATAATTGACAATCCATCAGGTTGCTTTAAGGTAAAAATAATAGAAAACCCAATCAGGAACATCAACAAAAAAAAGGGGAATGTAGTAGTTAAGTTCAAAGGTAGAGTGGTTTCAGGGTTGGTAAACTCTGTCACTGTTCAATGACATCATTGAGACATCTGGTTGCATTTTGTTTTCCAATTTTCTACTACACCTTCCTCAGCTCTTCCTTCCTCCAAAGAAAAGGTTGATTTTTGTCCACACGTGTGTCCTCCATAGTTGCATACCGGATGCCAAAGTTGTAAGGGCTCCCTAGAGCTCCATAGAGATGCAGCAGTGTGAACAAGAGTCTAGTTTCTGCTTTCAATCTCTTTACTTCAGAAGGAATTTTAAGTTTTAATTTCGTTTTTTAAATTTTCATTTGTTTCCTTTAAACTTTCTTGCAATCTCGCTACTCAAAATTGCTACCCATGCCAATTCCTAAACTAATCTTTGACAAGGAAAATGGCCTTATAATGATTGGTTCCATGTAATCAAGACCCACCCTGCTTTGGGATGAAATCAGCTCTCCCTGAAGTACGTAACTTGCCTGAAATCTGAACAAAGTTGAGATATTGTTAGTAAAGAAGAAGGGAGAAATAGCTGATGGAGAGGGAGCCATATTGTCTGTCATAGACAAGAACATGACTTCCAAACTTACCCTGATCCACCAGCTCCTCCTCCTGCTCCAACTATCCACTTGCCACAAGGAATCTTCCCCCTTCTACCCCCAAATTTGGGCATAACTGAAGTAATGAAGGCCTTCGCAAATAGGCTAGGAACAGACTGGAAATCCTCAGACCCAGTCAAGAATTCTACAAGTACCAGAAAAATTCATATGAATCATAGGCAGCTTATGTTGAAACATGCTATCAACTGAGAGCATAAAGGAGGGTGCCTGGGTGGCTCAGTCGGTTAAATGTCAGACTTTGGCTCAGGTCATGAGCTCACAGATCATGGGTTTGAGCCCCACATCAGGCTCTGTGCTGACAGCTCAGGGCCTGGAGTCCTCTTCGGATTCTGTGTCTCTCTGTCTCTCTGCTCCCCACTTTCTCTCTCTCTCTCTCAAAAATAGACATTTTTTTTTTAAAAAAAAGAAGAAGCATAAGTTAATGGTGATAAAGGACCTTCCAATTCTCAGTAAGTACCAATCAGTCAGGTGTTGTTTCTGCTCATCACGTGACCTGGCTGTTTAATAGAGGTTCTGGGTTTCTCTGAGGTCTTACTGCATAGTTGAAAATCCAGCTTATCTTGCTGTCACACGTATCCTTGTAAATATAGTCTCCCATAACTTAGAGTAACTTGAATAAGTTGGATTTTTCTCTGTAGAAAGTCAATTTAACCTGGAGGTCCAGGGTTGGGAGCCAAATGAGACTAACAAATTTGTCTTATTTTATCCGTACATAGTTAGACTACAAAGTGATTTAACAATTTTTTAAATTAATTATAAACCTTTAAAAATCAAGAAATTATATTTTTTTAAAAATCATGATTTCTGGGTTTTCTCCAAAAATCAAAAGACATGGTGACCATTTTCTGCAGCTGATTATGATCCACCTTTGGGAGGGAAGTAGATTCTCCAGCTCGCTACAGACTCCGTTTCATATTTATACTGCCTGCTTGATCCATTCCAAAGAGCTGAGCTTATGGCCCCCAGCTACCTCATCAAAACTATGCATGGGGTTGCCTAATGCACCTGAATTTGATAAACCCAGAAGTCATAGCCAGTTCAATCTGAGATTGAAGAGCAAATGCATATGTGAAGGGAGAGTCATACATGTGTTTCACACATGATCGGAGACAGATGATCTCCTAGAAGGGCTGAGACATGAGGCCCATCCCTCGAGGAAAAACATTCTGAAACTCACAGCCCTCCTCCCGCTCCCTGCAAATCTTGGGAAGCTGTCCAGCCCTGATAGGAAAGAAGGAGGAAAGAATCAAACATGCTATTATGTCCTGGTCTAGTCTACAACAATCACCGTGTCAGGGGAGGCCCCAGAGCACGAGATCTGATTACCTACCGATCATGATTTTAACTCGCAGAACAAGCCTGCTCCCATTAGTGACTGTATACAATTACTAACTGATATGCTTTTGGGATCTTACCACAATAGTCTTTTCAGGGATTTCTCATTTCTTGCACCATCCCGCCCCCCTGCTCCCACATGCTCTTACTTGGGCAGGTCTGACAGTAGGTGGCCCAAATGGAGTCTGGAAACCGCCTCTGTTTTGTCAGCACTCTATACATGCCTCTCAAGGTCCATTTCTTTCTTTCTTTAACTCTTGCTTGATGACCACATGCATTAAAATCTATCTTCCTTGCTGAAGGTCAGAGTCCAAAATTGAAAGGCCAGGGATGGGAATGGAGAAATATTTCTACCAATTATTTTCAGTAAGTGCCTGATTCCAAACTAAATCAGAACTGTCCAAATGTACTAACTTAAAGTCTCAGGATCTCAGGCCAGAAATAGCCGATGTTCAATATGAACAAAAATGTGCATAGCATGAAATAAGGCTGCATGTTAAAATGGCCAATTGAGTACAGATCCTTTAGTTGATGAGATGACAGAAATAGTTCTTAAAAATTAGGACAGATAAAAAAAAATCAGCAAAACAGGGAACTAAGTATCATGGAGATTACTGTGGCCTTTGGAGAAATTTCTATTATACTGGAGGCAGCCATAGGGAAATTAGGCTAGTGTAACAAGAGCAGACGTTTTGAGTCCAAAGCACCCTTCAAGCACGGAAGGGCCCAAACAAAGCTGCGTCCTGATAACCCAGGGTAAGGCAGTCTTCTGTCTGTTGTGCTTTCTGGTGGCCTAAGGTCCGTGCCTCAGGAAAATCCTGTTGAAAATAGAAGGGCTTGTTCTACCTAAAGAGTTTTAGCGCCTGGAATGTAGGTCCTGGTAGAACATCAAGGCATTGGACATCTTCTAGAATGTCTCTCTGATCCTTGCATCCCTCTAGGAAGTGCCTGAAAACAGTGATCCGGCAAGGATCTGTGAACAGAGATATATTCCATGGACCATAGTGGGTTTGCCTCCATTATTTAGATTAGCCCAATTCAACCAGAACTACTCTGTGCCCAGCATTATGCTAAAGGCTATAACAAATGTGAGAGAAGTTTATGACAAAGCCCTTGACCTGCCCATCTTGTTGTGCAGGCTGAATATATATGTATGTATGTATGTATGTATATATATATATACATATATGTATATATATATATATGAAGGAATTAGAGAACATAAGAATATAATTGAGCCTCAATCTTTACCTAATCTTGGGTTTCTTAGGTACCATTCCACAAACACATTTATTAAGTTATAACAAATGGGGGCGCCAGGGTGGCTCAGGTGGTTGGGTGTCTGACTTTTGGTTTCAGCTCAGGTTATGATCTCACAGTTCATGAGTTCAAGCCCCACATAGAACACGGTGCTGCCAGCACAGAGCCTGCTTGGGATTCTCTCTCTCCTTCTCTCTCTGCCACTCTCCCACTCCCTCTCTCTCAAAATAAGTAGATAAACTTTAAAATATATATAAAATAAATTATAACAAATTAAATGAATTATAATTTAATATATTAAAACCCACCATTGATCACAGTCCAGCATAGCTAAAACAAGTAGATAGATAATGTCAAGTGCTGAAAAGAATGTGGAGCAACTGGGCCTCTCGTACATCAACGATGGAAGAACAAATTGGTAAAACCACTTTGGAAAATTCTTCAGCAATATCTGTACATATAAATATATCCTATGATCCAGAAATTCTACTCCTAGATTTATACCCAGTTGAAATCCATATATATTTTCACCAAAAGACAGGTATATATAGAAATGGTCATAGTTACACTATTTCTAACAGCCCCCAACTGGAAGCAACTCAAATGGCCATCAATAGCAGAATAGGTATTCAGACAAGAAGCTATTAAAAGCCCTGGGAATAAAAAAAAAAAAAAAAAAAAAAAACACTCAACATAACTATACACAGTAATATGGATGAATCCAACACAATGTGGAGCAAAAAAAGCCAGAACCCTCCCCCCCCAAAAAAGAAAACTACATATAATATGATTCCATTTGTATAAAGTTCAAAGGCAGATAACATTTATCTATTGTGGTAGAACTCAAGATAGTGGTTACCTTTGTTCAGGGAGGGTAGTTATTGGAATGACAGGCAAGAGGAGTGCTAACCATGATTTATTTCTTGATCAGGGAGGTGATGGCATGAGTGTTCACTTTGTGCAAATTCACTGAGCAGTCTGTGATTTGCACACATTTCTTTTTTTTTTTTTCCTTAATGTTTATTTTATTTTTGAGAGAGAGAGAGAACAGAATGTGAGCAGGGGATGGATAGAGAGAGAGAGGGAGGCACAGAATCCGAAGCAGGCTCCAGACTCAGCTGTCAGCACAGAGCCTGAGCAGGGGCTCAAACTTACACACCATGAGATCATGACCTGAGCTGAAGTCAAGAGTTGGTGGCCACTTAACCAACTGAGCCACCCAGGTGCCCCATCTAGGCCTGTGACTTGCACACATTTCTATGTAATTTGTCAATAAAATAACCCATATAAAGGTCACATCAAGTATTTCAAATGCATCAACTCTACCAGTCGAGAATCGAAGCCCAGAAGAACTGTAGAAACTTACTTCCAGTCTTTTGTGACTGGGGCCAGGAATTGCACGTTTCTGAACTCCCTGTTCTGTTACTGATTCTCTAGACAACTTTAGAAAAACATTACTTGTCATACCTTTATTTTTAAAAATAGCAAGTTTGGCTTTCATTCTTCAATCACCATTTAATAATAGGTTTGCCTTTAAGGGTAAAATATGTGAAATTGCCAAGCAGTTGATGCTTTCAACATGAAACCAAAATAAACATTCAAGTCCCTTTCAATTTTCACGATAGGTAACAAAATTCTGCTGTACAAAGGCAATGCGTTGTTATTGTCCAAAGGAGATTATTATCATTCTCATTCTCTGTTCAGCCCACAGGTGAAGGTTAGGCTGTCTGCCATAAATCTTTATGTGCCCCCGTTTCCTTTCCTCTTAGAGAGATGGGGACAGGTGCTTTCTCAATGCTTACATGGATGGATTCCCTTGCTCTGGGGAACAGGAGAAGGAACAAGTCTTAGCAAAATATGAGCCAGAATGAAAAGAGAGTTGGTCTTGATGGAAGACGACCTGAGGCTGTCACTGATCAGCTGGAAAATTGTAACAAGTCATTCCACCCCTCTAAATTTCAATTTGCTCATGTTTAAGATATAGCCAAAACAATCCCTCTCCTACTTACACCATTGGGTTGTTTGGAGGTAAACATGAGATTATGTATGTAAAAATGTTTTGGAAACTAGAAAGTGATAGACAGATGCAAAGTATTAGAATGATGTAGAATGCTGTGGCTTTAAAGTATAGCACAGTTGAGCAAGACAAACGAGGTCCCAGTGCTGGAGCAGCTTATGTGGTGAGGAGGTATTTTTATAGATGGTAAAAAGCAAAAAATAAATAAATAAATAAAATGACTTCAATAGTCAATAATATTATAATAATGTCATGTGGCAACAGATGACGATGACACTTAGTGTGATGAAAACTGAGTAACGTATAGAGTTGTCAAATCACTATGTTGTACACCTGAACCTAATATAATGCTGTATGTCAACTGTACCTTCCATGGTAATAAATAAATAAGTGAATTTGGTTAATTAAAAAGTGCCAAGGAGAAAATAAGGCAAAGCAGTGCAATAGAGTGTGACTAGGAGTTTTTGTTTGGTTGGGAGGCCAGGGAGGGGGCCACTGAGGCTGCCTGATGAAAGTGAGAGGAAGTTCTGGGGAAAAAATGCTCCAGGCAGAGAGGGAAGGCTGAGGCAAAGGTACTCAAACAGGAGGGAGCTTGACGTGTGTGAGGACCAGACAGAGAGCTCCTGTGGCTGGAGCAGGCAGAGATAAGAGAGGAGGCTAGAGTACGGAAAACATCATGGATCGTGCTAGAAGCTGGTCAGCTAGAAAAGAGGACGCAGGACTAAGACTTGTTTATAGAAGAGAAATAACTGACAGCAAAAGACTTTTCTCCCAGGGAGATAGCTATGAAATCATAAAATCTGGCCTTACTTCTGACTTTCAGTCTTGTATATAAACACCACTCAGGTTCCAGGGGTGGGTTCACTTTGAGGCTAATGGAAGATAAGCTTCAGAGTGCCCCACTGGTATGAGACTCTTCCAAGGCCCTAGGAGGCACTCCGGCACTCTTGTAATCAAAGATGGTATTCTTTTTCTGTAAAAGGTCTTTCCAAACCTGCCCCTACCCCTGATTGTACCCAAACGCTATTGGAAATTTCTAGAATCAGAGCTTCAGCAACAATCAGGACCCAGAGGTTTGTAAATATGCTGGGTCCTTCTCACTAGCCCAGGAAGTCTGAGATCGACATTTCTGTGGGCTGCCCTGCTCACTCATTCCCTTTGCCTTACAAGGCCCTAGAGCCAGGCTTTCCACAATCTGGCCCCAGATAACCTTCTGGGCTTCATTCCTCACAACTCCTCCAAACCTTCTATCTCCTCCACCTCCACTACCTTCCCCATAACTGTAAAAAGTTCCAGCAACTTGTTCCCGTTCTGGCCACATCCTCTCTTGGCTCCATATTTTTGTACATGCTGTTCCTCCTGCCTCAATGCCCTTCCCCCTCTTCTCCTGTCAAACCCTTGTTGCACCCATACTCCATAAAGCTGAAGCCTTTTCCTCCTCCTCCAATTACTGCTCCCATGACACTGAGTGCATCACTCCATTAAGGCACCAACCTCACTGTATCAGGGTTCCTCATTTACCCGGCTGTCCTCTTCATGCCCCCCACCCGCACACCGGACTGGCTGGATTCCTTGAGAACAGGTCTTATTCAGCTCCGTGCCCCATCCCTGTACCTAGCACATCAAGTAGTGAATCAGGGGATGGCAACCTTCCAAATGCTTACCAGGGGAAAACACAAGGGCTTAAGGAAACTTCTAGTTTTACCAACATACCTCCAGTCTTTTTTGCTTTTTTGTTTAATTTACACACACATCCAACTCAGCAAGCCCAGTGCCTAGTAAATAGTGGTTGTTGTACAACTACTCAATGCAACGGGCACCTGAGGGCACCGTCACACAGCTCCCTGCAAGATGGTCTGGCTCTCTGAGGGGCTATGCGTTTGGGAAGGAGGCGTATCTGGCTTGGTTGGGGCTGGTTCCCTGAAAAACTTCCTGAAGTCCTGTGCCAGGAGCAAAGCTTTCCCAGAGCTGTCACAGGCCATTTGCCCCGCAGCTGGGTTGTGGAGCCGCCTCAGTGTTTACTAAACAAACCCCTGTGATTATCCTGTCACAATGAGAAAGACAAAGACCGGAAAAAAAAAAAAAAAAAAACCAAGTTAGCATCCATACAAGGCCACCTATTCAATTAAAGCCGCAAACCAGGGCAGCTAAAAGGCTGAATATAAAACAGTCAGGGAGAGTTTTAATAAGAGGGAGTTACATAACTTGAGACTTGCTTGAGACGCAAACAAAGGCGTTCTTATCTCAAGGTTAAAGAAAGGAATTAAGACTAGCAGAGTCTCCAAACACTTTTCTTATAAACTTTCTGCCAGCAAGTGAGGCTTGGGGATGGGAACTCGTGAACTCAAGGCGACGGAGGCTTCTAAAGCTAGCCTTCCCTGGGAGGGAGAGGGGGTGCAACTGGGCATGCCCCCCACTCTGAGACTAGCCCCAACCCCGCCCCCCACCAAGGGCACACCTCTCTTACTTTCTTTTCTCCCCCTTCTTTATTCTGCTTTCCTTCCCAGCCTGGCCCTGTTCTCAATGCACTTATGACACAGACGGGTCCCGTGGCATTATTTTGTCTTTGTGGTGGCACGGGGAGGCAATGAGGTCTGGAAACAAAATATTTCTCTTTCAATCTCTTCCTGTCTAAGCCTCGCCCTGTCGGGGCTTTGGGTTCCCACCCCCACTCCACCCTTTCCCTCTCTGCTCCTGATGTCCCTTCTAGAAAACTGGTCATGTGTAGGAGCACCTGGGTGGCTCAGTCAGTTAAGCATCTGACTTTTGATTTCCGCTCAGGTCATGATCACTGCCTGTTGACAGTGCAGAGCCTACTTGGGATTCTCTCTCCCCCTCACTCTGACTTCCCCCTGCTCATGTGTGTGCACTCTCTCTCCCTCTCTCTCTCTCTCTTTCTCTCTCTCGCTCTCTCTCTCTCTCTCTCTCTCTCTCTCTCTCTCTTTCTGTCTCAAATAGATAAATGCACATTTTTGGTTGTTTGTTTTATTTCTTTTTTTTTTAAAGAATCCCAAGCAGGCTCAGCACCATAAGCACAGAGTCCCATCAGTGCAGAGCCCAATTCAGGGCTTGAACTCACCAACTGTGAGATCATGATCTGAGCCAAAATCAATAATCGGATACTTAACCAACGGAGCCACCCAGGCACCCCAAATAAATACACTTTAAAAAAAAAAGCACTGGTTATGTTGAAGGCAGGACCCACCATAGGTAATTACATTTTAACAGAGCACTTTTTGTAACACTGGACAGCTTATCCGACAAGAAACAGAGTCCTACCAGTGGACATATTTAAAAGATAAATTCTTTCAGACAAGGCGTTCCCAACCTCTTTGAGATTATAATTTAGAGGTAATCCTGCTGCTCCACGGGGAATCAGAGCTCCCCAACCGCCACCACACCACCTCCTTCAGGGAGCAGGTGTCTGTCACCTGCTACAGCCAGAGGCTCTTGCGTCTGTGTAACCTGCATTCGCCATGCTATACTCCAAGGTCACACCCTCAGGCGCCATCCTCATTGGGGATGTACAACAGTAGTCAGCTCACAAGTCCTGATTTCTACAAATGAGAAGAGGGCTATCTCTGAGCCACCTATGCTGGTTGGTGGGTGGTTTATAGCTTTAAATCTAGCACGATGTGGTCCAAGTTGGTTCTACGGAGGGACAGTGAAGAAGTTCTTTGTCTGGGGGTACCTGCTAGGCTAGGTTAAAGTACCAGGCAGGCCCTCTCAGCATAGGCGGGTTCCCAGGAGTGCTGGGATTACACAATCTCTCGCTGGACAGACAGGCAGAACTGGCAAGCTCACTGGAACACAACAAGGTCTTGGGAGAGAGCTTTTCCCTTTCGACTCTGCCAGCGTCCCTAATCACACTGGCTCTAGATTTGGGGACTTTAAATGACAAAATGATAAGGTCTGAAATTTATTTTGCCACTCCAAAGAAAATTGTAAGACTCCCTGTGGACTGGAAAATTCTGTAAGTGTTGATTTTGAATGAGTGGCTTTTCCAAAACCCTTTGGCATCAGCAAAGCACGCCAAAGAGAATGAAAAAACTCCTGTTTCTGGGGAACCAGATCCTGTGCTGCCCCTTTCTCTTTACCAACCAGGGTTTGTCTTAAATTTGCATCAAAACAAAGGACACCAGCAGCAAAATGGGTGGCTAATGCTGAGTTGTTTTGCATTTTTCCATCATCTTATTTAGAAAGCAAATATTATTATTCCTTATTTTGGCTCCCTCCAAGTGAAATGGTCTTTCGAGTCCAGCGTATTTCAGTATTAGTAGTGGGTCGGAGAGAAGGCACAGGGCGGAGGAGAGCATGTGTTTAAATAGTGCTGATTTCAGAACCATCCAAGAGTGAAGTCTCCCCAGGGTGCCCAACTGCTCCCAGAGGGCAAACCCCCTACAAAATCAGCCAGGGAGAGTGGGATGAATAGAAACAGGGGGAGGGCTGCCTGATCTTCAGTGGCCTGATGACTTCTGATTGCACTTCTGGAAACTACCATTCACTTCCACTGAGGATAGCCATAGGAGAGAGCCACAGAATATCTCCATGGTGTCTCCTGCATGGAGGTCATTGAAGACATGGTGTAATCACCATACAAGTCTCTCTTTATGAGGATTCTCAGGAGAAATTTCATTCTGGCCTAATACCACAAACATACAGACATCCGTGAACAATTGTACCTTAGGCACTCTTCCCAACAGTCTTCAGAACCCAGCCATATATTCTGGATGGATCCTGTATCTGTAGTTCTATCAGGACTGTCTTGGGGGGTGGGGGTGGAGGGATCTGCCTGCCCAGACCTTTCAAATCCCAGAAAATACTTCCCAGGAACAGTCAACCCAGACCCAGAGCTTCAAGAAGACTGACCTCAGCCCAAAAGCAAATCCCTATGGACATATCATTCTTCCACTAACAAATATTTCATATGACAAATATGTATAGAGCACCTACTAAGTGTCAGAGGATATAGGCATGAACAGGGCAGGCACAATTCCTTATTCTCATAGAGTATGCAATCTGGTGGGATTTACCTCACTGGATCCGCTTGAATTTGGAGATATGGCAATGAAATTAACAGGCAGTTTAAGGTGGAAACCTCAGAAAAAGACCAGAAGACCAAAATAACAACAACAACAAAAAGATGATCTGAGCCAGAGTGAATGAGGACACTTAGAAAAAGTAAAAGAAGTATATTTCTGTTAGCTGTATAATGTTAGGCAAGCGACTTAACGTCTGAGTTCCCACATCTAAAAAACGATACCACAAAGGCATATGGTGGAAAATAAGTAAAATGATAAAGCTCATTGCACATACTCAGTAAACACTGGCTACAATTACTTTTATTACTGTCCATGTAGTGCTGAGAAGAGGGCTCTTGGCAGGGGCATTGTGGTCACGTGACCTGTTCCAGAGGGATTGGTGTTAGAAATGGAAATGCAGGGACAATGGAGGGATCATGTCTGTGATGTCACCTGAAGTCCTCTTATTTCCAGGAGAAGCTATTTTTTCTCTCACCCTTCAATAATTTCTAATCACAATTCTCATATCTTTCCTCTTTGCAAGTACAGTAACTCCCATTGTCCCTTCCATTTTACTGACAAGAGTGGTTTCCATTTTATTGATCTTGGCCAAATTTAGAAAGTTAGCACAGATAGAAAGTGGAGACCTTCTACCCCATATCCCACATTTGTGCATTTTCTGCTCTTAGGGAAAGAGGAAATCAATTTGTTTTCTTCTTTGCTCCTTTTGTGCAATAACAAGCAGTGTCACAAGACACAGACAAAGGTCTAAACAGTGTACATTCTAATTTAGGAGTTCCTTACGACTGGCTTTGGGGTTATTGCTTCTCTAAAGTAAATAGTCAAATACCTCATTCAATATAACATTTACGTGACTGTTGGTTGCAGCCTGTGGCCTACAATTCTGGGATGCAAAAATGTTAGGGAAATTCCAAAGATGCAGTTCCCTCTTCAGTGAGCCCAATGAATGGTTCAGCCTAAATGAATGGTTCACTTCTATTTCAATATACAATCTCGGAGATGAAAGCTGCACTTCAAAGCAGCAAGACACTAAAATCCCAGGATTTTGAAAACAGTCTCATCGTTACCATCAGCCCCTACCCACACCTTTTCCACCACTCTCCAGTAGAAAGTAGCTCTATAAACAAAGTGGGGAGAAGGAATACCCACATGGCCCACCCCCAGCATCAGCGCCCCCGGGGCTGAGACACACTTAGAAGAAATGGCCTTGCTATATGAAAAGCAAGAAAGCCTAGGAGAGGATGGAGAAAGAAAGTGGCACTAGTGATTTCTACTCGTGCAAGGAGCCCAGGCCAGTGATATAAATAGAAAAGGGCAATTTTCAACCCTCATGCCTTCATTCTCTATATAGTGCAAATAAGCTACATTGAACTCAACATACCCCCAGTTTATTGATTTCTAGTTACCTTTGGGGGATTGGTGGACCCTTCTCACCCATTGCTGATGAAACGGGTGAAGAAAAACTCACTGGGCATAAACTGGAGTGTCCAGGACCTAGAGTTAGCTGTGCCCATGGGCAACAGTTTTTGGATGGAGAAATTGTTTTTAGGAAGATACTCTATCATTCAGGAGACACCCCCCTCTGCCCCCCTTACTTCTCTTATCTCCTCAGCCTTGTCTCTTAAGAACTGTTGAGGGTTTATCAACTATTCATTCTGGTAGAGTGATAAGGAAGAACACTCTTGTTTTCTACGATAAAGCTTTTGTGCTCTGTGTTCATGCTCAGCAAGTAGCCACAAGCCTGGGAGATTTACCAATTTATTACTCATGCCAATTTTGGGAGCTCGCAGGTTTGAATCAAGTCAGAGGTACTTGCTATTGTACAAACCTAGCAAACCAGTGTGGAAAACTCAGGAAGAGAGAATATATATATATATTCTTTGACCAAATTATTCATGCTGGCAACATCCCATCTCACAGATCAATTGCCCATATAATCATAATGCCTTATAAACACGTAACCCTTCAGGAAGAGCTTCAAACATGTTCCCATTTGTTATCTCCTGACCTCCTAGCAGCCCTCTGCCATGGGCTCGACTAGTGTTAACACCGAGGGGGCTCTGGGCTATGAGCCAGAAAAACAGGGCTCCAGCTCCAGTCACTTCCTTCATTGATGTTCTTGAGCAATTTTCCTTAAACTCTGATCCTCAGTCTTCCCCTCTGCACAAAGAAGCAAAAACACCCAGAGATGGATGGGACTAACACAGCGTTAGCTTCAGGACCTACCCCCTGCACAGGCTGGGAACTTAATTTTGACATCGTTTTGTGTCGTTTTTTTTTTTTTAGAGAAGGCCCCCCAAATTGTAATAAGCTTCAGGACTCACAAAACCTAGATCAGTCTCCCAATAGGACCAGCTCAGTCTAGTACCAGGAAGCCAGAATATGACAGGTATTTCTATGGCTTCAGCTCTGCCATGTGGCCCTTCTTGACCACCATTCATCCCTGTGAACCAGGTGGACTTTGTAAGTGCCCCTCCTGGACCTCCTGGTTAGCTGTGAAGGGCTCACTGCTTGCCTTGTCTCTGGAGAATTGCCTTCCACTGCATGGGAGCCCTCGTCCCGGGGATCACACCATCCCTTCCATTTGGGGCAGTGGACCGATGTCTGATTGATATGGAGTAGCCCTTTATACAAATGGTTGCAGCCCTAGCTCAAGGTGGGACCAGCTCTGTGATACCATACATGCTCCTTTGGGATCAGATCGAGGCTACACTGCAGCCTGGATGACATTCTGGCTTACCTTCTTTCTCCTTACTTCCCATGTCAAAGCCTGTCTGGTCCATCAAAATGCCATGAGCTCCTGAGACCCACTGCAGCCAATACTCAGTCTACTAGACAGAAGTGTTTACTAATTCCATGACTAGCATCCCTGTCTTAGGCCCATCATGGGTTCCTAGCAAAGTCCAGAGATCCAGAGTTATGGGACCTTTGGAACTAGGCAGTGGGAGGATGGAGGTAGTGATGCTGAGCATTTGGCAAAACTCTTCACTGTGCCCGCCCCACCCTTAATATCTTCTCTGAGCACTGGCTTTAGATGTTAAGAAGGAGACCAAATGATGAGAAAAGAATGATTGGTAGCATCGTGTCTCTTTTGATCATTTTCTTGGCATTTTTTAACTGCAGGAGATTTATAACTAGTACCTTGTCCCAGCTGAATAGAAAAGGAATCCAGGCTCTACATGGTTGCCTGTCATTTTAGAGAAAGACAGAGTTTAGGAGGAAAGAGATTTACAGCCCGTTTCTGTCTCATCTCTGACTTGGTTTGTGACTGTAAATGAATTAATTGTCACGTTTTAGCACTTGGGTGTGTGACATGGAAATTTACTGCCATACCCCACAAGAACAAAGATTTTAGAGAAAGATCATAAAAGCAAGACCACCATCTATAAAAGAGACACAAATTTTAAATCATCAAAAAGGACACAAAAGAAATTCCTCATGAAAGGGAATAAAATGCTGGGCAGGAAAGAAGTATTTATTACCCAAGTGCATTCTCCCCCAGGCCCTTAGCCCTGAAGGATCTAGAGGTAACTCGTCTACCACTTCCTTAAACAAAAGAGACAAATACAGGCTTTGCAGGCATATTGTGGGGATCTAGGTCCAACTCCAGGGGCATCATTCAAGGGACAGGGGAGCAGGTGAGCCTGATAAACTTCTGCAGGGACATCCCAGAAACAGCTATTACATGATGGAAAAGCCCAGTTAGGGGACGAAAGACCCAAGAAGCAAGGGCCCAGGGAACTCACCCAGGTTAAGACTCCCAGTGCCCAACATGGAACTCATCAGAAATGTGGATTTTCTGGGCCAGCAGCTTCCTACAGACATCCCTGGAACTGACCTCAGAATGTGGGCAGTCCTGTACTTGAGTGGGGAGCAAAATAACAGGATTAATCCTGTGACCTTGGTCAACTTACTTGACTTCCATTTCCTCATCTGTAGTAAATCCTCCTTGATTCATCTTTCAGGCGTGTATGAGATTGTCTGAGGCAGCATGTATGAAATTGCTTTGTAATCAGTAAAGTGCCAACTGGTTAATGTAAGATGGTAATATCTACGGTTAGATAAGGAGGGAGAGAGAAAAGAAAGCTTTTCAGAATAGGAAGAAAGGAGCTTTGCATCCTTGCAGCCTTTCCTGCTGTTGAGGGGGAGCTGGAAAGATCCCCATGCCCAGTGTCCAGTGCTCCTGGCAAAAATGATTCTGCCTTTGGGTGTCCACAGAAATGGGAGCTGCAGTCTCCCTATCCCAAGCAACCACATATGGTCCATCTGTCTGAATGTTCGCTGCCATGATTTCTGGTTCCAATTTCCTCTCCAGCTCCCTGTTGGGACTACGGCTGAGCTCCAGTCCAATTGGCTGGGGCCCTGTTCATTCCTGTCCCTCCCCCGGGACAGATGGACATGTTGGATAAACATGTTGGATATACATAGAGTACCCAAACTCTCCTTAGATATCCTACCCTCCTCTCTTAACTCGGAGAGAATTCCCCCGTGGACCAGCCCTGGTCCACTCAGTACCCCTCCCCAAGCTTGGTGGTTTGAACCATGGGTTCTACTCCTAGGGAAGGGGGAGTGTGCTGCCATTTCCCCCTCCCCTCTAATCATCATCAGTTCCAATTTTCTCCCTCCGCCCCACTGGGAGCCCACAGTACTGATAACTTTAATATCTTTCTCCAAAAATCTCAGCAAAGACAAGAAAGGCACAAGATGAAAGCCTCCAAAGAAATAAGAAGCATGTACTTCTAAAGTGTTCATCCTTCAAAGGAAGAATCAAAGATAATTAAGATATTAGTGAAGGAAGCACAGGTAGATAAGAGTTATATCTGCATATTCTTTAAATTATAAACGAGTGTGCTCCCTTAAACATTTTTCTTCACTTAAACAACTTAAGTAGTTGAAGTGATGGAATTTGTAGAACCCTGATTGCCTGTGAAATAAATACACCTTGTAGGTACTGCACACACCATTGATGATTTTGTATTGTATACACTGTGTTGATGTTCCAGGTAATCCGCAAATAAGTGGAAAAAAGCCACTAGGCTATCAGAGTGAGGTTGCTTTTGTTACTTGTCTAACAGTTTGCAAATATGACATGTGGTGATTGTTCCTCTGCTGGGCCAGGTGGGAGTGGACTACGGGTGGCTAAGTGAGGGTGCAGTGCCCTTCAGTGCTGTCCCTGGAGCAGAGGAGGGTACTCTCCGAGGCTTCATCGTGAGACCCCCCAGTGCTGAACCAGGCTGATTGGAACCAAATGGCAGTTGGTGAGAAGGGACTTCAGGGGCTTGGACTGGACACTCAGGAGGTGAAGTAGGAAGACAGGAAGACAGCTCTATCAGCACAGAGCCCCACACTGGGCTCAAACTAATGAACTGTGAGACCATGACCTGAGTCAAAGTCAGATGCTTAACTGACTGAGCCACCCAGGCACCCCAAGACGTTTCTGTTCTTCTTTTCTTTTCCTTTCTCTTCTTTTCTTTCCTTTTCTTTTCTTTTCTCTTGTTTCCTTTTCTTTTCTTTTTCTAACATTTATTCAGTTTTGAGAGACAGAGACAGAGTGTGAGCGGGGTAGCGGCATAGAGAGAGGGAGACACAGAATCCTAAGCAGGCTCCAGGCTCTGAGCTGTCAGCACAGAGCCTGACGCAGGGCTTGAACTCACAAACTGTGAGATCATGACCTGAACTAAAGTCGGATGCTTAACCTTCTGAGCCAACCAGGCGCCCTGACATTTCTGTTTTTGATGCTACTTCACCTGCTATTCCACAGCTGGTCAGAAAGCAGATAATGACTTTCTCCTGAAGTCACAACTCAATCTACTGACCTCTGAAATTCACCGATCTTGTAGCACCAAGGATGGGCCCAGCCTCAAACTTAGAATATCTAAGCATCTGGAACAGGGATTCCCACTTTGTTTTGTTTAGTGGGAAGTCTCTACTTCTTTTATCTTAATTATCAAGTAATGTGGCTGACCATTTAGGTCAAGTCTGGCAAATAAAGCAAGCACATACCATCTGGGACCCCAAATTGCGGTATGAGCATGTGAGCCCCTGACTCAGATGGTTCTCAGGGGCTTTGCTGGAAATGCCTGCTCACTAACCACACAGCAGAAAGAACATTTTGGCAGAAAGCAAAGGTAACTAATGAGAGAAGAGGAGGAAGGACCCTCATGAGGGTCAGAAGCCGGAATTGCCAAATAATGTGCTCATGGTTACTCTTCTACTTATAATCTTTCTATGGCTTTCCCTTTTCAAGGGATAAGCTCCAATAAACATTGTCCATTAGGGTGACCCTTAGGACCTGGCTCAGCCCTTACTCTTTTTTTTTTTTAATGTGTTTTATTTAATTTTGAGAGACAGAGAGAGACAGAGCAGGGGAGGGTCAGAGAGAGACACACAGAATCTGCAGCAGGCTCCGGGCTCTGAGCTAGCTGTCAGCACAGAGCCCCACACAGGGCTCGAACCCACAAATCATGAGATCATGACCTGAGCCGAAGCCGGATGTTTAACCGACTGAGCCACCCAGGCGCCCCAGCCCTAACTCTTGATGTGACCTCTAGACATTCAAATTCAGGCATCCAGATTGCCAGTGCTGGGTTGATCTAGTAACTATTTGACCACATGTCAGCTTTCCTCTTGCTGGAATAATCTCTGCCCACCCCCATGCCTAGGAATTGCTTCTTCATCCTTAAGAATCAGATCCCCCCACAAAAAAAGAGTCAGATTGCCCCTCCCTCCCAGCAACCTCCCTTCCCTAGTTGACCATTCCATTGGCTGGTATGGTAGTCTCCTCACCACTTTATTAGAATTATTCATTTTATGAGTCTGTAAATCCCTACAGGTGGAGGTGACCATGTCTTGTCTGCCTCCATACTTCCAGTGCCCAGCACTCCGCATGGCACACACCAGGTACTTCACTAATGTTCGTTGAATCAAATTGAATTGACATTGAGTATGGCTCTGACATAACAAGCCATTTTCTTTTTCCTCTTCAATGAACAGTGTGAGAATACTAAAGCAATAGGTGCATATCAATTTCAAATAAATTAAAGAACAAGTCCTATGGGAATTTTGGATATGCAAATTCTATCAAAATGTGCATGGAGGTAAAACCAAATTTGTCTTCTTAGTTTACAGTCTTGCTTAGCCTCAGGATAACATCCAGTTAACTTGGTTCATTAGTGGTCACAAGAGAAGTGGATATTCTGATACATCTGATAAAGTACCATAAAAAAGGAAAACAGGAGGCCTGTTTTCTTGGATCGTGGGTCCTGGTTTTCCCACTTATTACTTTCTGTGGACTCTGGGCAAGTCACTTCATCTTAATTCCTTCCACTTTAGAATGTGGATTATAAAGTTTTCTTGTTTAAAATACTGGAGAAACTGCAAATTGATCTGCCAATATAACAATATCATTAGGTATACTTGGCCAGTTCCCCAAGAGTAAACCTCAAAGATGATACCAAAACACCAAAAGTATTAAACACGAAAAGTATTTAAAATCAAAAGAATACTGAGCAAAAATCACATCTTTTTTTTTTTTGATGATTCAGAAGATGCTGCAGCAAGTACTTTGAGCTCATCAATACAAACATCATTTACCATTATATCATAACTTTGTGAAAATACCAGCCCAATTTGCGAGAATGGTATATGAGCCGATCTTTAAATAATATTGTATTGTTTCTGAACGGACACACTGTGGAACAATGTAATGGGGTTACTGCCAAAAGAGCTGTAAGTTTTCATGAGTTAAATGCATAGTTAGGTCTGGAAAGGATTGTTTCAGCTCTGTAAGTTTTTTTTTAATTTTTTTAATGTTTTATTAATTTTTGATACAGGAGAGACAGAGCATGAGGGGGAGGGTCAGAGAGAGAAGGAGACACAGAACTGGAAGCAGGCTCCAGGCTCTGAGCTAGCCGTCAGCACAGAGCCTGACACAGGGCTCGAACCCACGAACGTGAGATCTGACCTGAGCCGAAGTCAGAGGCTTAACCGACTGAGCCACCCAGGCACCCCTCAGCTCTGTAAGCTTAATCACGGTTTACTGGTCCCGAGTGGGTTTGGAGGGATGGTGTCAGGCATTACGATGTGGGGCAGTGACTCACACTCATATCATTATTTTCAGGTAAAAGAATCAAACATTTGGGCAATAAGCCTTGTAAAAAATTCTTATTTATAGGGAGGTTAGGCAGCCTTTGGGATTAGTCTCATTCAAAGGGAATCTTAAAGACCTTCACTGACTACAAGCCTGAATATGCCTATTTACAACAGTGACTAGAAACCGCATTCTAGGGAAAACACTGGTCTTCCACCAGACCTTCTAGACACCATCTACTGTGGTGAACATTACTTCATAAAGAAGTGAGCTGTCCGCTAAGGCTACAACTTCAGTCTAATCTAAACTCATCCACCACTAGGAAATTCCATTTGCAATTTTGTTCTGAGATAGGACCAGAAAGACGAGGTAGAAGGCTGTTCTTGGGGCAAAGACTGTGCATTAAAATCTCTAGAGAAATAAAACCAGGTTTGGTAGAGTGAGGAGGACAGAAGAATTGATGAGCGATTCAAGCCAAGAAAGGGCCGGATGTGAGATGGAGAAATCAAAAATCACGGTGGATGGGAAGGAGAAACTGCTGGAAAGAGGCAGAGTGAAGATGAGGCCCACGCAGTGTTGAGGCGGCTTTGGAAAATCTAACACGAACATTAAAGAGCATCGTCAGTGATTACGGAGGTAGCAGGGGTGAGAGAGAACCAGCAGTAGGAATGGTGACGATGAAAGAGAGTGCCTTCGCACTGGCTCTACAATGGTACAACCCACAGGAGGCGGAGCTTCTCAAGGGAGGGCTGAGCGTGGCTGCTCCCGGAGCTTGTTAGAAATGCAGAGGCCCAGGCCCCACCCCAGATCTACTAAATCAGAACTTGCATTTTAACAGGATCCCCAAGGAATTGGATGCACAGGAAATTAAGCCATGGTATTTCTAGGGCTCTTGCAACCTAATCTCCTCCATTTATTTGTTCTTCTTCTCCCTTTCATCTTTCATTATCTAATTCATCCAATTCCCAAATGAGGTCATGTGTGAAAATCAATATCTACTTGTCTCGAGTTGGTCTAATTCAAACACTCAAATACATCTCTGCTTGGGCCCAAGTCAAAGCACAAGCAGCCTCAATTCATAAACATATGATCGAAACAGTTTCATTGGGCCCCAGAAATGCAGCAGGCAAGAGCCCTCCCCCACAAGCTCTGTATTTATGTCGTTTATTTATACAGAGCCTTATGTGTACACAGGGCTTTTCTGGGGGGCATGCCAACAAAAGACTACAATCCTTGCCCTTTAAAAAATATTTTTCTTTTTCTCTTATGCCCTAGGGAATAGTTAGGGTGGGGATGGAGTTCTGAAATCTTTGAATCAAAATATGTGAAATGAATAGAAGGAAACCGTAGGTATTTGTTAGGGCCTCCAAGCCCTTTAAGAAAACAAGCAAGACTTTCCCAAACAATATGCATGAGCAGACTTTTGCTGTGCAAGGAAGCAAGTGTTCAGATACCTGCAGAAGTTACAACCACACACACACACACACACACACACACACGCACACACACACAGAGAAAATCTTAAAGACGTTTGGCCAAAGATAGCCATTTAAAAAGTAAATTGAGGGGTGCCTGGGTGGCTCAGTCAGTTAAGTGGCCAGCTTCACTCAGGTCATGATCTCACAGTCCGTGGGTTCCAGCCCCACGTCGGGCTCTGTGCTGACAGCTCAGAGCCTGGAGGCTGCTTCAGATTCTGTGTCTTCTTCTCTCTCTGCGCCTCCCCTTCCTGTCTCTCTGTCTCTCAAAAATAAACATTAAAAATTTAAAAAATAAAAAAAAATAAATTAATTACAGATATTTTTAAAAGTTTATTTATGTATTTTATGAGAGAGAGAGAGAGAAAGAGAGAGAGAGCGTGGGGGAGGGGCAGAGAGAGACTCCCAAGCAGACTCCACACTGTCCGTGCAGAGCCCGATGCAGGACCTGAACTCACGAACCATGATATCATGACGTGAGCCACAGTCGAACACTTAACCAACTGAGCCACCCAGTTGGAAATTTAAAAGGAAATTTTAAAAGAGAGAATATGTAATGGTACCTATTAAAAAAACTTAAATAAAATACAAAACAACCATTTGATAAAATATTATGTAGTCACTCAAATCAGGATTTCAATAATATTTAGTGCAAAACACTAACAATAAGTGGCAAGGTAAGGTACAATACTTTATATTTGCCATTACCCACTTTTATGTAAATAAAAAAGGGAAACTAAATATGCCAAAATGTTAATGGTCTATATCTCTAAAATTGATACAAGTGATTTTGTTATGCCTAGAATTTTAATATCATCCCCAAAAACCAGAAACCGCCAGGGAGACCGAGTCACCCATGCAAAAGCAAAGGGCTTTATTACGAGTTTAGGCTGGCCGGGCCTAACCTCGGGCTCACAGACTTTACCAGTGCAGTGGATCCGTGCTGAGAGCCCCGAACAAAGGTGGAGTAGGGCCTTTATGGGTTTGGGCAGGGGGAGTTACAGGAAATTGTGACACAGGTACAGGGGTCCAATCACTATTGCCTATCAATATTGGCAGTAACTTTAACCATATATTGATACTTTTGGTGGGAGCCAATCACAACATTTAGAGTATTGACCAATCACAGAGTGGGCCCAGGACCCTCACTTAGGGCGTGACTAGCCTTCTAGGCCTGCCCTTAGAAATGTTAAGGGTGTTAGCTGGCCTTTCCTGATTGGGTGTTACAAGGGTTGTCCCTCCTTCCTTGGGCGATGTGCTAATGATCCTGAGAAGCCGAATTCAGACCTGCATCCTTACAATTTCAATGTTATTCTTTGCACTTTTCTATATTTTCCAACTAGTATGGCCACATACAACTCACATGAGTACTTTTCTAAACAGTCACATTTGTTTCAGTAAAAGTTCTTTCTTGGCTCCACAAATTCTCCTTTCTCTGTATGGCCTTACCAAGGCCCACTTTATTTTCTGATTCAGAAAAGCAGTGGTTCAGAGAATGGTGATTTTACCCATCGGAAAATCACGCTGGCTCTAGACATTGAGAAGAGGGTAAAGCAGGGTGGAAAGGGGGTCAGAATGAAGACATTTAACAACTTCCCAAATCCTCTTACGTCAGCCCTTCAGCATAAGACTCCAGACTTCATTCAGAGTGTTTTTGCATTCCCAAACACACCCACTATTGACGACTATGGAAACACATTCTGAAGTCCGGAAAGCATGGTTTGCATACAGTCCAGAAGCTGGAGAGTGGACGTGTTCGCTAGTTCTCAATTTTGCTGTGTGTTACAGAGTTACCTGGAGAGCTTAAAAAAAATATGAAAGCCCAAGTCCTACCCTCAGAGCTTCTGATTTTACTGGTCCTGGGCATGGCCTAGGTCTCTGGGTTTCCTTCCAGCTCCCAGGTGATTTAATATGGAACACCATAGCCGCTACCGCTCTTACCCAACTCCCCTGCAGCCCCGCTGAGGTGCGTTCCCCTAGTCCAGGTGTGTTCAGCATTAGGCCAGCTCCATGGCTGGCTTCCAGAATCTGATCAGGTATCTGGCAGAACAGCTACCTGACCATCCTGAGCCACAGAACCCAGCCAGGTTCTATTCTTAAGCAAGAATTAGGGGGACCCGTTTCAGTGGGCAAGTCCCGTCGTGCCCACACAGGCAATCCCTCCTTTTCATGGCCAAACAGACACAGGGTAATTGGTTTGGCCAAGAGCTGTCAGCTACTGAGTGGTCGGGTCGAGATTCTCACTCTAAAGCTCCAGTCTTTCCACCGTACTACAGGATAAAACCTCCAATGCATTTTTAAAAATATATTTTGGATTTCAGAATAATTTCCAATGTACAGGAAATTTGCAGAAATAGCACAAAGAGCTCCTGTGCAATCCCTCGCCCAGCTTCCCCTAATGTTAACCACCTGGCCGGGGCGCGTCTGTCCCGACCGAGACATCGACATTGCTGGGTTTTTATTATTAACTACAGACTTTATACTGGTTTCACCAGTGATCCCATGCCGAGCACTAATGCATTTCATACCACAATACAGGAAAAGTCACAGGATGAGTTGTCATCAAATGCAGACTATAAAAAGAGCATCCTCTCTCTGGATGAGAGAGGTCTAAGCAGGTAGCTCAGAAGAGTGGGCTCCCCGATGTGCCTGGAGGGATGTGTTCCGGGGCAGAGCAGGCAGCCCAGCCCTCAGGAATGGCCCCTAGGGCTCAATGTGCTAAATGCTTGAGGAATTTGCAGCTCACGATGGACAGAGAGTATAAGCCTCCAACCACAGACTCTGGGGACCAGAGAGGAACGAGAGGCTGAGCATTTCCATGCACAACAGGAGAGACTTTCCCACGCCATGAGGTCACACTACTTTGGGCTGCACTGGGGCCGAGGGGCAAAGCCTCCAGATCCAGGCTCATTTCTGAAGTTACTTCTCGAGTCAAAGGAATGAAAATACTGAAATAAATATTCAGACTTGCTGCTTCTGAGGTGTCTCTTTGCTTGGCCTCTCCAGGGGCCAGTCTGGCCCAGAGGCTGCAAGGTGCTGGTGCAGCAGGTAGGAGACTGAGCAAGCCACGGCCAGAAGGGAGCCACGCTGAGCTTTCCTGCACAGAACCCTGGTCTCCTAGGGGACCTCTCAGCTCCCCTCTTCTACCTGGGAAGAGCTGGACTCAGTACCTAAGGCAGGTTAGGACTGACATATTAGCATTCCAGTTACATATATTTTTTAATACTTTTTATTTATTTTTGAGAGACAGAGAGAGATAACATGAGCAGGGGAGGGTCAGAGAGAGAGGGAGACACAGAATCCGAAGCAGGCTCCAGGCTCTGAGCTAGCTGTTAGCACAGAGCCCGATGCGGAGCTCGAACCCACGAACCATGAGATCATGACCTGAGCCGAAGATGGACGCTTAACCAACTGAGCCACCCAGGCGCCCCGCATTCCAGTTATATTTAACATGGAATAGATTCTAGAATGAGCTCTTTGGCTAAGAGAGAATTCTCCTCTTCTGCTGCCCTCGCCATTCATGCCTCAGAGCCAGGCCTAAGGCCTTGCTCAACCTGGAGAATGAGCACCTCCCCTGGGCCCTCTGCTTGCCTCACCCCAGTCCCAGCCCAGTGGCCACCTCCCCACCTACGACTCCACCCTTGTGGTATCATCCCGATAATTTAGTACCTACAGAGTAAAAAGGGGTCAACAAAACCCCCACATTTCGAGCCTTCCTCAAGTTACAACTAATACGGTTTTAAATGTCACAACCTCCAGCTTTGAAACAGGACTAAATATGAACAGTCCTCCCGCTAGCTCCCTGGTGAGGGCTCAAGTTCAGCAGCTTCCCCAATGGGGACAGCAAATGGGACCCGGGGCACAGCCACTTGCTGGGTAGTCCTGGGCCAGGCACCCTCTGCTCTAGCTCTACGGACCCTGTAAATGAGGAGTCTGGGGTTTAGAAAGAAGAGAGAGTCTAGAACCTCTCAGATTTCTGACTTAGAAATGTAAAGTTAGCGAAGGAGAAGAAGTGGGAGAGCAGGAGAGTGGTCCAGAGAGATCTGCTTGGCAGAAAGGAGCAGAACTTTTCTGATGGCTGTTTATTACTCTGACTCGTTGGTCAGGCTGGACACCCAAGCAGGCCTAAGAGCTCAGAATTGCCTCCAAACACCTCAGCCCTCATTTTAATTAGTGAATGGTTCTCAACCCTAACTACATACTAGCATCACAAGGGGGGGCTTTAACAACAGCGGTGCCTGAGCCCCAGTCTCTGGAGTGGTATTTAATTAGTCCGGGCCAGCCAGCAGTTCTTTTTAAAACCCCTCAGGCTCTTCCAATGTGTTTCCTTGCTTGAGAACTTCATGACAGGTGAGATCTAACTCCACCTCTGACATTCTATGATCCTGAGAAATAATAGGTAACTGTTTTTTGACCTGCTTCTCCAGACAGAACCCAACTCCGGAGCTCCCATTAAAATGACCACAAGCTTTTTTTTTAAAGGTGAAACGTGTTTAATGAAGTCTCTGGCTCCTGATAAAAGGAAGTCGAGAAAAACATAGTCCTGATGACAGAGGGCATGAGTACTTTTTCAAGTAGAAACTGCTTCAGGGGCTCACAGCCACAGTGGCGGTGGTGGCTGAAAAGTCACAATTAAGTTGCTTCACCTGCTCAGAAGTCAGTGGGTGCAGCCCCGGGGAATGGCCTCGTTGCCCTAATGGTTATGCAATTACCCAGCTGCTCCCAAAGCGGGTGTGAGGCCGTGAGGAATCAGCGGTGACCTCAGCTCCATCTCTTGGGAGGACACCAGTGCCTATTAAGCTAGAGGTCACCTGGGTCTGACAAGGATGGGGGCTGGCCCGGGCTTCAATGAGGGGTATGTGAGCAGTAGGTGCTACTGTGCTGTAACCCGCAGGGAAGGAGGACAAGGGTCACACGCTAGGGCACAGTGATGGAAAGATCATGAAAGGTTGGGCAACAGTTGATTGCAGGGGCAAAGTCCCAGGGCAGAAGTAACGTCTGGTCCCTCACAGTAGATTCCTGGAATGGCTGCCCAGCGTATTACAACAGAGCTCTTATCCAGAGCATAAAGGTTTGTTTTTTAGTCCCTTCCTGATTTTTGTTTACTCTCTTCTGGATTTTCCACGTGTACTGTGGATGTTGAGTGCTGTGAACACCAAGTGTTGCTTGTGAACACATTGCCCCCTCCAAGAACATGGTCAGGAACCTTCTGGTAGGCTGGTAGTGGAGTTTCTCAACCTCAGCTGCACTCTGGACTTGACTGGTCTAGACCGGTCTGGGCATCAGAATATTTTTCTATCTCCCCAGGTGATTCTAATGTGCATCCAACGGTTGAGAACCATCGGGCTAAGCTGCACCTGGCTCAGGTGCGGAGGTGGTAGGAGGGGGTCATGGCCAGGGCCTCAGGGAAGCCACAGGGAGATGAAAGGAAAAGACTGAGACGTGGGGAGCTGGCACGTTTTCAGAAATCACCTACTGATGCCTTTTAGAGCTAAAGCTTTTCATTCATCCACTCACTCACCAGTTACTGCCACTGGCTGGGTTCCAGGGCTATAAAGATGAAAACAACACAGAACCTCATACACAGCCTCATTGGGGAGACAGACATGTAAATTGTAATGGAAGTTGGATGTGGACTGTATATGTACTTGATAACTAGGCCCCAGAGGGCACCCCAATCTGTGGGTGAGGGACAGGCTCGCCCCACTGTTAGGCATGCTGGGAAGAGGCAAAAGCTAAAATATTCAGTAAGAGCTTGGAAGGAGGGCCTTGAACAGGGGGAGGCAGGAATTTTGTGGCCTTTCTGGCTTTACTCTAGACCGTGTTTCCCAAGAAGCTTAGGAAGCAGGTCCACTCACAGCTATTGGACAACTCCAGGGGGTGCCATTTGTGTTGTGCTTTCCGAAAACACTGCCTGCTAGAACTGTGCATGTAGGTGGCCTTGCCAGCAGTGATGAGGGAAGCTGGCCCACGACGGGTAGGCTTGGGGGTGTCTCTGACATTTGACAGGGCAAGCCCCTGTCAGGGAACAGATCCATGCCTGTGGGCTGCCTAGAAGCCAGGCAGAGGATTCTCTACTTTCCTTCCTGTTTTTCCAGAGCTGTCAGTTGGGTAGAATTAAGGACAAGTCTATGACCAACCTCTGGGCTGGTGATGTACCCAGACACCAGCATCTCCAGGAGCCAGGGTGGTTGCAGCCTCCCTCAGAACTGCGGGACCTCACCTGAGACCTCACCCAAAGATTAGATGGAAGGGGACCCAGAAAGGGGACTTGAGGTCCTGCCACCATCCTGGTAGGCCTAAGCAGCCCATCAGATTTGGCTTTAAGTATTAATGCAACTTCATTTGTACAGGCCTAGTGAGGCCTAGGGGAGTGTGAAGGTGAGTTGGGGACACTCACGTGACACTTACATACTGTGTGAGATAACAGAGGACTATGTATGGGCAAGGCAAAGACCAGAAGAGAGTGCTCTTCCTGAGCAAAGGGTTGGAAGAGTCGGGAAAGCCTCTCAGTAACACCCTCTGAATTGGGTGTGAGGGGTTGAGTAGACCTCAAGCCAACTGGACTAAGAAACAATCCAGATGCGGGACATCATGCACATGGGTATATGGGGGAAGAGCCTTCTGTGATCTCAGAACCATGTGTGGAGGGACCAGAGATCTGAGGCTAAGAGGCAGGCAGGGCTATATTCGGATGTAAGCTAAACCTACACCAGCTTGAGTGTGGACCTTGTCTTGTAGGGGATGAGGGCCCTCAAAGAAGTCTACTCAAGATCGTGGTATAATGTGATGTGTGGAAAGGTCTGCCCAGCGGGTGGATGACACTGTTGTCAGGTAGGGGAAAGACTTCGAAGGGGATTCCAGAGGTGCTCCGTGCTACCTGTGCCATATCCTCCTTTGGGAGGGAAGGAAAAGAGAAGTGGGTGTCTGTTGAATCATTGACCGGCTTCTATTTCTCCACAGCTGACAGAGGAGTTGGCCATGGTCTCTTGCATTCTCTGCTACTCACGACTACAACACAAAGGATGTCTTTCAATTTCCAGGCACTGCAAAACCCTTACCTTCCTTCCCTCTGATTCAAGTTATTAAATAACCATCCTGACAGCCAATGGTAAAACAAAAGGAATTGGGCTTTGAACTTCAGGGATCTGCTTCCCACATAGGAAATGAGGGCTCACTAAGCGAGTTCCTCAACCCACCTCCCACTGGCTCACTTTGACTCTCTTTTGATGGTCACCCCCATTTCTCTAGGCCCAGAGTGACTCCCATCGCTGTTTGGGTCAACTGGTTGGCTCCTTTCCCATAAGAAAGCAGAACAGAGCCCGTGGCTTGTCGGTTCGATAACCGTTTCTGTACTTTATTTGCTCAGATCACCAAAAAACCAAACAGTTCTTTGTGAGAAGACACAGGCACACAGACATCATGCTTGATAAAGTGAGTGTCAGAGAGAGGCATTATTTATTCAACTGGCTTGATTAGTGAGTGCCAGACAGCTATTAGAACAAAACTCATGCTTTTAGGCATCTGTGTCTATTTATGTCATGGTGAGCCTCTGCAGAGAGCCCAGATAATGCTTCTTATCTTCACCCACACTAGCCAAATGTTTGGATAAATAAAGATGTTGTATGAAATTCCCTGTCACTTTAACACAAATTGACATAGAATGGAACACTATTCGATTGTGTTCCATTTCATGGCTGGGTGGCTTCCAAAGCCAAGAAAAGGAGAAGGAGAGGGCTTCCTGGGGCTAAGGATCCTGCTTAACCTGCCACTCTTCTGTGCCTCCCCTGTGGGGATGCACCTAAGGTCCTCCCCTAAAACCATGGTTCTTGTACATCAGGTAAACTAATCCTTGAGTAGTTGCTAGAATTTCCATCTGTAACCAGTGTTTTAATCTAAATAGACCTACACCCACATGTCAGAGACCAATAAATGGGAGTTGGGCACACCGGTGCCATCAGCAGCTACTTTCTTAGATTGTCCGCCTTTGCTTTCTATCTGGCGGTGACCCCTTGCTCAGTTTTGGTTTCTAAACTGTTTGAGGGGCACCTGCATGGCTCATTCGGTAGGGCATCCAACTCTTGATTTCAGCTCAGGTCATGATCTCACAGTTCATGGGATAGAGCCCCACATGTGCCAGAGCGTGCTTGGGCTTCTCTCGCTCTCCCTCTCTCTGCCCCTCCTCTCCTCATGCTCTCTCTCTCTCCTTCTCTAAATAAATAGACATTTAAAAAAATAAGCAAATAAACTGGGAACTCTTGGGCTTTGTGCCTTCTTCTTGGGCCCCTGGAGAACATGATCTAATTCTTTCCTTGCTTCTAACTGTCAGTACCAGGCATGCACTAATCCTGAAGCTTCCCTGTGATCACACCCACCATATGGGTACCAGTGAACCTCCCCACTGGGCAGGTTCTAGTTTCTTACATGGAGGGTTGGACAAAATGGAAGATGAGTCAGTTATGACAACCAGAAAGGACAGTTACTGGACCTTTCTGAGAATCCCAGTTTGTTCAGATATCCAACTATAACACACAGAACCAGAAGGAGCCCACCTATTTTACCAGTCAGGCCTCAGAGACTAAGAAGCGATGGGAAGGCATGTCTGCTTTTTGAAAAGCAGCTGCAGCCCTGGTGTAAACATGTGCCCTTGCTAAGAGAGACCATATGCACCTGTTAGTGACCTTCTGGGTAGCTGCCCATGCGGACCATTTCATGTTGCAGCTTCATCCACTGGGAGGAAGACTTGCACCCTGCTGCACTGTAGTCTGCCCTCCCAAGGCTTCAGAAGGAGTCAGTGGTCCACTTTGTAACATGGCTGCTTCTACTGCAACCCCTTGATGTGGGCGAGGGCGTGGCGTGGCACAGAAAGACATGGCAGCCCTCAAAGAAGGGAATTCCCACAACTGATCAGAGGAAGTGGGGGTTATCACCCTGTCTTGTTCCTGAGCACTACTGATCTCCCAGCCCCATTTAGCACAACAAGAATTTCCCTGTTGCATCCCAGCCGCGTCAAGAGATAGATGCAACAGGTCTGTTTTAGATCAGCCACTTGTGGAATCCTTACCAATTATTGCCTTGTGTTACAGAAGATTCTTTTTCTGTCGCTGTATGACAGAGAGAAAAAAAAAACTGAGCTGCCCTGTCTGAAGAGTCCCTGTGTCTTAGACAAAGACCTTGTTCAGTATTCTGCATGAGGCCAATCCTCAACAAAAGGCAGTTATCATGGAGAAGTTAAGCTCATAGTTTCTGGAGTTAATTAAGGGCTGAGTTCAAACACCAGCATTGATAGCTGTGTGACATGCAGCCTCAGTTTTACCATCTGTAAATGATGTTGTTGATGTGTTGATACCCACTTTCTGGGGTTAAAGTGACGACGATTCAAGATAATGCATGAAGAGCACCTAGCATGGCACACAGAAGGCTTTTCATGATGCTGTCTCGCTTTGTCTTTAGTGGTGTCCCTTTGTGATGTCTTCTGCATCCCCCACTCCTGCCTACAGCCTGGGTCATCCAGAGCTCTTTACCCAGGCTCACTCCCCAACTGTCCCCCTCCATATGATTTTCCAAAGGCACTTTATGAAACATACACCCCAATTGAATTTAAATTCCTTCACGGCTCATTAAAACAGTCAAGACAAAGTTGAACTCTTTATCAGTGGCTCCAAGGCCACTCTCAGTTTGGACCCCTCCTACCTCTCCCACCTCACCTTGTCTAGGCCAAGCTCTCGCCATGCTAGAACATTTGCTGTTGCCCAGATATGCCGTGCTCCTTCACTACAGTTCACGAGATGAATGACTTAGTCAGTTAAGCATCCAACTCTTGATTTTGGCTCAGGTCATGACCTCATGGTTGTGAGATCCAGTCTTGTGTTGGGCTTTGCACTGGGTGTACACACATTCTCTCTCTTTAAAAAAAAGGAAAAAAGAAAAAGGCTAGACTGCATTTCTGGCACCAAGCACAGAGCTTGGCATAAAAGAGATATTCAATAAAGGTTGATTGCCTGACACACCTGAAGCTCGAATGCTTTATTTTTGAAGCCACATGTACTGAAGGGATGATGAAACATCTAGTCCTTTTCTCCATGTGTCTAAGTGAACCAGTTAGGCATATAACCCACGACCTTGGCCATGGCAATTCAATCGGTACTTCTGGCTGCTCCACCAACAGAATCCAACACTGAGTATAAAATATTAAAATTTGAAGATGGAAACCTATTTGCAAAGTACACATTTCTTGTGATCTTGGCCAAAATACTTAACTTTCTTTTTGTTGCCTACTAACAGAGTTGACAATACCTGGCTGTAGAGATTATGGGGCACCTGGGTGACTCGGTTACGCTCTTGATTTCAGCTCAGGTCACAATCTCATAGTCTGTGGGTTCAAGCCCCATGTCAGGCTCTGTGCTGACAGCTCAAAACCTGGAGTCTGCCTCAAATTCTATGTCTCTCCCTCTCTCTTCTCCTCCCTCATTTGTATTCTATAAAAAATAAGCATTCAAAAAAGTGAGACAGAGAGAGAGATTAAATGAGATGATGCCTATATAATGAAAAGGTATCATTAAAGTCATTCCTGTATTGAATTGTGCTTGCTTTAAAGAAATGGAGAATAGGGTGCCTGGGTGGCTCAGTTGGTTAAGTGTCTGACTCTTGATTTCAGCTCAGGTCATCATACCATGATACCATGCTATCAGGTCGTGATATAGAGCCTGAGTCAGGCTCACTGTGGAGGGTGGAGCCTGCTTAGGATTCTCTGTCTCCCTCTCTCTTTGCCCCCTCCCCTACTTGTGCACACTCTGTGTCTCTTCCAAAATAAGTAAGTAAACATTTTTTTAATGGAGAATCTTCCAATTTCTAAGCAACAGTTAGTCCTTGTCGCGAAATATCAAGTTATTGTCTAGTTCCAGATAATGCTGGTCATCATCTGTGTTTTTCTCATGTTTGTACTGCATCTCAAGTGGAGAGGTGGGCATACATTTTATAGCCCTCATGACTTTTTTTAGTTTAGCTATTTATTTTGAGAGAGAGAAAGAGAAAGAGAGAGAGAGAGAGAGAGAGACAGGGAGGGGCAGAGAGGGAGAGGGAGAGAGAATCCCAAGCAGGCTCCATGCTCTGCAGTGAGCCCAACTCGGAGCTTGATCTCACAACCTTGGGATTATGACCTGAGATGAAATCAAGGGTCGGCTGCTTAACTACTGAGCCACAGGCACCCCCACCCCTCCTCACTTTTAAAAGTTACAGAATCCACTGGAGCCTGGCTATAGCCCAGCACTGTCCTTAGAGGCCATGCTGTGGGACCAGGTCACGGCAAAACTCCTATAACGAGCTCTTCCCAGCACAGCCAGCAAAAACAACCCTCAGATAAGCTATAACCTGTCCCAAAACAGATCTATACTTTCACAGGTCAGCCTCCAATGAGATGAGTAAATAAAACCAAAAAGCTGAAATTCACCATGAGAATAAAGGGTTGCATTAGTCCTCTGTAAGGATTATGTACTGGGTTTTAACAATACGTATATTAAACATTGCTAAGCTTCTCCCTGCTTATAATTATTAACAAGTTGCAGAGGGACTCAGGTTAATTTTCATCTGGGACTAGGGCACAACTCTCAGAAGGTGAACTAATTCCTAAGGTTGGGTGATGTGGAGCAGGAATGTCAAAGTGTGCAGGATATAAAGCAATTAATAAAGTAATCTTGAGCAAGAAGGCCATAAATTCACCGAAGAGATTTGAATGACCCAGCCCAGGAAGGAAGACCCACAGCCTGACCAGGATCAGCACATTTCCATACTTTGTTGTTACTGCCGTGCACTTTGTGGCTAGTATTCCCTAGGTAACCGGCACCTGGAGCCCAGAAGGTAAACCTGAGGCAGAGTAGAAGTCAGAAAGCCTTTTTCATCGCACAAATATTTAAGAAGCGCTGGCTGAGTACCTGGCACGACAGGAGGTCCATTAAGATAAGTTCCTGGCCTTAAGGAGTGGTAGGTAGATCAGCACTACTGTGATAAGGGCAGTTCCAAGTGTGCACAGAGTCCCAGGAGAGTCCAGAGAAAGCAGCCACTCATTCTTCCCGGGAACACTGGAAAGCGTATCTATGCGGATGTGGCTTTGAAGCAAAGTCTTGAGACGCTCTGCCGGCCAAGAAGTGAGAAAAGGGCATTCCAGGTGAAAAGCAAATGTGTTTGAGTCCCTGCTCACCCCGAGCCACAATGGGCCCCTCCAGGGAATGGGCCAGGCAAGCTGGCCGTGAACCTAAAAGTGAAGCTAAACAAAGAGAGGGGAGAGCCAGAGAGGAGTGCCAGCCAAGCCCGTTAAAGAGCTGGGAGGTCATCACCGACAAAGTCCATGACAGTTGACAAGAGTCAAAGGGTCAGAAGCTGGCAGAGTACAGAGAGAGAGGAGACGGAGAAGAGACAGAGCCTCCTATTCACCGGCGGCAGCCACGAGGTGGGTTGGTCTGGTGTAAAAGTGAGGAACTAGGGGCACCTGGTTGGCTTAAGTGTCCGACTTCAGCTCAAGTCATGATTTCATGTTCATGAATTCGAGCTCCACAGCGGGCTCTTTGCTGTCTGTGCAGAGCCAGCTTCAATTCTCTGGGTCCCTCTCTCTCTCTCTCTGCCCCTCCCTTGCTCATTCTCTCTCTCTCTTTCAAAGTAAATACACTTCAAAAAATAAAATAAAATAAAAGTTTAAAAAAAGTGAGGGACTAGAACAGACAAGTTCCAAGGCACAGGTGGGGGTTTGGGGAACCGTGAGTATTCAGCAGAATAGAAACACGGGTTCCTGGAGAAGTGAACTGGCAGAAGCACAACCCAAACGAGGGGTGGAGCCGATCACAATGAGTGTTTCCTGTTAACTGAGGCCTGTGGCTCCATTACAGTCCATGGGGAAACATTATGGTATCTTAAACTAGGGAGTGACACGGAATTACATTTTAGAAGGATGGCCCTGGCAGCTCTATGGAAGATAAACCAGAGTAGCCCTCTGTTGGAGGGTAGTCTCCCTGCCTACCTGTCTCAGAACACCCTGGATGCGTATTTAGAACGAATAGCATCATCTTAGCTGTGTCCCCATCTACTGAATTCAAATTCAATGGGGAGACCTAGGAGTCTGCATTTTTCTCTCTCCCTGGTCATTTGGGGGCACACTAGAGTCTGTTAGCCGTCACTTCGGCAAAACACTGAAAAGGAGGCTGGTAAAGACACAGGGTAGCAAAGACCCCATCACACAAAGCAGGTGCACAGTATGTACTTATAGGGCAGATAAATTAATAAACAGGATAGAAACAGGTTTTGGAGACTGATGGGATGGAGAGAGGTCAACTCCAAAGCACAAGGTGAAACCATATACATTTAGTGTCTACCCTCCGTGGTGTAAGAAGTGTTGAATCTGAAAAAAAAATGCCCAAGAGCATATTCAACCTCTGTGAATTACTTTCGTAGAACAAGGGCAGACCAAGCTTCACAATGCTCAGTCCAATGGTTCTCACCCTGACACATTAGGATCACCTAGGGAACTTTCCAAGGTTATAGGAGCCTGGAGCCCACCCTAGACCAAGTAAATCTGAATCTTGGGAGGATGGGGGCCATGCTGGCATCAGCACATCTCCAAAGCTCCCTGGAAGATTTTAATGCACAGCCAGGGTCAGGAGTTGGTAATCCTTACAAGTGGCAGATAACTGAGTAAGGACGAGTGATTTCCCTAAGCATCCTGGAGAACAGAAAATAGTCAAAATGGGAAAACACAGCGATTTGGGGACTGTACGAACCCAGGCTGACTCCCTGGTATATAATCCGGGAGATCTAGTATGATATCCTTTGAAGGCAGCGTCTTTTTCTTCGCAGCCAAAGTGCCAAGCTTTTAAGAAAGCCCTATCTTTCCATTATGGAAACCGGGACACAACAGATGGCAAGATAATGGATTGTGTCTGCTCAAGTGCTGCTTTTATTTGCAAGACATCAAATTCATATTGACTGTGGGGACAGGCTGACATGATTTATTTCTAATGAAAATGGAGGCTTCCTGGGCTCAGTCTTTGCTTATTACCATATGACACAGTTTAGTCTGGGATCAGGACCCACCGGATTGCTGATGATAGAAAGTGTTTGCAGGGGCTGCAAGAGGCCCCTCCTGTTCTCAGGGACTCTTGGTTAAAGAATCTCCATATGCCCAGCAGAGAAGCCCGAGTTTCACAGCAATGAACTTCCCCACCCAGAGTCCTGCTCCGCCAGATCAGTCAGCTAAGTACCAGGGAAACACCATCTATATTTCTTTTTCACTGTTAATTATATCCTTCTACATGCGCGCTCAAAAGAGAAGGCTGAGATTTTGAAAGGAAAGAGAAAGTGAAGCCCATTCATTCCTGAAAGGAATCATCTCCAGTGACATGAAAGCGGGCCCAGCCCCTGGCTCCCGAGATCCGCTTCGGCTCAGCGGTGTAAATGGGCTGGGTGCCCGCCTGCGGCCCCCACTGCTCCTCGCTGCCTCCCGAGGCTGGTGCCCACCAGAAAGGGAGGGCAGAAGGACATGTGGTGGGAAGAGCAGGAAAGGCTGAGCGATGAGCAGTGCTTTCCCCTCACCTGTCAGAAGAGCAGAACCAAGCCAGATGCCCAGCACCCACCCTAACCTGGGAGGACCTGATGAAGTTTCAGGAAGGGTCAGTGATGTGGAATGGGTCTTAGGAAACGTCTGCTTCAGAACTCCCAGTTTACAGATGAGAAAACAAGGCTGGAGGAATAACCGACTTGCCCAAGATCACAGGGTGACTCAGTGGCCGTCTGGGCTTCGGGTCTCCTGACCCCCAGATTCCCCCTCTTTGCCTCCCCAATAGCTCTCAAGCTTGGCTCCACAGGAGAATCACCGGAGGACAGAAACAAAACCATGCCCTCTCCCACCCCCAGAGATCCCCATTGTGGGATGGGGTGGGGCCTGGGCATGGGCGTGTTACAGTTCCCCAGGTAATGGGCAGTACACCCAAGGCAGAGGGCCCCTGCGCCCCCGTGCACCTTGACTCAGCATGTAGCCGGGGCGGGGAGTGGGAGGTAGCGACAAGACTGCCCTGCCCCAGGAAAAGTCAGGCTGATCCTTGTCATCTGGACAACGCTCCCTAGAGCAAGGCCCCTCTCCCGGCCTCCTCACGTAATGAATATCTTCCAGAAGCACCTCTCCGTCCAGGAATCTCTCTTAGCTGGGTGTTCTGAAGAGATTTCTGGTGAACTGATACACTCATGCACTGGTGGGGGATGGGGGTTGCTATCTCGGTCCTCCCGCAGAGTTACCTTTGGGAGTGCTGGAAGATTCCTAGGCGTTTAGGGTGCTGCGACAACTTGAAGGGAACACACGTAGGCCTGAGCGGTATCCTCCAGCCCCCCTACCGTGAGTGAGCTGGTGTATCTGAGAATCACCTAGCTCCCTTTGAGCCACACAGCCAGGAAAGAAGTCCGGATTTTGAGCCTGAGCTGGCAGCTGAAGCAAGAGAGCTTGACTCAGCACAACAGTCAGACCTCTGCTTGAGGGCAGCCTTGCTGAAACTAGAAGGAATAATTGTATCCAGAACAGTCTTTGCATGCCTGGTCCCCTGTGGCAGGTACGGGGTTCAGGTTAAGGCTCTATATCCAGGGGTTAAGAGCACAGAGGAGGGGGCAAGAAGAATCACTGGAATGAGGAGGGAAGGTAAGAGCCCATTTTGGACACACGTACATCAGTGGGAGATTTACCGAGGCCTCTGCAGCTGCCTGGACAATGCCTTTCACACAAGCCACATTCCTCGCTGGGAACCTGAGAGCGTGTCACCATGTGGCAAAATTCCCCCTGAGGGTTTAGCTCTGCAGGAAGCCCCTGGCTGTTCTCTAGAAGGTGCAATTACTGTAGGAGAAGATGTACAGGCTGGACAAGCGCGGGCAGGTGGGGCTGGCCCAGCCCCCGTCACCCTCAGGCGGGTTCAGATTGGAGGGCCTCCATTCGGGACTGCCACCTGCTTGAAAATGAGGCCTGGTGGAAAGCCCCAGAGAGGAAAGCCTTTCTTCCTGGGAGACCGCCAGCTTTAAGTCACCAGAGGAATTGTGGAGTGGGGGCCTGGCTTGGAGCCCTGAAAGCCACGGCAAATATGGGGTGCCATGAAGTCATAGGAAGGGCAGGCTAAAAAGAAGTTAACTGAGATGAAGAGCATGATGCCCACATCCAGAGTGTTTCTAGAGCACCCGTTGCTCAGATGGGCGGATGTGTTCTTCAGGATAATGCTTGGAAGCCTCCAGAATTTGTTCTCCATCAGGCTGCCCCACCCGATGCCATTCTTTAAGGCCAGCTTCTTCCTGCCCTAGACCTTAAGTTTAACCTCCACCATGACTGGAGTGGGTCCTCAATATACACCATTTTGGTTTTCAGTGAAAAACATCAGCCATCTCTTCAGATTGAACTCCGTCCTCTCTGGTTTTAGAAGGGGGTTCTTACCTCCATGCCTCCGGATATAGCTGTAGAATTTCCCTACCTCAACATCAAGTCCTTGCAGACTCCAGTTCTAAAACATTCTGGCTCCACATAAGGCTGCCTTTGCGGCCTGCCACCACGATTGGATTTGGGGTGGATCCAAGTTCCCTTCCAGCAGTTCCTCCCTTCTCTAGGGCATGTTCCATCCTATACAAAGGCCATTTTCCAAGTGGCCTTCAAGCCTCCCCCAGTGCCTCCTTCTGGATTGATTTGGCATCAACTAAATTCCCATTATGCACCAAGCACTTTATCAGGCACTGGGACTGACCATGAAGTATGACATTAGCTCTGTGAGACAGGATTTACTGGAAGCTCTCAAATTAACTTACATCATCAGATTTTTCTAGGCCTCACTTGCTGCCTTCACTGCAGTTTACCTTTTAGGTGTTGCCCCAGTGACAACTAAGCCAAACTATGTTGCAATTTTCCTCTTAGCACAACACACATCTTTGAGCCTGGGAAAGCAGGTGTGCAATGGGAGGGCCCAGGAGGCAGGAAGGCAGGGTGACTCCATGCATTCTGCCCGTGACTGGCAGTGCCGCCATCTTGGCTTGTTCATCTATCCAAGCCTGCAACTGCAGTCTTCCTGACCTGCCCTCTCCCTGCAGAAGGGGGTTAGGAATAACAACCGTTCCAAAACCAGACAAGGCAAGGCCCACTTTTGACAGTTTCCAAATCAATGCGGCTCAAGCTATCCTGCAGCTGTGACTTTAAGAGAACGAGGCAGGGAGCTGAGCTCATCTTTTATGAGTTCATCGTGCAGAAGGTGTGGTCTCTTCTCCTGCTATTTTTCTTGTGCTGCCAGAGTCTGAAGAGTTAGAGGAATTACTACAAAATGGCTCACCTTTGCTTTCCCCCAAGAAACACAAAAACACTGCAGTAAATATCAAAGTCTAAAGAGACATTATATTTCAAGTGAGAGTAATAAATAGACATATTACTCCCATCCCTTACAGTTGTTTCTAGTCCTCAAGTCCTCAGCCCCTTGGCTTAGGATGCCTGTTCTGGGCAGTTCCAGAAACCAACAGCATTCATCAGTAGTGTTTGAACTACTGATTGTTATCACTGCTCTTCACTGTGACTATGTTTACAATAATGAGGAATTAGACCACAAGGTGCTAATCCTCAGAACTTGGCCTTGGACCTAGTTGTAAATATCACTTCTGCTATTATGAGCCATGTGATCCTGAGCAAGTTACTTAATTTATCTGAGTCTCAGTTTCCTCATCTGTAAAATGAAGTTAACTATAGTACTCACTTCATACAGTCGATGTGACAATTCAATGAGAGAGCATATATAAAGCGTGTAGCACATGTGTGGCACATAATTGGTACCCAATACATGGCCCACTAATGTGCGGTTTACTCTAGGATGGGAGGGGCATAATATCCCTTAGACAGCCATTATCTAATGACAAGGAAAATCAAGAAAGGAACAATTTTGCTTAATAAAATTCCCCTGGGGTGTCTCGGTGGCTCAGTTGGTTGTGTGTCTGACTCAGTTTTGGCTCAGATCATGATCTCAGTTTCATGAGTTCAAGTCCCATGTCTGGCTCTGTGCTTGGGATTCTCTCTATGCCCTCTCTCTTTGCCCCTTGAATGGTCATGCTGTCTCTGTCTCTCTCAAAATAAATAAATAAACAAGTTTAAAAAATTCCCATCCCTCTTCCTCCTCTATTTAGCCCTTAATTCACTCTCTTGATTGTCTGCTGCTCTGACCAAAATGTCAAGCTCACTGAGGACACAGATTATGAGCCAGTGGTCAGCAGAATCTACATTCTTAGATAGTCAATGAATACTTGTGCATGGATGCATGGATATTTTTTCCAGTGGATTAGCTGAATATGACTTCTCTACTTATGGGTATCAGTACCCAGGAAATATATGTAGTCTAAAATCGGAGAGATATAGGTTTAATATTTACTAATTTCTCATACCTGCCACCTATTGTTATTGAGGCATTAAATCTAAATTCTTTAGATCTTGCTGCTTTGCAGGACTGGGTTAGATTGCATATACAAATTTTGCAAAGCAAAAAAGATGCCTCACACTTATTTGCATCTCAGTTTTTACTCCTTTCAAAAGGCTCTCAAAAGCCACATAGTCCCCCCAGCAATAATCATGTGCAAAGCAAAGAAATTAAAAACTTTGGCAGGGAAGACAGCAGATTAGTCTCTGGAATGTCATAAAAGACATATCTAGGGGTGTATTCTTTCTTTGGAATCTTTCTGGCCCCTGTCACAGACTCTGAGGAGAGCGAGTGCTCATGGGGAAGTTTCCTCTTGGATAATGAGAGAAAATACATTAAAATCTTGTTACAAATCGCTGCTTGGTACTTTGGATTTGTTATACCATAGGTCAGACCGTGTTTCCGCGCACAGTGGTGTGTAAAAAGCATCACTCCTGATAACAACAAAAGCCTACGATATAGAGTTTCTAAGGCACAGAGTCCCTTAATAATAAAAAGCTGCAAGGCCCCAGTAACCCCGCGGCTCTCTTTCTTCCCTTCCATCGGAGTCCCAGGGAAATCTGCTGTGCTTCTCCCTTACAGTCTCGCAGTCTCTTAGGAATCATAGTGATAACCAGAGCTTGGGGAAGGAGGGTAAGGGGAGAGCAGTGGATGAATATGAGTGGGCTATTATAGCCCAGGGCTGTGTATTAAAAAAGGTCTGGTTGGAAAGGAAGTAAAAGGCCCAGCCTGGCTTGTAAGGACTCTGAGGGAATCAGAATTCCAGTCTGTATTTGTTTTAATAGAGCAATAAGACTAGGTACTGTTTCTCAGTGCCGTGTGCGGATTTACTGCTTGGGGCAAGAAGACTGATGCCGAGATGGGTCTTCCTCTCTCACCAGGAAGGGTATCTGCCTTCAGTAAAACCCCAGAGCCTATAAACAGGGTTTATATGAATGTGACTGGGTGGTTGCCGTTCCAATTTTCAGAAGTCATTTTCACAGAGAAGCCTGCCCAGCTGACCCCATTCAGCTTGGTGGCCCAGGACACCCGAGGAAGCTCTTAACCTCCACCCACCAGAGCATGAGGCGCCCACATGGCCTGGAGGAGTTTCCTTCCGATGTTTTGCCCAAAGTCCCCACAATTAGGTTGTCTGACAGGTGTTTTCAGTGGGGAGAAGGGGAGGGCTGGAAAGCACAGCATCGTAAACACCCCCATAGTAATAACTGATCTCTTACCAAGTCCCCTTCATGCCCCCCTCTTCGTGAAGCCTTCTTGGACATGCTAATTAAATGTACAATTTCCCCAATCCCAACCCCGCAGTACTCCCTAGCTCCTGTCCCTGCTTTATTTTTCTCCACAGAACATATTATCTTTGCACATAATTTGTTTTTTTTACTTATGTGTTTATCGTCTTCTCCCACTAGGTGTTAAGCTCGAGGAAGATAGGATTTCTGTTCACCTTGTTCACTGTATGCCCAGCACCTGGAGCAGTAGGCAACACATGACAGGCACTCAATGGCATATTTTTTTGAATCAACACCTACTGATGGCCAAGTGCTTTGCAGTGATTACAGTCCCCAAGCCAGCCCTGCAGGTGGATGTTGGTCTCTGAATGTCCTTTTCGTGGACAGGTAGGGTCACTCTCTGCCTTCAGAGGAGTCCTGCTCTCCCAGATAGCGTTTCATTGGCCACTGGGTTAGTCTGTTAGTGGAGGAATCACTCGGCCTGGTTAGAAGTCTCAGAATAAGTGGTGTTTTCTTCTGTTTCTTAAGTTCAAATTGGTTTTTAAAAAAATTTTTTTTGCCACTCCTGTGTTGGGACACTCCAGCTCACCCCCCTCAACATCCCCAGCAGGGGACACAGATGCTGCCCTGGGAACCTCGTCCACACCACCTAGGAAATGGACCGATTGGCTGCCGCTTTCACTTCAGTGGGTTCACACAGCACCTGCTCCTTACATAATCGACTCCAGAGTCTTCGGGGAGAGTGCCCCGCTAACTAAACCGGGCTCATATGCTGGCTCCCTGGCAGCA
Source organism: Suricata suricatta (assembly GCF_006229205.1). Taxonomy (NCBI): domain Eukaryota; kingdom Metazoa; phylum Chordata; class Mammalia; order Carnivora; family Herpestidae; genus Suricata; species Suricata suricatta. Next base: position 135,101,465 of record NC_043703.1, on the reverse strand, counting down.
AGGGAGGCTGGGAAAGTGAGTATCTGATCTTCTCCTGTGGCAGGAAGATGGGGTGTGCACTCCTCAAATGATGAAATGATCAAAAATATGACAAATGTCTACCTCATTGATATACTTGGTTCTCTTGGCCAAATGCTCTCTTACAGCACCTCACTGCAACATTAATTTCCAAGAGTGAAATCTTATAGTCCCCTTTTCACATGAGAAGATGGACTTAGGTTAACAGACTTGTCCAAGGTCACACAGCTCAATAAATACTAAATATTAAATAAATAAAGGTTAAATATTCAAACTTTCATGCCACACTGACTCCCCGGCACTTCCTGTCTTCGTCCATTGGTTGCCTCTGCTTTCCTAGTCTTTATTATCTATGTCCTAGTGTATATTTCCTTTTGGACCCATCTCCCCTGTTACATGATAAATTCCCGTTCTTCTTTCCTTCTCCCCTCTACGCACTGAATCAAGCGAGGAGGGACCCCAGAGATCTGCCTCAGACACAGCCTCCAACAGCCATTCACCTATCTTCCCTTGCTAATAAGATTGTGGGCATTGTCCGAGAGACAACGGGCTAGGCTTTGGGAGTGAATGGCGATTGGTCTAAGGGTAGGCATGTGACCTCCTTCTGGCCAATGGGATGTAAGGAGTCCTCGGTGGAGGCGCTTCGGGGTCTCTTGCGTAATAGAGGGGTGTGGGAGAGAATAGTGCCTTTCTGCTCCCTTTCTTCCAGCTTGAAACTGGGTCCTGGGAGGACAAGACGGCTGCCACACTAACCACCCTATTGGGAATACTGGAGTAAGACCATTCAACCTTCACACGGTGTGTGTGCACATGTTCCTTGCTGCTCCAGTGCACTGCCGGTACGCCTTCCAGAAGGCTCTCAGTTAACCTGGTCCTTCTCCCCACCTATCCACGAGTTCCAGCAGCAATTCATCCTGGCCCTCACCTCACCAGCCTGTCGTGTGCCTCTCCTTTGGCTTCCATCATCCCAGATTCCCTGACCACCTTATCACCCCCCTGCTGTGAGGTACCCACCCTGCTCTCACCTGCTTAGTTCCACTCCTCTGGTGCCTGGCCTCATACTCCACCTTTAGCTACCCCAAGTACTCCTTTCAAGAAAGCTTGACTTCAAAGTGGGCAGAGTTCCCCCCACACCTAGAGGGAGGCAGTGGGGTGGACAACAGTGTAGGTGCAATAAATGCCCGAGTAGTTCATTGAATATATGTAAATTTCACTTAAAAAAAAAGTCCCTTTACCCTAAACCTGTTTTGCTCACTTCATTCTCTTACTGCTAAACCTGATCCTACCTTGAAAGAATGCACCAAATCTCCGGATACATCTTATCTCTTGCTTCATTTGCCACCTCTTCTATTCAGTAGAAGTCCTCAATATGAAGTCCATGAACACCCAAAGAGGGCTGTGAACTGCCCAAAAGTATTTGCAAAACTTTAAACATTTTATGTGCCATTACATATATTTCAAAGGGGACTGTGATCTCCAAAAATATCAATGTAAAACACATGTAAAAAAGGGGGGAGGATATTGATGTGTATTTGTATGTATATGCATACAGCATCTCTAGAGCTGTGGCTCACAAGCTTCAGCGTGCCTCAGAATCACCAAGAAGGCTTGTTAAAAACACAGATTTCCGGGCCTCCCCCGCAAACTTTTGTGGTGGAGTCTGAGAATTTGCCTTTCTAACAAACTCCCCAGTGGTTATTTTGCTACTAGGTCAGGAACTAAGGCTGTTGTGAGATCCATAAAAACTCCAGGGAGGGGAACCTTGTTGGTTGGGGGCACAGGTGGAAGGAATTTTCACTGTGTGCCCGTCTGTATCGTTTGAATTACTATGTGAATATATTACCTGCTCAGAAACAAACTTGAGATTAAAAAAGAAAAAAGAAATGAAAACATCACTACTATCTTTAAATAACAAGAGGCTCTTCTAGAAGGTCACCACCCTCTCCCTCTTTCTCCCTTTCATGCATATGCTGTGCGTCCACTCAATGTTCCTTTATTCAAATAACCCCTGCTGCTGGATGCCAGAGCACATTTCCACCTTCCAAGAGGAATCCTACTTGGGTTCAAATAGCTAAAAAGCACATTGACAAATTCAGTCGTCTGTCTAAGAAAATAAAATAATGAAGTACTGTTTTCCACCAATCAAATTAAAAGTTATTCAATGTCTGAAATACGTTGGCAAGCATTGGGGAACACAGACGTTTTGCACGACTGGTAGAAGCAAAAATTGGACCATCTCTAGAAGGCAATCTGGCGTTTAAAAATGTGCACAGCCTTTGACCTAATTAATTCCACTTATAGAAATAAATCCTAAGGAAGCAGCGAGAGATGCATAAAAGCGTTTGTAATCACGGATGTTCATCTCGACATGAAAGACCAGAAAACCCCCCAATGTTGAACAGTCAGTGTTTATGAAATATACTGTGCCACATTTATCATGGAATCCAATAGAACAAAAAAAATCATATTGTAAAAAGATACCTAATGACATGGAAATGTGTTTATGTTGCATTATCAGGTGACAGAATGTAAATCCAGTGACAAAACAGCACTGCAATATGTTTGGAAAATTACGAATATAAGATGACTTAAAGGATCTGTTCCAAAGATTAATAGTGATTATCTCTGAGTACAATGGTGATAGGTGGATTTTTATTTTCATTATGCTCATCCGTATTTTCAAACTTTCCACACTGATTGTGTATTGCTTTTGTTTTTTAAAAAATGGGGGAGGGGTCTTGTGGTTGACATTAATTATGCTTCCTAGGGGTTCCTGGGTGGCTCAGTCGGAAGTTAAGCTTCCGGCTTCAGCTCAGGTCATGATCTCACGGTTCATGGCTTCAAGCCCTGCGTAGGCTCTGTGCTGACAGCTCAGAGCCTGGAGCCGGCTTCAGATTCTGTGTCTCCCTCTCTCTCTGACCCTTCCCTGCTCACACTGTCTCTCTCTGTCTCTCAAAACTAAATAAAAAATATTTAAGAATATTATGCTTCCTAGTATGAGAACCATCATGACTGGTCAGATACAAAGCCTCTGAAGGAGAGTCCTTAGGAAATGCGGTCAACTGCCCATCCTGAGACACCACTTCCTTGGGCTGGGAGACCATCACTCCACTTTCCATTTCTGCTGCTGCTGGTTATCAGGACAGCACCCAAGGGAGGCACCACAGTGGTGCCCAGCCCACGGCCAAGCCTGCAGTATATGAATCCACCCAAACCAGTGGCTGAGGGCGAAACATGGGCATGGGTTGTAAGACAGGACCATGTGTGTGTCCTGACCTGCATCCTGGAATACTGGGTGGTTTGTGAGTAACCACACCCCCGGATGAACGGGGCAGGCTTGAGGCCAAGTGAGAATGAAGTGTTGGAATGAGTCATGAGAGTGAGAAAAAAAGAAGTGTAGTAATCAAGACAGAGACTTACACTGAAACAATGTAGGAGTTGACAGAGATGGGGTGGAGATACAGACTGACTTAGGCTAACTTTGAAGAACCAGTTTTTCTACCAGGGAAGTGGACTTTTCTAGGTCTCGTAGCCTCCCCGCCCCACCATGCTCACACAGAGCCATTGTTTAAAACAACACCAACAAAACTGTGATTCTAAGAAAATGCCCAATCTGAAGAATGTACGTAGGATTTGGGCCTCGTGGGGGCTTTTTAATATTTGCAAAGCCCCTAATGTCATCCTTCACAGCCATCGTCCGAGGTAGACTGGCCATAGCATGGTCCCTAGACTTTAAAAAGAGAAAAGAGCTGAAGAATTAAAGTCAAGTTTTTACAACTCAGCCATGTTGCCAAGTGGCACTATGGGATCTATCGTATTTGTTAGTTTATGGCTCAGGTCGTTTCCAGTTCCAACCTCTGTGAACTTCCATGTGGCGATATTTTGGGGGTTTTTGCAAAGATTAAAGCTGTGATTCAGTAAAAGGAGCACAGGATTTGGAAGAACTACCACCCACCCAACTCTGCGACCGTCCAAACACCACACAAGTTTGAGTACTAGCCCCGCGCTTAAGAGAGTCGATTAACCTGTGTGCGCAGTAGTTCCCTTGTATGTAAAGCAGAGAGGTTCACTCCTCCAGCCGAAACGTATGGAGCACCTACTCTTCAGACGCCGTGCTAGGCACTGGGGGCCCAATCGTGAGCCAATTCCCACCGTCATAGGGATTCAATTCTTTTATGGCCACCGTCTGTCTGTCTACTCTGCAAGCAAAACATGCTTCTTACATGTTGGGATTAGTGAAATAATTAAAAGGAGGATATTTTGTAACTTGTAAAAAATCATATAAAATTCCAGTTTCAGTGCCCACAGATCAAATGTCATTAGAACACAATCCCATTCATGACCTGATGTAGTGCCTCCACGCCCCAGGGGCAGAGTTGAGCAGTAGTATCAAAGACTGTATAGCCTACAAATCTGCAAAATTTTTCTATCTGGCTCTTTACAGAAAAAAAATGCTCAGAGCATCTGGGTGGCTCAGTGGGTTGAGCCCACTACTTAGGCTTAGGTCATGATCATGCTGTCTGTGAGTTCAAGTCCCACATCGAGCTCTGTGCTGACAGCTCAGAGCCTGGAGCCTGCTTTGGATTCTGTCTCCCTCTCTCTCTGCCCCTCCCCTGCTCTCGCTTTCTCTCTCTCGAAAATAAATAAACATTAAAAAAATTTTTCAATGTGCTGACCTTTGGACTAAGGGTTGAAAAACAAGGTAATTGACTCAGAAAAACTCCATGAAGTTAAAAAAGGGGAGGAATTTGTCAAGGCTGTTAAAAATGGTGAATATTTAAATGCTCCATTGCTTTATCTGGCACTGTGTAGCATCAGCTCCCAAATCTGAGTGTCTCCAGGTCTCACTGGGCTGGGGCTACCTAGCCGGTGAAAGAAACAGATGGTTCCAGAACTTCTGTGGCTCCCGCCTCCACCTGCGTGATGCAGGCCCTCAAGCCCCACCCAAGCCCCCTTGGTGTTCCAGAGTGTTCTCAGGCTGCCCTCTGGGAATGCACAGACATTCTTGCCAAGAGCGCTGTTTCCATGACACCAAAGGAGCAGGGATCAACCAGGGGTTCTGCTTTCTGCTATCCTCACAGGCAAGAGAGATACTTTGCTGCATAAGGACCATGCCCCTCCTCCACCCAGTGTCCCCGGGAGTTAACTTTAAAACCAAAGCACACAGCTATTGCTTCTGTCTCCCTGAGATCCTATAAAAACGGCCCCTTCAGCCCCTGCCTGCTGCCTGTCCCACAGGCCTGGGAGAGGAGGTCAGAGATTGGTACTGACTCATATCTATGCAAAACTCTCCTCCTCCCCCTCCCCCAGTGTAGACGGTCCCCTCCCTTCCCCCATGCAAACCACCTGGTGGCTGTATTGACTACTGCAGGGGTGTGCTTTGGTTTTATAATCGGCTGTATATGGCATACAGATGGCGTTTCCTAATCCACCTCCCAGTCAGCCACCCACCCGCTGGCCTTTCTCCACTCCCGCACAAGTCTGGGAAGGCAGCCCCAGCCTCTGCGGCCTGGCCCTGGGCTGATTTGTTAATGCATCAGCGCCAGGCCAGTCTCCAGGCCCTGTGTGCTAGTGGTGCCAATGGAGGCGCTACACGCAGGAGACTCTGGCTCCCTGTTGGGGCAGGTCTTCCTAACCATCGGGTTGGGACCCTGCCTGGCTATGGCCTGCCCCTGCCCCGTGGGCTGACCGCTGTCCCTGAACTCCCGCCCACTTGAGCTCTGCCAGCGACATCCTGACGTCTTGTTACAAAGGCCTGCTTCCAAGGTCTGTGAACCTCCTGTCGCAAAGGCCCTGCTCCACCAATCAGGACTTGCACACCATTTCCCAACCTTGCTGAGCTTCTGGGCCCACTGCATCTTGCATGCATGACTGGGTCCTCACCCTTAACTGTCCCCTCCCCTCCCATGCTTGGGCTTCCCCTCCCCAATTTTTAAGGAGCATCTTCAGCTCTCCTTTTTAGCCCTGAAATTCACCAGCTTGTGTGAGATTGGGGTTCTAGCATGGAATGAACAACCCTGCCCTGCTGTTCCATTAGTTAATTCCAGCCTTTTCCAGGCTGGCTTCCTTCCCTCACCCTAAAGGACCTGTGCCATCAATGTCCCAGCATGGCTCAGGGCCCAAACCCATTTAACTGTGATGGCAGCCCAGTCACGGCTTGGTTCCAAGCTCCAGCAGAGCAGAACAAAAGGTGGGGAGACAGGTGGAAAAGGCAACCATTAACACACATCACACTGTCTCTGGGTGGGCTCAGAAACTGGGGTGGGCCCAGCTTAACGGAAAAGGCAGCCAGCTGACTCAGGAGGTGGGGAAGATAGAGGGGAGCCTCAGCGGGGGCTCATGGAGGAAAGGCAGTATCTACATTTGTTTCTGTCCCTTTAAGGAGGCAAGAAGGCAGAGACAAAGGGACAGAGGAAAAATGTGCACACAGGACTCTCAAGTGATTCGCCAAATCCCCCTGGCTTCTCTGCCCTATTTCCAAGAGTGTGGGTAGATTCAATTCCTCTGTTGTTCCTCAGTCCCTCCTAATCCAGGATATGATTATATGAAGTAGATTAAAGGTATCTTTGACCAATGTAGGGCCGGCTGGACCTCTGGAACTGGTTTTGCAAGAGTCTGTGTTCATTTTAATTCAATTAGCAAACTTGGACTTGCTCATGCCCACTACTGATTCTTGATGACAAAGTGAAAATGGATGCAAAGTTTTACAGGGAGTTTGTAAACTGTAATGGGACGCTTTGTCCCTCCAGCAATGCCCTTAAGAAGCAAACAGTCTGAGGCTGGTGAGCAGGCGTGGGTCAGGAAAAATGTTTTCATCGGGTGGAAGTTGGATGGGGGTTTCCAGGGTTCCTTCTAACTCAATGTTTTTATGTCTCTAAGGTTACTGGATGCCAGCGTGTGGGGCCAGAAAAACCATCTAACAAAAGCGGTCTAAAAAAGACTTGACAACGTGTTTTACCCACAGCAAAGTGTGCCCAAACATTTCAAACCAGACCTGTCAACAAAGAATGTGTTTGCAAACCAGACAGAATTTAAAATAAACTTCAGCCAGCAAATGATAAACCTTCCCTAAAAAGGTAATCGGAGAGTGAGAGAGCAAACTTTGGAAGTGGGGTTAGGAAAGAGTCTACATCATCCAACGTGCTTTCACACTTTTACCTCCCCATGGATCTGTACGCTTGTTTGGGGGTCGGAGGGCAAAAAATTGGGAAAGTTAGGATTGTTGCATCCTACTCAGCAGGCGGCTGTGGGGAAGCATCAAGCAATGGAATATGCCGTGGCAGCTTTGAAGAGGAAAGCAAAACAGGCTAAATCCTGAGGATTGTGGTTCAGGAAGAAAGGGGTAGAAAGTGGGCAAGCGGAGGTCCCAGGGCCATGTGGGTCCCTGGCACACCAGGACGTGTCAGTCCAGCGGCTGGTACCCAGGGCAGGTGGGCAGGGAGCCGCTTACCTTTCTCTGCTCTCACTGATGCCATGCTAGATCTTCAAGGCCCCATATTTAGAAAAGTTCTCCTTCCTTTGAGGTTCATACCATTTACCCACACTAACCTCAACCTTTCATTGGCATGGGGAGGGTGGGAAGATTTGGCTTTGACTAAATATATAGATTTTAATATTTTCCCTGTGAAATAGATCACCCTTATAAAAAAAAGTGTGCCTGATATCTATGTGCAGTTTAAAGAATAAAAATAAAGACAAGCACCCGCATTATACCACCCAACGTAAGAAATAAAATATGGCCCATACCTTGACGCTCCCTCTGCGTACCCGCCCCTTCCCAGTTGGCTCTCCACCTCCACCCCTCTGGGCAAGCCACTGATCTGACACTGGTATTGTTCACTCTCTTGCTTTTCTTCCCAGTTTCAATCCATTTATAATGGATCCCTAACCACTATATTACTTAATAGTGCCTAGTTTTGAAATTTATATAATGAATCCATACTAATTAAAAAATATTTTTTAAAATTTTGTTTTAATGGTTATATTTTAGAGTGAGAGAGAGGGAGAGAGAGAGAGAGAGAGAGAGAGAGAGAGAGAGAGTGAGCAGGGGAGGGGCAGAGAGAGAGGGAGACACAGAATCCAAAGCAGGCTCCGGGCTCTGCGCTGTCAGCACAGAACCCAGCCTGGGGCTCAAACTCACGAACCACGAGGTTATGACCTGAGCCAAAGTTGTACGCTTAACCAACTGAGCCACTCAGGCACCTCTGAATCCATACTAATTATAGTCTTTCTGTTCTTTATGTTCCATGGTATTTTTGAAATTCGTCCGTGCTGATACAAGTAGCTGGAGTTTATTCATTGTGTCTGCTGCCTAGGATTCCATTGTCTGGTCACACGACAGTTGCTTCTCTGTTCTACTGTTCATGGACATCTGGGTTGTTACCTTTTTTAGTTACTATAAACAAAGCTGTTAGGAACATGCTCATACATGACTCCTGTGGAACACGTATAAGAACCTCCAAGGGCACAGCTGCTCAGAGCGTAATCCGAAGATGCACTGCTGTTGCCCAAACTGCCACTGCCTTATAATGAGTTAAGGAACCAGAACATGAAGCAACTGCATTATTAAATACACTCTGGAGGGGCACCTGGGTGGTTCAGTTGGTTTAGCATCGGACTCTGGCTTGGGTCATGATCTCACAGTTTGTGGGTTCAAGCCCCGCATGTGGCTCTGTGCTGACAGCTCAGAGGCTGGAGCCTGCTTCCGATTCTGTCTCTCTCTCTCTCTCTCTCTCTCTCTCTCTTCCCCTCCCCTGCTCATACTCTCTCTCTCTCAAAAATAAATAAACTTAATAATAAATAAATACACTGTGAAGTTGGACTGGCATTTTTTTTCCAAGCAGAACTCCATTGCAAAGGAGCAATTGAATTACACACTGGCGCAAACGCCTCATTTCTCTTTACCTCTAGTGCCTTGCTGAGCACGAGGAGCCCTTTCCCTTATTCTTCACCTTCATCTACCAGCCTCTGGGGCACCTCTCCCCAGTCAGTGAAGACTCTGGCCCCTCACTCAGTCTCCACATTTTGCTCAACAAAAGTCTGTTGAATGGATGAATGGATCGATGGATGGATGAATGGTTTGCCCTTCCCCACCCACACATCTAGCTCAGAAGCTTCCATGTTCTTCCATGAACCTCATCTCCCCAGTTGACTTGTCCCGGGTAGAGGAGGGGGGCAAGCACTAACATGCAAGATGGAAGAATCAAAGTCTTTCTGGCATTTTCCATCCTGGAACCAGTAAAGGAAGTCACCCTGCCTCCAATGCCAAAGCTACGATGCTATTCAGCGGGGCGTCGGCAACCTTCTCCACCAGCTTGGGAGGAAGCAGGTCTGCGGTGACGATGACGGGGTGGGGGTGGGGGAGACTGAGTGGAGGTGCGGAGAAAAAGAGTAGAAACAAGAACAGGAGCAAGAGCCTGGCAGCCCCTCAGTCCCCGACCCGACGACGTGGGGCCCGGCTGCGCGTATCCTGCCCTTTGCACATGGTCACTCGGCCTCATTCTCGGCTTCTCCTTTTTGCCCGAGTGGGTTGGAATTCTGTTTCCGGGTCTGGAAAGAAAATAAATACTCTACACTTTAGCCCTCATAAGCCGCAGAAAGCTGGAATCAAGACTGACCTTTGGACTGTAAAGCTGGTTTTTATGGATTTTTTTGATGACTGGCTGTCAGTCTTTCAGGTTTGTGTTGGTACGAACAGCAGATCAGAACCGAAACCAAACCAAGCCAACAAGGACAGGCCAACGGGAGATCTGAAGTCTCCGTAGTGTAGTAAGTCTGTCTCACCACCGCTCTGTGGTTTCGCATGGGGTACAGTCAAGACCACAAGTGTCTCAACACGGATCTCACACCAGGCCCGCCGGGCCCTCTTTACCAGGAGTTTCCCCCTGTGGTACAGCATTCGGAGTACCACGTGACACCACCAGGAAGGCTATTTTCCCACATCCAAATATAACCCACATGCATGTGGAGGGGAAAACAGCTAAATAGCAAACATCCAGGAAGCATGTTTGACAGCAGTTGGGACAGTCGGGGATGTGCTGATAAAAGGAGATGAGAAGCATGAGCAAAGGGCTCTAAGAAATAGCAGGAGTCTCCTGAGGAACATTCGATCCAGAAATAATTGCTTCAAAAGCCAGAGGGGCTTCTAAATTATTTTACCGCAGAAATTGAAAGCTCTTTGTGGGCAAGTCATCTGTCTTAGTTCAACCCAAAGGTGGACACAAAGCACAATTAAGTCATGATCGTGGTGTCAGGAGTGGATGGAACAGATCAGGTTCCATCTGATGAGCACCCAGAAGGTTCTTGGGTCATCTGGTCATGGTCTCTGCTGGGATCTGCCCAACTTGGACATGCCCCTGTGGTAGATGATCTTGGTGCTCCTCCAAGATTCTCTCAGGTCTCTTTTGATGGGTTCTGTGCCCTCCCTTCAATGTTTTCTCTCAATTGACAGGGCTGCTCCGAGGCTATGGAAACCGCCTTGCCCCATGCCCAGAATAACTGAGAGTGGCTGGCCATTTAACCCCTGACCCCGTGTCCCTTAGCCAACAAATGAGAGGGGGGGAGTGTGAAAGCCCCTTTTCTTGATTCAGACTGGGACAGCTCTGTCTGTCCCATTGCATGCGTGGATCAGGTATTTGAGAACTTGGAAAAGTAAACAGTAGCAGGTGAACTGGGACTCAAAGCACTGCTATCCTGGTGGCGAGTTTGCCATTATTTTTTCCTCTGATAGCTCCCTGCCTGCACTCAAAGCAGCTCAAAATCCAGAGGACAGTGGGTCACAGACTGTGAGCACTCCAGGGAGGGGAGAGGGGGGCACGCTAGTTCTGGCTCAAAGCAGTAAAGGGAATCCTAATGGTCAGAGAGAGAGGGCAAAGTGTACTATTTCATATTTTGCTGTTTTTCTTTCTTCCTTCCTGCTTCTCTATATCCCAGGCCCCAAGCAGTCCACAGCTGCTTGGTACATAGGGCAAGGTATATAGTGCCTGGTATATAGTACCAGGACCTGATATATGGTACCAAGCTCAAGGAGTACTAGCAATTGACCCTGATGCATGAATGACATTTACTGAATGATACTTTTTGGCTCAGGATTGGTCATCTCAGGTGTGGATGAATGACATGGGAGCCGGAAGATGGGAGTTAGGAAAGAAAGCTGTACTTTTAGGAGTCTCGGTGACCTACTCCCACTTGAGAGCATAGCACATTATTTTTATTCCTCCTTATTCTCTCTCCCTTCTTTTCCTCAATCAAAAGAGGAAATGAGCATGTATACAGGAGGACATGTTTTGCAGGAGTTGAAAACAAGTAAGACTCGCGGTACCTAGGTGGCTCAGTCCATTAAGCATCTGACTTTGGCTCAGGTCATTGATCTCACGGTTTATAAGTTCAAGCCCCACATCAGGCTCTGGGCTGAGAGCTCAGAGCCTGGAGCCTACTTCGGATTCTGTGTCACTTTCTCTCTCTGCCCCTCCCCAACTTGTGTTCTTTCTCTCTCTGTCTCTCAAAAATAAAGAAATGTAAAAAAAATTTTTTAATATAAAGTAAAATTTACTTAAAAAAAAAAAAGAAAACAAGTAAGACTCATTACCTCCCTCTCAGCTTCAAGCCCAGACTAAGAACCCTATTCAATAAGTCAAATAATCTGTAAGTTAACAAAAGCTGGCCTGGAATCAGAAGGCCTGGATTCAAACCACTGTTACGTCTCTTGTTAATTCAATGGCAGTGAGCAAACATCTTCTACTCCATGGCCTTCAGTCTGTTCTTAAATTGTGTCTTAATCGAGGGTAATGATACCTGCTGGAGGACTCATATGTTGACATCTGTGAAAACACCTGGTGCATATTAGGTATAAATATTCTGGGATTTGGCATTAATTTTTATCCCCTAACGACTCAAAATTTAAGCTAGATGAAATGAAGGGAACTTGAGAAATGTCAAAAATAGAATTTCAAAGCTGGAGTTGATGTGACCTCTCACCTGTGTGAGGACGAAACCGGGGTCCAGAGGGGTTAAGTAACTTATCCAAAGCCACCTAGTTAGTTACAAATGTCCCATTACGTATGATGAGTGAGTTGGGCCTGGTGGTCACCTTCATGCTGGGCAGGCGGTTCTCACAAGTGAGGATTAGGCCGAGCGCAACTGAGATGACAATACGTCATACAGCCCCAGCCGGCACGCTGGACAGGTTAAAGCGATTTCAGGGTCCAAGGGGGTGGAGAGGCCCTCTAACGAGCCTTCCAGGCTATTTGATGAAGAAAGAGAGAAATCAATACCTGGGGTAACTGAGTCACAACGCAACCCAGACTCCTTAGGGTACAAGGAGAAAACAGCTTTATTCTTTTAACCCCAATCTGAGGATCCCTCTCCCTGGCCCCAAATGACAGCTCAGGTGGGTCTGTGTGTTTCCCAGCCACTTTCACAATTAAGTAAGTATATCATTTTTACATATGGAAAAGGCACTGTCAAATCAAAACCAAGACATCTATCTCAAGCCCAGTTTAAAGCACATTCCATCTCCAGCTCCATCCCGAACCTCCAACTGCAGACCAGCAATAGAAATGATTCTGTGGTCACTTGGCATTCTTTCTGCATTTGTCTCTCCCTCTGCTTCCCTCACTGACCATATGCCCAAGGTAAGGATGCCCAGGCTTCTCCAGGGTACTCGTGAGGGAGCTAGGGCAGGAGAAATATTAAGTGGGCCAAAAGGGCATATTCAGCTGGTGCTGTTGTAATCTGCCCTTGGTGAGCTCCGTGTGGCCAGCGCCCAAACACTGGGTCTTCCTCAAAGAAAGAACTTTTGTGGGTTTATGCTCTAGTTCCTTCTCATTCCTCCAAAGGCACACTGATAGAGTCCCTTGCTACTGGGGCCACTTTGTCCCGAGAGGCCATCTTCTTGGGCCAGACCTTTCAAGGCAGTTCAAGCCAGATCTCCCCTTCCACTGGTGTCCACCATATGCTGGAGTTGTAAGCTGCCCCCAAAGTCTCTCCAGGAGCAGCACGTTGCCACATCTAACTGAGCTACAGGAAAGAGACACCGGGAGATGTCAATTTCCCCTTACATCTTCCATATTAATGGTTTCCAAACTCCGCTCACTTGGCTTGAGTCACACGGGAGGGAGGAGAAGCCCACAGCTCCCTGCCCACTGAGCCAACGGTTTTCACCCATCTCTCTTTCACCTTCTCCTTCTCTTGAATGTGGGCTGAAAAGAAGATGATAGGCTAGGGTTTTTGAGGATATCTTTTAGTAAGCCTTAGCATGTCTCTTAAGGAATAGGGGTACATGATACTTCTTGTTCACCTGGGGACCTCTCTAAGACCTGGAGCATCTCTGTATTCTGTCACACCAGATTTTTACAACATGATATACGTGTAACTTGTGGGGATATAAAATATGTCTGAAATTCCAATTCATCTGCCTCCTCCTTTGTAACTCATTGGAAAGGAAGGAATCACTGTGGACCATTTTAATCGATTCAGTTAGCAGAAGCGTTGATGTTCTTTATGAGGACAATCCTTTCTGATCATAAAAGTGGTGGTCATAACAGGATGGAGACTATAGGCAGCATCCATCGGAAATCTGTGCCCTTCGACTTGAGCACAGAAGTAAAGGACCTTGCCTACAACAGGGAGGCCAGGAGGGTCTGGGTGCCACCAGTGACCCCAGGCCCGTTTCCTTACTCCTAGTCCCAGGCTAGCCCAAATGCAGATGCCCTTCTTGATTTGCTTTATTCAGGAAAGGAGGAATTGGCTTTTGGAGATATTAAGACATCTTTCACAATCTGAAGACAAGACAGAATGGAGGGAGGCGGGTGGAGGGAGAGAAGAAAGGAATCAAAGATGTAACGGGGACATAGAGAAATTGGCATCATGAGGGAAATAAACCTCAGAAAGTGGAATCAGACCCCTTTTTTCTCCTCAAATATTTCCCCCCAAACTCCAGCTTCACTTAATTTTTCATCTGTTTCAGAAACACTTACAATTATCACTTAAGATCAAAAAAGCTATTATTAATAATGCATTCTATTGATATCATGCCTTCTACTTTTCAAAGTGTTTTGTGGCTTTCATTTCTCATAAGCAGCCTGTAGGGTAGCTGGGCAGGGGCTCTCGTCATTAAAGACAGCTAAGGTACAGAGAGGTTAAGTGAATTATCCAAGACCACACAGCCAGGTAGTAACAGAACCCAGGCTAGAAATCAGAAACTCTCATGCCTCTTCCTGCTCTTTTCTCTCTACTTCCTCAGATCACCTCTCAGGAAATGCCAAAGACAGTTTCAGTGGTGTAAATTAAAATGTAAAACCAGTCAAGTGGCTGTAGCGTTCCCTCAGCCTTAGTGTAGAGGACAGCTATCAAAATGACAGCCCTGGGAAGTCTTGGACACTTTATAACCTGGACACCCAACTCTTCAAGAGGCAGGTAGAGGGGTGCCTGGGTGGCTCAGTTGGTTAAGCGACCAACTTCAGCTCAGGTCATAATCTTGTGGTTTGTGAGTTCAAGCCCTGCGTCAGGCTCTGTGCTGACAGCTCAGAACTTGGAGCCTCCTTCAGATTCTGTGTCTCCTTCTCTCTCTGCCCTTCCCCTGCTTGTGCTCTCTCTCTGTCTCTCAAAAATAAATAAACGTTAACCAAAAAAAAAAATTTTTTTAAAAAGAGGCAGGTAGATGCCTGTAGAACTTTGAGTCTAAACATTTCATGGAGATCATGAAATCAACTAGTGCATCAACTGACATTTCCAAATAGAATAGAAAATACCACACTGCATCATCCAGGAAGATGAAGCTTTGTTTCGCAAAACTTATTATTCTGTGCGTCTGTGTTGTGTGTGTGCACGCGTGCCCGCACGCACATGATGCAGCAGGTTTTTTGTTAACCATGGGTCACTGTCAAAAATGTCTGGAAACTCGACTTTACGCAATAACTTCTAGCCAAACTTCTAGCTGTCACAGCTAAATGCTTTTACATTCCCCACAGGTGTACAATAATGCAAAAATCACTTTGTTGGTTTTTTATTAATGCAATAAACAAAATTGGAGCTATTTTAGTAAAAATCCAATTAAGCAGAATGCTCAGGGAATTTACTGTCCTGATTAACGGAATCTCTGCATTAATGAGGACAGATTGAAAACCCTGTTAAGAACGCAGAAACACAGAACTTTAATAGGTGGGCGAGACCTTGGAAATGCGTTGTCATCAGCTCCCTCATTCCGCTGCTGGTGGCCCAGAAGGAGGGAAGTGCTCGCCCTGGGCCCTGCAGACAGGTGGGGGTAAAGCCAAGACCCAGGCCCACGAATCACCCGCTCAAAGCTCCTGTGAGTTTCAGCTGAATCTCAATGAAATTGTCCATAACCCTTGTGGTTGCTTCTTAAAACAAAACCCACTCTCAGTTTGTCTTTGCCATGGTCTCTTCTCACAGGTCAGTGCAATTGATTTATAGAATTTAGAGCAAATACCAATATAGTTGATCTGCTATAGCATCAAAAGGCTGGAGTGGCCAAGCCTGTCTCTTTCTCCGATTTATTAGAGTTCATTTTTCTTTTGTTTGCTCTGATCTTGTTTCTTCACAGACATGATTAGTATTCCAGACGCAGAGTGAGAATTTTTTTTTATAATATATTTTTTATATTGCTTGAGGCTGAAAAAGGCTGTTTTCATTCTTGGAACTCCCTAAGCCATCCCATGACCCCAGTTGGCCACTGTTCCTGCATACGGGCTATTATTTAATTCTTTCTAGCACACTGAAACTGAAATGCATAGCGCGGTCCTCCAAAGAACACGTGCTGTTCTCTGCGCACATTCGTTCCCTTAGCACATATCTACCAGCACCTACTATGTGGCAAGCACTGTACCAGACACCAGGGATGCAGCAGGGGACAAGATGGAAAAAGTCTTGCCCCTACGAAGCTTATATTCCAATGGTGAAAAATAAACAGACAATAAACAAGATACCCAGGTAAGTAAGTGGTGTGGCAGACAGTGATGGGTATGAAGGTGGAGAGGGAGAGCAAGATATAGGAAAATAGGGATTGATTGCTGGGGGCGGGGTCATTACTATTCCATGGAGATGGGTCCCTGAAGGTCTTGCTAATCAAAATACAGAGACCCAAAGGAAGTAAGAGAGTGAAGCAGGTCACTCTGCGTGAGAAGGGAGTTGCTGGCAAAAAAATATAGTAAGTGAACAGCATTTTAAGTATTAGGCTACAAATACTTTCCATCAAGTACCAATGTCTGACTTGAATTAAAAAGAAATTCTTTTTAATGTTTATTTATTTTGGAGACAGACAGACAGAGAGACAGAGCTTGAGCACGGGAGGGGCAAAGAGAGAGGGAGACACAGAATCTGAAGCAGGCTCCAGGCTCTGAGCTGTCAGCACAGAGCCTGATGTGGGAGACCTGAACTCATGGACCACAAGATTATAACCTGAGCCAAAGCCAAATGCTTAACTGACTGAGCCACCCAGGTGTCCCTAACATCTGACTTATTAAATCCTCCTCACCAGTGACATAGTCCTAAAGGTTATTCGTTGTTGATTTAGGAATAAGACACGTTGCATTCCATTCACAAGTGCAAGGGTCAAGTGCAGAAATTCCATAATAAAAGATACAAATGGTTCCCAAGCCCCTTAAGAGTAGTGACCAATCAAAAAATTACTATCCACAATGGTCAGGGCTCTGATGGTAGTAAGAGTGTTGCAGAAGAGAGAAAGCATCAAATGTCTTCCAGAATAGGAGGAAGGCAGTTTCAAGCAGAGGAAACAACAGGCTTGGGTAAAGGTACAGGGACAGGAGAGCAGACAGTACATTCCAGGGCTCGCACCTGGTGTGACTGGAAGGTGAGTCTCAGGAAATGAGAACAGAATTGGGAGCAAATGGGAATGCCGCTGAGCTCTCTGAAACACTACTAAAAATCTTTCCTGGTTGCAGCCCCAAAAAAGGCCAAGTTGGGGGAAGTAGGGATGTGGGTGGGGAGGCTCTGGACAGGTAGATGAGGGCCACATTATAAAGTCACAATTTTAAACATTTGAAGCAGAAGAATGGGCTGATCAGATTTGCCTTTTATGAAGATCCATGATACATAGAGGATGAAATGGAAGAAGAGACGGGAAGCAGGAGAATCAGTGAAGAGGCCGCAGGGACCAAAGGTCTAGAGTAATGCAGGTGAGAGAGGCAGATGGTCCTCTAAGAGGCTGACAGAAGCCATGGAAAGAGTGGGATGGAATCCCCCTCCCCCCCATATTGAGGACGGGATGGATTTGAACTAGTGGTGGATGCGATACGGGGCATGAGAAACAAGTTTAGGGGAAAAGGGAGTGATTTCCTCATAGAAGACAGAGCTAGAAAAGAAAAACTATGTCCTGAAGGCTGTTTGGAATTCCCCAAATGACACCATTGTCATAGAAACACGGACTGTTACTTTCACAGATAATGGCTTTAATGTGTAATTGTAGAACTGGCCATTTAATTTGGGTGAGTCAGTCCAACTACAGAATACCATAAGATGCAAGATAAAATAGAAATGAATGTGGCTAACCCTTCCAAAGCCATACCAGGATTTACACACCCAAACGAATATCCTCTTTCTTGGAAGCTACTCATTATTCCCACAGTGCTGCCCCTGCTGAGAAATGCCTTGGACTTCTTTTGGGGATCTCCCTTCCTGACTGGATCCCCAAAGCTGGAAACTTTTCAGCCTTTTAAGGAACATCTAATTTTTAGAAAATAAGCTTATGTGCTACAAAAGACCAGTGACTGGCTGGGACAGAGGAGGTGGGGCCATAGGGCAGGAGAGATGGAATACAAAGGGACGCAAGGTAACTTTTGGGTATGATGGATGTATTCATATGCTGATTGTGGTGATGGTTTCATGAATATATATATATATATACACATATATATACATATATGATATAAATGTACACTTAAATATGTGCAGTTTATTGTATGTTAGTTATATTCCAATAAAGCTATTTTTAAGTTATTTATTGCAAAGAATAATGTCTAAGGCTCATGATGATGCTGAGGAATCCTCTTTTTTATTTCTTTAACAAAAATTTAAGAGAATACTCTTCTGTGTGCCTTCTGGGATGACTTGAAGACAATTTTCAAAGCAGGTTTGGGGTTTTTTTTAATGTTTATTTATTTATTTTGAAAGAGAGAGAGAGAGTGCATGAGCATGGACACACATGTGAACGGGGGGGGGGGGGGGGGGGGGGGGAGAGAGAGAGAGAGAGAGAGAGAGAGAGAGAGAGGACCATGGAGCTCAACATGGGGCTTGATCCCATGAACCATGAGATCATGACCTGAGCGGAAACCAAGAGTTAGAGGCTTAACCAATGGAGCCACCCAGGCACCTGGGTTGGTTTTTGTTAATAAAGCAAAACAAAACACAGAAACTAGTGACCTGCTCCCATTATAGCATAACCTTCATGTAAGCATGTACATCCTAGAACATGTTTTAAAATTTTGCAGACATGTCCTATAATCTAAATTGGAATCCAATGACTTGGTAGCTCCTGGCTCTTCCACTCACTCTCATGAGGGACAGCTCTCCACAAATACACTGGTCCGTGTGCTTAGGTCATCCAGAGAAAGAGCTGGATAAGAACAAGTATCATTGCTTCCACGAGCCAGGATTTGGGTTTCCAATATCCAGGGCCAGACTTACAGAGCTGGGATTCCAGAAAAGTTTCCTGGCTGTACCCCACTCCCACCTCACCCCCAACTAACATTGTCTTCTGACCAGTTTGCCAATGTCTGGAAGTCTACCATTAGTGGATTTTGGGGGGGGGGGGGGTTAACCATTCCATTCTCCCAGAATCCCATTTGAAAACAGGATCCTGGAGGGCACACTTGGGTGATATGCCAAAGGGGAGAGCCTGGAGTTAGGTGGGGGTGCTGTGAGGTCACTGTGGACTCCACGGGTGGCAGCCACCAATAGAAGGATGGGGGGGTCCAGAAAATAGAGACAAGGTGCTATAGAGGGCCAAAACTAAATCTATTCCTCCATTGTTTTAGTCATTCCTTTTCATTTTAGTCTTAGTCATTTATTTCATTCATCTTAGTTATTCATTTTCTTATTTATTCCAAAAGCATTTATTGAGTACCAACATCCCCACCTTAGTTTTGCTTCTGGACTTAGTATCGAGTCCCAAGATATAAAACAGGAAGTTTAGCAAAGCTGATACCAAGTTAAGCTGGTCTCTAACTTAAGGCAACAAGAGAGCTGGCGTGGTGGTCAGCGGTGGTCCCTCAGTGCCTCAGAGCTTAGGTGCTCACATCACACCTTGAGCAGCAGTTTGGAATGAAATGAAACAGAATATTGACAAATGAAAGTGTAAGGCAAGCATAAAATGTGAAGCAGGTGGGGATACTATTAAAATAGTTCATCTAAAAATAGTCTAATTCCATGTAGGGGCCAAACCCTATCAGGTTTCATGCTCATTTGGGTTCACAGTTTGTCTATAGGCTCTTTGACTTTGTGGGGCCAATCTTGGGAGGGAAGAGAGTGTCCCCCTCCATCTTTATAGTCAGCCACACACTGACCCATCATCCAAAGCTGGGCCACAGAATGGAGTGGTTTGGAGACCAGGAAGAAAAGGTTGAACGTGGAGTTGTCTGGAGCTAGAAAAGGCTGGACCTGATTTAGAAGGAGGGTTAGTAAGTCCTCTTTTCCATTTGTCTCCCTTCAGACAAATGAAGTTAGAACCACAATGAGGTTGTCCATAAAATTTCTAAACATTTGGCCTCTCTTCTGGGCCAGGCCCTCTCTTAGGTCAGCCCAGGGGACATAATGGAGAATGAAGCAAGGCCCCCGTGGAGAAGCCTGTGTTGCACTCAGCTGCAATGCAGGGCAGTGGTCTGAGAAACAAAGTCCATCCTCAAAGCTAATTCTTGAGTCTGGCTAAGGCACAGATGCTCAGAGAATTCCACTGTTGAGGGGAGATCATTGAAATCAGAACCCAAAACGGGGATTGTGCGAGACTCTAGACTAGGTTCATGGCTCCTTCCCAGCCTCAACCCTTCCAATAGAATCTGCCCTCTGACAAAGGGCTGGGCCCAGAATCCCGGGTGTTCAGACCATCTGATCCCGCACTCTTCCCATCCCCTCCACCACCCCTGCTGACTGGCATGAGAGGCTCTGCCTGGCCAGGGACCCAGGACCCAAGGCCTATGTGAACAGATGGCCGGGCCCCTCCGCCTCTCTCCTGACAACTCCACCAGTGGGGCGAAGCAGCCTCGCTCAGTTAGGTATTGCCCTAAGAGTTTCATTTTTCACCTCCTGCTGTCTTCACCCCTGCTCTGTTGAATGTCCCTTTCTCCTAGCACTTTAGAGGAGGCCAAAGAGGTTGTGAGTGGTCAGAGTCAAGAAGGAGTGGTCCAGGAGAGAAACAAGGAAGAAACCGACAGTGGGACAGAAAAACAGACACAGAGAGCAACTGAATCACACGGAGGATCCTGGGATACACGTCACCGATGCCCATTGCAGGGTCCCCTGAGCCAGACAGGATCCAGAGGCACCCTCCAACCCCTTCTCTGTGAGTTCTGCCCCCTGGATGGCTCTTGTCTTGCATTTCTGTGCAACTTTCCTTATTGCTCTGTGTGGGGCGATACCAAACTTACCCCAAACTGAGCCTACTTGAGTGAGCTCAAGGTTTCTCTTCCCTGCTAACAAATGAGCCAAACCTCTGACAGTTTTGCAAGAGGCTCCCCCCCTCTGCTGAGCACAAAAGGCTGGAAGCACGATGTGGTCCCCAGGGAGACCAGGGAGGCCTTTTGCCTTTTGGGAGCAAAGAGGATGAATCTGCAGGCGGTTCGCCTGCTGGGCACTGAATTTTTTTTTCAATACAAATCATTTTGCCAAAGTTTAGAGGCAGCAATGTGGTGCAGTAGAAATCAAACTAGAGCAGGAGTCAGGAAATCTGTGCTGCCCTTAGTCAGCTGTGTGAGGCTGGCTGGGCAATTCAAGTCCCTGTCCCAGTTTTGTCATTAGAAATGCAGGACGAATACTATTTGCCCAGCCGCCTTGATGATTTTTTATAAAGATCACATAAAAATAGGCACAGGGAGCCTCAGGGGATCAGGTACAAGAGTGACACTATTTTATAAGCCGTGAATGAGAATGGGGAGGGGGCGGTGGCAGGATGCATGCCAACCAGCTGAGGAGTCGCTGCCACTCCCCTCTGCCAGGCTTGATGGACTCAGCACTAAAGAAGCTGAAGGATGAATGTCTGTCTCTCCCAAAAGACGAAAACCGTGGCTTCTGCCTACACTCAAAAGCGCTGTTAACTCTACAAGGGACATTAGCAGAATTAGACTTTGTTCTCCACTGCCTCTCTGCTCATTTTCTCTGTCACTCTCTCCCTCTCTCCCTCCCTTTCTCTCTCTCCACTTCCAGATGCAGATAACCACACAACCCAGCTGAAAGTGGCTTAAACAATAGAAAATTTTCACATGAGTTCCAGCTTCAAGAGTTGTTAATTTAACGGCACATCAGTTGGCTTCTGTCCTCGGGCTTATTGCCACAGGGTTGCAAAAAGGCTGCTTCAGCGCCATACAGTACGTTCTTTCCCAGATATATGCAAAAGCACAAGGGAAGAGATTTCTTAAATGTCTCCAGGGCATTTCTGTCATTAGGACAGAAAACTTGTCCGGGAACACTCCCCTCCTCACACTCAACACACAAGAAGCTGCAAAGGGGCTGGGAAAGGTTTTCCACATCACTAGTGGGAGTGAGCACTGACAGCAAGATAAAAGAAAGTAGGGGGAGGGGCTGCAAGGCAGTAGCAGAGAGGAGACATCTGTAGGGTTGGCAAGAGAGTTTGGGTGCTGAGAATGGAGTTAATTTTTGCTAAATGAAGCAGAAGAATTTGTTCCAGAGTATTAATCGGCCAACAAAATCGTTGTGAGCCTGAAGAAGCAGATTCTGAGTTGAGTGTTCAAGAAAGAATCCTACAGTCACCCTGCCTCCTCGCCTGTGCTCAGAAAGCCACAGGCCCAGAACCACACTGCCAGGGCCACGACCAGGAAGCCACCAGGACTGCTGCTGGCTCCGACTACCCCATGCCTGCTGTGGTTCACACCAGCTCATGGATGGCCCACCCTGCCTCTTGACACCCACCAGGCCAGAGACTAGACACTGAGATCTCTGCTCTGGCTATTACAGAAAAACCGAACACTTCCCCAACCAAACCAGCCTGCAGAAACATGACTCCACCTCAATTCAGTGGTTCAAGATTCATAGACAAGTGTTCAATAGGCAGAATCAAAACACAGCAGAAATTCTAGCCGCAAGAGAGTCTGGGAAATGTCAGTGTTAGCTCTTACTCACCTGTGGTACAGGGAGGCACACCACAGGAAGGATGGAAGACACTGAGTTCCAACCCCACCTAATCAGCCACAGCAACCCAGTGTGTCTGCCACACTCTTCTTCAGGCTATAGCTTTAACTTCAGTTGGGTCAGTCCATATGTTCAAGGTGGGGGTCAGGGGAGTGTCTATCCCTGATCCCATAGGTACAGCACATGACAATCAGCAGACCTCATTCTTCTGGCCACAGTAACTGGCTCAAGCAGACACACGCCTTATGGCTGTTCAAGCTAATCAAACTTTGGGACTTTGGCCCAAGCTCCTAGAAAAGACACTTATTCTTTCCAGCTGAACATGAACCTAAAAAATCTGGAGCTGCTACATCCAGAAAAGGCTGTCTGAGAATGGAGCCAACTGAGACAAGACAAAGCCAAGAGACAGAAAGAAGCTGGGATCCGATGACATTCTGAACCCCTGGATTCAGCCATTCCTGAAGCCTTCTTAACTTTTCAGGTACATGAGCCAATATCTTCTCTTTTTGTTTTAAGTTTATTTTGTCATGAGAGGGGGCACACAGGAATGTTTCCAAGACCATTTTGATCATTCCCCTGAACGTACAGGAGGCAGCCACCGGTCCATTGAGATTAGTACCCCAGCTCCTGAAGAGTTAACCACTCACACTGAAGTGAGAAAGTCCAGAGACAATGGGGAGATGTGAGCAGCTGAGGAGCTAGGGCTGCCACATGGACAGCTGCACCTTCGCTTTTCTTCACTGATATAAAGACCATCCCTGTCTCTGAATCCGCAGTGGGCTGGGGACGTGTTAGTTTTGCTCTGAAAGGTTACAGGGGTCTTCACATTTTCCTGGGGAATCCCATTTAGAAGTAACAATATCAGGGGCACCTGGCTGGCTCAGTCAGAAGAGCACGCGGCTCTTAATCTCAAGGTAGTGAGTTGGAGCCCCACGTTGGGTGTGGAGATCACTTAAAAAATAAATCATCCTAAAAAAAAATCAGAATTGCATTATTATATTTTTATATATATATTAAATATATATTTAAAATTTTGCATTTTGGACAAATTAACATTTTTTAATCAAACTAATTAATAAGAATGTATACATTCATTTTCATGTCTAATTTGAAAGATGTTGCACAAATGAGCTGATCAGCACACTCGAGTTGATTTACTTTTTAAGACATTGCGTAAATGAGAAGAGACAAGGGGCCCGAGGGATCTGATGGGCCTCAGCCTTGAGTGCACAACGGGCAAGGAGACCCTCGGGGAGTCAGTGCACAGGGACCCTGGGATGTATCATCGGATCCCCCTTTGGGAATGGAAAGCTGACTCCACCAGATGCTACAAGGGTTGTCAGCTGATAGGCCTCAGCTGTCCACCTTCTTTGAGGATTATATTGGTGGAAGATTACTGTCTCACCCAAGGTCACGCCCTCCTTTCAAGGGCAGCCGGTATCCAATGACTGACCAATGCAGGAGAGAAGGGCCACGGCCCTGGCCACCTGGGACAAGAAAAGGGCCTCCTTCATTGAAGTCCCCCCTCCTCCTCTGGCCACTCCTGCTCCCTCCTCCTGGCGCTGACCCCAGTGGCACTCCCCAGTAAACCTCCTGCTCTGTCTCTACCCCGCCATCTCCAAGTCTGCCTCCCAGGAGACCTTGGCAACACCCGAGTCTAGGACAGCAGTTGCTGGACTTGCAGATTCAATCAGATATAACAGAAACAGATTCCAAACCGATTACCATACTTTTCAACAGCATCTATGCCTGCTGCCCCCGCCCCCACCCCCACCCCATCTTCTTGTGCAAATAAAATAATCCTTCATGGTCCAGCTTCATGGCCCACCTTCTCTGTGAAAACTCCCCTGGCCCCCGCAGGCAGCACTGGTCTCTCCCTGTCCTGAGCTCCCACAGCATTTTGTGTGTGCCTCTTTGGGAATGCATCATCTGCTTGGGTTTTCAAAGGTTTGCATTTTTGGTTTCTGCCTCTGGGTCTTTGAGTCAGTGAGGTAACTTCTCTGAGCCAATTTCCTGATCTATAAAATGGGATCCAATGATACTCCAGAGGATAAAAGAAAGCCAACAGCTCCTACGCGGGGTGTCTGCCACTTGGAAAAACTTCACTATGCTAAATTTCTCCTCCCCTTCGTCCTAAATGGGCCACTCTTCTCAAAGACAATGGAGTGTTTTCTCTTTTTCTGCTCTTTCAGGGAGAAGGGGGAGAAGGTAAGCAGCAGAAGCCCCCTGGAGAGTATCTGACCTCCCCACACACTGCTGTCCACAGAGGCTTGGCTATTTGCAAACAGAAGCAGCGATAGCCTTTTGTGACTTTGCAGAGACAAAGGATTCACACAGGTACTCCTGTGTGGTCACACTGCAGTCAGCTTGCCCTGGAACATCTAAATCTCTGTCTATTTTTAGGATCAGAGTGAATTTCCCAGCTTGGTGTAAGCACCCAGGATGGGGGAGGAAGTTAAAAGTGGATGGTATTTCACTCCTAGGTATCTACCCAAAGGAATGGAAAGCAGGGACTGACACAGAGACTTGCGCACCAACGTCCACTGCGGGATTATTCACAACCGCCAAAACGTGGAAACAACTCAGCTGCCCTCCAGCAGATGACTGGATAAACAAAACATGGTGTATATGTACAGGGAACATTATTCAGTCTTAAAAAGGAAGGAAGTTCTGATACATGCTCTACCGTAGGTGAACGTGGAAAGCATTAAGCGAAGTGAAATAAGCCAGAGACAAATAGACAACTACTGTATGACCCCACTTATATGAAATATCTAGAACAGGCAAATTCACAGAGACAGAGAGTATGTTAGAGGCTACTGGGGCTGGGAGGAGGGAAAGTGGAAAGTTCCTGTTTAATGATTACAGAGCTTCTGTTGGGGGTGAAGAAAAGGTTTTGGAAATAGGAATGACAGTTGCACAACACTGTGAATGTAATCAATGCCCCTAGGAATTTACACTTAAAAACTGCACTTTATTGGGGCGCCTGGATGGCTCCATCAGTTAAGTGTCCAACTCTTGATTTCGGCTCAGATCATGATCTCACAGTTAGTGAGGTCAAGACCTACATCAGGCTCTGTGCTGACAGCATGGAGCCTGCTTCGGATTCTCTCTCTCCCTCTCTCTGTCCCTCCCCTACTCTCCCTCTCTCAAAATAAATAAACTTCTTAAAAATTGCTCTTTCTTTCTTTATTATTTTTTTAATTTTTTAAAATGTTTATTTACTTTGAGAGAGAGAGGCAGAGTACAAGCAGGGGAGGGGCAAGAGAGAGGAGATCCAGAATCTGAAGCAGGCTCCAGGTTCTGAGCTGTCAGCACAGAACCTGATGCAGGGCTCAAACGCATGAACCACGAGATCATGACCTGAGCCAAAGTTGGACGCTTAACCAACTGAGCCACCCACGTCTCATAAGAGTGAATTCAATTTAATGTAAGCATTTAGTTAGGGAAGCCAATTGGCATCATACAGGAGTCATGAGCCCATGTGCCTATACAGGGAAGTTCGGAAAGCTAGGTAAACTAAGCAATCTTCATTCAATAATGTGTTTTATGTGAAATCTCAATATTCATTTCATTGCTGGCAACTACCTCACTATTTAGATTTCCTGCAAGCCCAGGCACAACTTCATGCCTTTATTCAGGCTGTTGCCTCTGGACCTGGCTTGTGAGTGAATTTTTACCACAGTCCTTTAAGGTTAATATACTAACCCCACTTCTGAAAATGACATATGCAAGATGGGTCCTCGTTACCAGGGTCCAAGTCAAAGTCCATGATGTCACAAGGCGTGAGCTAAGAAATACACTATATCAGGGAAAGGGCAAATGAATCAAGCAAGGATCTACAAAATACAAGAGAGCCTCTCTTGGATCGACTCATTCTCCCAAATAGCACAGGCCTAAAGACAAACTTGACAGTGGTGCCAGGCAGTCTGGATTTGCCAGCTGTTTATAGGAGTTGTTTGAGGATGCCAACTGCCCTGATCTTGGGATCCATCGGATATTAGAGACCCTCCTGCCAGGGACAGAATGACTGAACCTATGGGCTAAGTGGAGATGCTGTGTCTCCCATAGGGAGACAGTGGGAACCTCCCGCCTGGGACCCACAGGCTTGCTGTCCGAGCAATCTAGAGTAAGAACCTACTTTAGACAATTTTGATCATCATGCCACATGAGGAAACTGAGGCCCAGACACTTTAAGGCACACAGGCAAGATCACACAGCTGGTAGATGGTGGAGCCCAGATTCTAAATCAGGCTTTTTCCAGCACGCCATATCTCCTGAACATCCCTGCTATCCAATCCATGGTCCTCACTGGCGATGTGTAGGAGCTCACTTCCTCCCTGAGCAGCCCATGGGGTCAGCCCACCCCTCCATATCATTATTTCAGGATTAAGGTGGGGTGGGTGGGTGGGATCCTCCTCTCCCAGGTCCTCTGGGATGATTGGAACCAAGAGGAAGCCTTGGAAACACGGGTAACACCAGTTCACTCTGTGCTGCCTGTCTCTGAGATTTCTAGAAGGCAGGGTCAGATTTCCCAATTTCCACTACCAGAGGCACACCCTGGAAAAAAAATCCATACTAACTCAGGTAAATGCAGATACCATTAACCCCTCATCTCCTTCTTTCTCCTAGGATGACAGAAATATTGGTTCAACATAGATAATAGTAAAGTCCTGGAGAGAGAGAGAGAGAGAGAGAGAGAGAGAGAGAGAGAGAGCGAGAGAAGATCCCTTCATGGGGTGGTTCTGGGAGAGTTTAAATAAAAATGTCCTGGGGCACCTGGGTGGCTCAGTGGGTTGAGCCTCTGACTTCGGCTCAGGTCATGATCTCACGTTTGTGGGTTCGAGCCCCACATTGGGCTCTGTGCTGACAGCTCAGAGACTGGAGCCTGCTTCCGATTCTGTGTCTCCCTCTCTCTCTCTGCCCCTCCCCACTCATGCTCTGTCTCTCTCTGTCTCAAAAATAAATAAATTTTAAAAAATTTTTAAATGTCCTTACCTTTCATGGAATTCTATACAGTTTGGTAATAGCCAACCTACATGAGCCAAAGACTATCATAAACTGTATGATTTGAATAGAAGGCAAATATAACACAGAGCAATATATCCCCTATAGGTGCTGTAATTTCAAAGTCTCAGAGAAGTTAATATAGGGGAATCCCAAAGGTAATTTAGATCTGTCTTGTGTAAAACCTTCTTTAGTTGCTCTGGCTCTAGACCTCGGAATGTATTTGTGTCCCTTACCTTCCCTTCTCTCTGTCTGAGTCCAAATCTTTTACTGTCATATTTGGCCATAGTACTGGCCTGACCCTATTCAGAAACCTTTGAGCCTTGCCCCTAAGGATTCATGTGTCTCACTGACTGGCTCCTGTAATGGACACATTCTTTGGGTTCTCTTGTTTTCTGGAATTGTTTTGCCGTGTCCAAGACGTTGCTGAGGTGACAGCGTCCCCTGTCCACTGACTCTATCTGCTCTCACAGCTGTGACAATGTGAGCGCCTGATGTAAACGCAGTAAATGCCGTGGTAGAAATCCCTAGTTGGAGAGAACAGGTTGTGAGATGAGAACGACATTCCAAATCGTGCAGAAGGCATTTGGAGATCCAGCCTGAGAAAGTCTGGAGGACATGCAAATCACTACCAGCTGCAGAAGACGTGAGAACACATGGTCTAAGAGGCTGGATGACTTTGGAGTCATTTCAGGCATGTGCTCTGACCCACCCAGAAAGCAGCTGGCAGAAAAGGACCCCATGGGGTTCACCTAGTGACCTTGTGGTCCTCAACCTTACTGCCTTAAGAATGGGTGAATAACTGTTAAAATATTTATAAAGGCAATTATTTTTCTCCAGCATGCTCACTTGCTTGATTTACAAGTCCAGGGACAAGGCTTGGCTGTCTGGGATGACAGGGAGCTAAGATTCCATTCTTTAATCATCCTTATTTTTAGTCATGGGGACAAGGGAGTTGAATTTCTATGCTATCATCCCCTTGAGCTGAAATCCAGCTGTTCCTAAGAATCTGAATGGAAAGTTTAGGCCTGGTTTTTTGTTGTTGTTATTCATAACCTCTATTCTTGGAGTATTGGTATTCTCCAAGAAGTACTTTTTTTAAAAAATCCGGATTTGCTAACCTCTATATAACCTTATTGTTTTTCTCTCTTTATCTTTCTCTTCTCCGTCATCATCACCGCCCCCCAAACCCCCTAAGATCCGCCCCCGTCAAACACCTACTGCACAGGGAATGTTGTTCCGAAAGCCATCATTCCTTTTGTAGATGACGGCACAGAACAGCAAGGAGGCACTTGCGCGAGGCGGTATTATGCTCGTCATGGAATTTGGAGAGCAAGCTTGTGCTGGGAATTCAGCAGTCAGCAAAGGTGCCCGTCCTTTTTAAGGAGACCTGTCAGTCTCCGGTTGAATGTCAGAGTACACTCTGAGCCGCCTGCACTTTGCATTTGATGGTTCTGACCTTTCCAATAGGGTGTGTCACGGTGGCAAGTTTCCCATTGGTTCAATGAGCCTCATTTGGAATGGAATGAGTAATTACATCTTTTTTGGCTTCTCACTCCATCTAATTAGTGTACTTTACTAACCAGAGCCAGCAGGAGCTGCCTCAAACTCTCTGCATCCCTCCCTCCTGGATTCATGAAGCTTGTTTGACTGGATAGGACATTTTATTTGCTAAAAGTAGCCCTGATAGTGTTCACAGGCTCAGGATTCCTGCCTTCCTCCCCACTCCACCCCCCAAGTTTTTCGTCTTTGTCAGTTTATGGGATGACAGCACCTGGATCTTTAATCATCCTTTTTATCTGTTCAGTCAGTGTCACAGCTTTGGGCTCAACCCAGAAAGACTTTAGCGATAGGATGGTGGGCGAGTGGGAGAGCCTGGAAGGCAGTGAGCCGGCACAGGGAGAAGCCTGAGGACACACTGAGGGCGATACCCTGTGTGGCGATCACAGCCCAGGTGAGCCTTCCTTGAGGTGGAAATGACCAAGGTCTGGCTCTTAGGCTCCGCAAGCTTGATGGAGGTGACTCTGAAGCTGGGGTAGGCATGAGCCTCGTTATCTCCCAACCTACGCCTTCCCACTAGATCAGTGCTTCTTAAAAAGTTTCAGCAACAGAATCTTCCCCTGAAACCAAATTTAGGCAGAAGCCACTGTTATTGAAGCCAAGAGAAGCCGGCGGTGGCAGGGGCTAAGGTTCCTCCTCAGAGTCCCCTTTCCCCGCCCTCTGTTCTTGCAACACCCCCAGCAAACATCCTGGGAACAGTGTTTGAGAACCTCTGCACCCCTAGACCATGCAGGCTCCTTTAGGCAGAACATTGTAACCTAAGCCTTCCCCACCTCCACTCCCTTCCCCCGACCAGACAGGACAGATGCTCCCAAGTAAGTAAGTTGAAATTCAAGTAAGAGAAATTCCTAGGGGCTGTTTACTCGGTGTTCCATGCCTAGCAGGTTTTAGTGTGCCCTCTGGCTGAATCATCGCTCTTGGGGGGGGGGGGCCAGATGGGGCCAGAAAGCCTGGGCAGCGTTGGGTGGCAATGCCACCGTGTCACAGACACAAGGTGTCGGATACCTGCCCACCTGCTTGATTCTCCCATCTCTCCCTCCCCAGACAGATTCCTGGCTTCGGCACATGGGGTTTCCTCATGCCTGCTCACCCCTTCTGTATCAAGTCTGCATCAAATTAGACAGCAGGGATTTGTGGGGGGAGAGGAGATATGGCAATGTTTGTACCTAAGAAAGTCCTGATTTTTTTTTAAACGACTGTGCAGCACTCAGTGAGCATCCAGCAGAGCAGACGGTAGACTCCTCGTTGACATCTCCTGGGAACAGTGGGAAGGGTGCAGGACAGGAGTCGGAGCCGGGCTCTGCCTCCAGCTCTGCTGGGAACCGGTCCAGCGACCCTAAGCAAAGGTCTTGACTCACTAAACTTGGCCTTGGATAAAATTTAAAGGTAGTCTCTATGGTCTCTTCTAACCCTACCTTTGTGCTTAACAGGCCACGGATGGTTACTGCCTGGAAAGACCTGAGGCTCGCCTCTAAGGAAAGGGGCCCACGAGGCTCTTTTGGTGACATTACTCTGGCAAGTGTCCCACATGTTGAATGAAATCGGTCTTGCAACCGTGCCCATCAGGAACCACCTAGAACGGAAAAGATGCCAAAAGCAATCCGCACACTGGACCCCGTGGGCCTAGCCAGCAGGGAGAGGGCAGGCAGGCGGCCCTCCTGATTGAGGGCGACCAGAGCATCAGACTTTCCTGTGTCAGGAGGACGAGTGTGAGGCTTGTACAGACAACGTGCTAGAGCAACCTCAGGGAGACAGGGGGCTCCTAAACAAGGCCTGGCGCTCTTCTCCTTCTTCAAGGGAACCCCACAGGCCAGCTCCTGGAGCCCGGGGACAAAGCACAGCTCTACACTCTTGAGATGACTTTCCATGACCCCTCACTTCCTCTCATGGGCATACGGTTCACATTCATCACCCCAGGAGAGCCAGGCCTGTCTTATCATCACAACACGAAAGTACCTAGAGGCAATTATTCCATTCTATTCTGTGAGCAGGACACGATGGGGAAGTCCTGGGGAGTGATCACCCAACACCCTGAATTCAGGTTGGGCATGACTGTTCCTTCCTAATCCAAGGTTAACTCCTTGTAGGTCGATGGAGCAAACATTTCTTCAAAATTCGGAGCCCTGGTAGTTCATTTATTACTAACTAGTAAGGTGACCTTGAGAAAGGTGCTTGACCTCTCCCTCAGTCTCCCCAGCGTCTGGTGAGAACAATATTCAATCTCCTGCCTCTGAGGGCTGTGGCAGAAAGAAACCAAGTGGGATCATGTGCATGAATCTACTTCGGTGTACCCGGCATGCTGTATAAACTGTTGTCTTTACTACCCAGGCAGTGAAAGGCTTCAGACAGCAGAATGTGGAAATTAAGGGTACCCGCTCTAGAGTCAGTCTTGATTGGGCTCAGATCATAGCTCTGGCACTTCCTACAAGGCCTATGGAGCCTCTGTTTGCCTCAGTTTTCTCATCTGTAAAATGGGAATGATAATTATAGCCCCTGCTTCACAGGGCTACTTAAGTTGAGCATGTCAAGTACTTAGAACAGTGCATATCACAGAGGAAAGGCTCAATTAATGTCTTTTATTATTATGAACAACACATTCCTCTGGCCAGAAGCACATTCGGTGGGCACCCAGGAAAGCCTGCCTAGGCCTTGGGAAGGAACACATGCTGGGCCTAGTACAATTCCTCCCTCAGAGCAGGCACGTGGCCTTCTATTCTGCACGGCTACTATGAGACCTCCTGCAACTCCTTCTGGCCCAAGAACCTCAATCCCCGCCCTAGAAAAGAAAGACAACCATCATGGCCTGTCCCACAATCATCTGGATGGTTGCATTTGTGGCATCTGGGAAGAACCTTGCTCCGTTATTTCCCAGGTCTGCGCCCTGCCGCAGCGGGGAGCATCAGCACACACATGGCACAGCCTCGCAAAGGGGAACAACTCAGGGCCTGGAGAAGTCCAGAGAATTAGTGTTGCTGCCACAACCTTTAAAGGAGCACCTCCTTGGGCTGCCTGGGTGGCTCAGTCCGTTAAGCCTCCAACTTCAGCTCAGGTCATGATCTCACGTTTGTGGGTTCAAGCCCCACCATGGGCTCTGTGCTGACAGCTCAGAGCCTGGAGCCTGCTTTGGAGTCTATGTCTCCCTGTCTCTCTGTCCCTCCCCCTCTCATGCTGTGTCTCTCTCTGTCTCAAAAACAAATAAAACATTAAACATTTTAAAAAGTAAATAAATAAAAATAAAGAAGCACTTCCTCAACCTTCCCTTTGCCTGTACTTTTCCTGGTTATGGGATCCCTTCCCTCCTTGAGTTCAGCCTCAGGTAGAAGTGTTAAAAGGAGTTTTATTCCAGAACGCAGTTGATTCTTCTCAGCAAAGCCCTTTATCAGGAGCAGCAGACGCTGACCCCATTGGCGGGCCTGGGGCTCGGGAGGGCGTGCACCCAGCCTGCTGTGAGCTCATGCCACCATTTCTCAGGAAGCAACTTGAGCGAGCAGGCCCAAATTCTGGGGGCCTGGGCCAGGCTGATGACTCTGCATGGGAAAGGGCTAGGTCTCCGCCCTAGCGGTGGTGCTAGTTCAGGCTGCCAGAGATGATTGTGCAGGGGACCCCCAGAGGCGCCCCTCCAGAGCAGGAGGCCTGACCTGAGGGAGGGTGACCAGGGCACTCTGAGTGACTCTTTTGTGCTAGGTTAGCTGCAGCTTGGATTTCCACACTCAGCTGCGGCGTCGGTCAATGACATGTCTTGTCCAGCCAGAATAACAGCTCTGGCGCTGGGTTTGGATTTTGTAACCCCTAGATGTGAGCCAAGAATGGCACGCAACAGTGACCAGGTCTTGGAATTTCCTCGGATGGCACAAAGACCTTTGTCCTGGAGTCGGATCTTGAGCCAAACCTTGAACTCTGTTGCCCCGGCTTCAACAGTCCCTTCGTAACTTGAGTCCTAACAATTGTACCATGTGATCAGAGGTAAGAAATGCAGAGTCCATGCTCAAGCCTCGCCAAGACACCAGCCTGCCGTCCCAGAGAGGCTGTGGGTTAGAAGAGAATATGCCTGACAGCCCATGCATTGACTCGTTCGGACCCTGTCATATGACGGATGTCATTTTCCTCTTGGAGAGAATTGTTCTCTTTATACGTGAGTAAGGGGAGCAGGCATTGAGGTTTCCTCTATGGAGACCAAAAAAGTTTTGCAGATTTTATCTTTTCAACCTCAAAAACACTTTTTTTTAAAATGGGAGATATTTTCTGAAGTGAAGTCTATACTACTCTTACGAATCCTACTACACTGCTATGCTAAGGCCCCGGGAATCACAAGAGCGTAATTCATTCTGTGCTTCGACCAGAATAAAACCGAAACAACCTGTTAAGCAGTCCATAAGCTTCTCACTAAAACACACATCTGGTCACAGATAAGATTGCTCAACGGTGGTGGTCAGAGCCCAGTATAGACCATTAGAGACCACAAATACAGAACCAATTAAGATAGCGCATCTCAAATGAAAATAACACCGAATTGCATATTTTTAAGTAGAAGGGAATGAGAACAAAGATCTGACTTTCCCCCATGATAAATAT
Source organism: Suricata suricatta (assembly GCF_006229205.1). NCBI lineage: Eukaryota > Metazoa > Chordata > Mammalia > Carnivora > Herpestidae > Suricata > Suricata suricatta. The sequence goes on along the minus strand of NC_043703.1, from coordinate 135,067,976 downwards.
TTCATCAACAAATGATCTCCACCTCTCCCGCCTTCCTACCCTCTACTTTACCCCTCCGCCCCCCTCCTTCTACCAAATTTGCAACCCAGCCTAGGGCAGTGGGGGTGGGTAAGGGTTACAATTGAGTGAGGTCATTGCTTAGACAGGGAAAGCTCGTGGGGAGTGGGGGGGAGAGAGAGAGGGAGGGAGCCTTCCTGACACTGCAAAGTGGTCTGAAGCAGGCCACAGCAGTTGGGGGTTCACTGGGGGATGGGTGAGAATTCTCTGAGGGAGCCAGGCAAGATGCTGTAATCTCAAGAGGGAAAGGGTGGCAAAGCCCAGCTCAGAAAGGCCTGTGGAAGGACACTGAGGCTGTTGGAGCCTAGGAGAGAATGATATCGAAGTCACATCAGAGGGCAGACATGGAGTCAAGCTGAAAATGATCTTGACTCACCTGGGAAATCGAAGGACAAAACCAAAAACTCTGTTTCTATAGAGAAGTGCACATGTTCTTGGGGAAAGGGGAGAAACAGAGAGTCACAGAGAAACACTGGCTTTTCAAGTCTGCTGTAGAAGACATGAGACTAAAAGCCGGGGCTGGGGGACTAGAGAGGAGCGGGAAACTAAAAAGATTTGGAGATAACTCAGTAGTATTTTTGGTTAACACAACCTGAGTCTTCTAACCACCAAATCCCAGGTCTTAGAGCTATTGCACCCCAACATTTATCTTCACTTGGCTGTGCATCAAGAGCTTGGAAGTATACGGGGTACCTGAGCGGCTCAGTCAGTTGAGCATCCGACTTCATGATCTCAGGGTTCATGGGTTCGAGCCCCGCATCGGGCTCTGTGCTGACAGCTCAGAACCTGAAGCCTGCTTCAAATTCTGTGTCTCCCCTTCTCTCTGCCCCTCTCAAACTCATTCCCTGTCTCTCTCTGTTTCTCAATAATAAATAAATGTTAAAAAAAAAAAAGAGTTTGGAAGTGTAGACACACTTGTGAAAGGGCATCGCAGGAGCCAAAGAGGGGAGAGGCTATGAATCCCAGGACACCTCTTTTCAAAAAGCCATTTCTCCTCGACCTTGCATGCTTCTGGAAGAGGATGACCTACAGACAGAGGGGGCAGTGAAGTGTTATTGTTAATTTCTCTCTAAACAAGTTTCTTTAGCTCTATAAATAATGGTGGTTCCCAAAGCAGGGGTTCCTCTACCAGCTGCGTCAACATCACCTGGGACTTGTTGAGAACGCAAACGCTCTGACCCCAGACTCAGGTCTGGGCAGCAGGAACTTTGGGGCAGCAACCTGTGTTGTAACAAGCCCTGCCGGTGACGGCAAGGCCAACACAGGCTTGTTTGAGAACCATCACTTTTGCAAAATGGCAGGTCCCCTGGACTATGAAAATATGAATATTTCACCATTTTGCTATTTATTGATTGATGTTTGGCTTCTGTATTTAAAAAGTTCTTTGCAGGGCACGTGGGTGGCTCAGTCAGTTAAGCAGCTGACTCTTGATTTCGGCTGAGGTCATGATCCCTCGGTGTGTGAGGTTGAACCCCTGCATCGGGCTCTGTGCTGACAGCATGAAGCTGGCTGGGGATTCTGTCTCTCCCTCTTGCTCTCCGCCTCTTCCCCTGCTCTCTCTTTCTCTAAATAAATAAACATTTTTAAAAGTTCTTTGCAAAACTGTACAGGGTTTCTATGACACGTGGCTCGATGTTTCTGGGGACATGATGCACATTAATGAGTCGACTACTTGAGCTTTGGGGGTGAAGAGGCAGTCCAGCTGGGCCAGGATGTAATTTGATCACCCTTCCCTCTTAGCAGGGGGAAGAGCAGCAAAGTGAACATAGAGATGCGGGGGGGACTGGGCAGCGGCTGCATTTAGCTCCCTCTCTCCAAACAGAGCCACCAGAACTGGTGAGGCAACAGAAGTGTCCTTCAGACCTGCACCAGCTCGTCCTTCCCTTTGGAAATAACGGCTCGGAGTTCCGCACGTGACAGGTGAGTAACCGCTAAGATTGCTCATATGCTTCCCCATTTCCTTTTCATCTTCAAGGTCAATTATTCTAGCATTTCTCAACGCTGATTCCCTGTCGCACTCCAGGGAAAATGGAATTTTATAGCCCTGGAGACTCAGCTACGGTCTGTCATCGTTTGGCGCCACCCCCTCCCTCCCTATTTTTCCCCCACCACCCGCCCCCCAGCCACACATTCCCTGTAACTCTCGCCTCTGGGTTCCAGACCTGCCAGAGCATTCCAAGACAGCAGTGATTCCCGCCTGGCTCACACTGTCCACAAGATAAGGGAGGCCAGAGACAGGTATCTGTCAGGGGGACCAAGATCTATGTGATCCCTGCAGCCTCTGACAAGTGAAGATGAGAAGGCAACTGGGACCTTTGCGTCATGCCTGGAGACAGCTAACCACGGAGGAGAAGGGTCTGTTATGTAAGCGGAGCACGTGGATTGGAGCGCCGCTGTTCACCTGTTGCTAATTAGTGCACTCAGTCAGGAAAACATCCACTGGCGGGTGCAAACTCACCTAGCGATCAGAGTGAAGGCATAAAGACGCAATCCAGAAGGGTTAGCTTGGTTCAACAAAAACATTTATTGAACCATGTACCCTTTTAGGTGTTGGGGATCCTGAAATAAAGGAATCAGGGTCCCTGTTCATGAGGAGCTCGTGGTCACAAAAGGGTTACAGTCCTTTACAGTACGTTTGACACATAAAATGAAACTATCATCAGGGCACAAAAATCCTACAGGACTTTGAAAGGTGAAACAGGCAGACCAGGTGGTTTCTCCCAGAAAGGCATTGCAGGCAGAGAGGACAGTGTGTGCAAAAGCTGGGGAATGAAGCTTGGGTCCTCTAATCCTGAAAGAGTAAAATTAAGCTAAGGTTCAAACGCCAAGAGCAGAGTCAGGAAGGCTGCCTCGTGCTTACAGGGCCAACATCTGAGCAGAAGAAGCAGAGAGAGGCTGAGAACAGGTCAGGACTGAATGGACAGGGAAGGATGGGGGAAGGGAAGCCAGGGGGGCGGCCCCGACAACCGGCTAGCATTGCCACCTTCCTGGGCCAGTGAGAGGCACAGCTCTGGAGGGCCAGCCTCGCTGAGATGGCAAGGTAGCCGCTGACATGAAAGTACGACTGTGTGCAGACCCTAACGCCCTCGACCACAGGTGTAGAAGCTGGAGCCTGGGAACATTTTTAAGCCCCTGTACATGGCCTGCTCTGACCGGGGATCAAAGGGAGAACCCAGGATGGCAGAACAGAAATCTGCCCATTTGCACCCAAGAGGAAGACAACTATTTACTGGACATCTTTACCTTGAACCCCCGAGGACTTTGAGTAAACCTAATGTGTCTAAAAGCAATCTAGGATGACCACCCCTCCTCTCCAGTTCACTCCCAGAAACCCCTCGAGGTCTCTACCTCTTCTCTCTAAGCAAATTATTTGCTAAATCACTCTAGAAGCTATTCAGCTCATATCAGTTTCCTGTGGCTGCTGTCACAAATTACTACAAACTTAGTAGCTTGTGACAACACACATTTACTATCTTACAGTTCCCGGAGGTCACAAGTCTAGAGTGAGTGTCACTGGGCTAACATCGAGGTGTTGGCCGAGTGGCATTCCTTCCAGAGGCCATAGGGGGAAATCCGTCCCTGTGATGTAGTCCAGCTTCTAGAAGCTGCTGCCTTCCTTGGCCCTTGGCCTGTCTTCCATCATGAAAGCCAGCGGTCCAGCATCTTCCCATTTCCCTCTGACGTTGACCTTCTTCCATCTTTTAAGGATTCTTGTGATTCCCTTGGGCCCACCCAGATAATCCAGGTTAATCTCTCCATCTCAACATCCTTAATTTCATCTCATCTGCAAAATCCCTTTTGCCGTTAAGATGACCCATTCACAGGTTCCAGGATCAAAAACGAACTCTTTTTTCTGCCACCTGGGCAATTATTCTGCTGACCGAACACCTCTTTCCCAACATCCCTGTCACCAGCCTCTCTGATCTGGAGCCACCAATATGTTGCCAGTGCATAGACGAATGATGAAGTATTCAATGACGGGGAGAGGAAAAGAGGGAGAGAAGAAGGAAAGAAAGAGAAGGAGAGGGAAGGGAAGGTGCCTCTTTGCATGGCCCCCTAGCAAGAAAGGACACCTTCCTTCCCAGTCTCTCACCAGCCTCCCCGACACCAGTGTTTCCCCCCAGACCCCATTCTTGGCCATATGACTCCATTTTGTTCTTGCTCTTTGCCACCAAGCTTTGCCTGGCTACCTGCTTTTTCTGGAAGCTTCTCTCTGTACCATCCTACCAGTCACCCTCACCGCACCCCAACACCCACACAGAGCACCTGGCGGGGTGGTGGCACTTCGGCCCCAGAGGCTCTGTCTTCTCCCCAGAAGCCGTCTCAGGCTCTCATCTGCCCCAGCCTTACTTCCATCTGCTCGTAACTGCCTGTCCGCTCGTCTGTCTTCTCCTCTGAGCTTGACGTGCCTTGAGGACATCTTGTTTTGTGTTGTCCCCACATATGTTGTAAGGCTCAATAAATATTTCTGAATCAGATTTTTAAAAATAAAAGAGTAACACTCCCTTTGATTAAAAAGTCTTTGGGTGCCAGGAGCTCATGTAGAGCTCTAGCAGCTCCCTTTGTGTGTGGGGACACATTTCCAGGCCCCCAGTGGATGCCCAAAACTGGAGGTCATACTGAAACCTATGTATGCTACGCTTTTTCCTACACACATGTAGCTATGGTAAAGTTTAATTTATCAATTAGGCACAGTAAGAGATTAGCAAGGATAACTAACAATAAAATATGGGACAATCATAACAATATACTAGAATGAAACTTATGTTAATGTGGTATCTCAAAATATATTGTACTCACTCTTCTCTTCCTGTGGTGATGTGAGGTGATAAAATGCCTATGTAGTGAGCTGAAGCAAGGTGAATGATGTAGGCGTTGTGACGTACGTAGAGGGTTAGGCAACTATTGATCTTCTGTCCCTACATCAGAAAGAGGATTATCTGCTTTCAGACTGACGTTGACCTCTGGTAACTGAAGCCACAGATAAAGGGGGGCTACTGTATTACCTGTCGTTGACTCAGCTGGAAGGTGTGGTGGAAAAGTGAGTGGAGGGACACTTTCCTATGGGCACGGAGGGGCCAGTAAACAGTTCAGTGCTTGTTGGTCGGTCCCAGATCAGCAAGGCAACTAGGGACAAGGCCCTGGCAAAGAGGCCTGGGAGGTTTTCCAAAGCCAGGATCCAGAAGAGAGGTTTCCCCTCCTGGGTCACATGGGCAGGGCTGGACCCTGCCATCTGTAATTTCATCCCTAGCAAGAGCTGGATTCCTGCGACGTAGTCAGAATTCCAGGAGGGCACCCGTGAGGAAGCAGCTGGGCTCTCAGCCGTATGCTAGACCAGGGGTGCACACCTGGGGGCCCGCCACCCTCCCACACCTACCTCACTTCTCCCCATGCCAGAGGCGCCTGCACACACCTCTCCCCTCCAATTTGTACTCCTACATGCCAGGCCCACTTAAGGGGGGCAGATATTGGCGGTGCTTGGGAGGCTCAGTCAGTTAAGCATCCAACTCTTGATTTCAGCCTAGGTCATGATCTCATGATTCGTGAGTTCAAGCCCCACATCAGGCTCCTCGCTGACGGTGCAGAACCTGTTTGGAATTCTCTCTCTCCCTCTCCTTCTCCCTCTGCCCCTCCCTGCTCACTCACTCACTTGAATGCCAGCTCACTCACTCTCTCTCTCTCTCCCTCTCTCTCTCTCTCTCAAAATAAACAAGCATTTAAGAAAAAAAGGTGGGCAGACATTGAAGAGTACCACCAAACTTGTAGCAACTTCAACAGTTGATGAGGAAAAATCTTTAACAAGGACCCTTTTCCATCTGCTTTTAGTAGATGAAAGGCTTACAAAATCATAGTCTCCTTCAAGAGTTAGTGTGGCCAAGACAAATTTTGTCAAAATTGTCAACAAACTTGTCAACTCAGTGATAGACCAGAGGATAAACAAGTATCTCTTTCTCTCCCTTTCTGTTTTTTTTAACTTTCTTAAAATAAACTTAGAACTTTTCACAACCCAAACTCAGCTTTTTACTATTCCATATGGAAATTTTTGCTTTGGTGTATTTATTTTCACAGCTGTGTGATATGCCATAACATGTCTAGTCCACAAGGCATGCGTCCATTTTTCTCTTGGAGGACATTTAAGTTATTCTGAGTTCTTTTCCTCTTTCAAATAAATCTGCAATATATTCTTCTACAAGGCTCTTCCTGCACACAGGGGAGAATCTTTTAGGTGGGCTTGATGGGTGAGCACATCACATCTCTTTACTAAGTAAGTACTGTAATTACTAAACTACTCAAAATGGCCACATCTATTCAAGCTCCCACCAACCACACGTGTTTCTTTTGCTCCATGTCTTCCCCAGTACTTTGCAAGTGTTTCACCAATCTCACAGGTATAAGATAGTATCTGGTGTGCTGTAATTCACATTTCCCTGACTACTAGTAAGGTTGAGTATGTTTTCACGTGTTTATTGGCCTTTTAAATTCCTTTTGTGAACTGCCCGTTCATATCTTTTGCCTGATCTTCTAATGAATTGTTTGTTTTTATCTTATCAGTCTACAGTTTTCTTTTCATACACATTCTGGATACCAGTCTTTTGCCATTTACAGCTTATGTCTGTTCAAGTCCTCCAAGAAGCAGACACCAAGAGGGAATCAGAAGTGCAAGATGGGGCACCTGGGTGGCTCAGTCGGTTAAGCATCCAAGCAAGTCTTGATTTCCACTCAGGTCATGATCCCAAAGTCTGTGAGATGGAGCCCCACATCAGGCTCTGCAGGGGTAGTATGAAGCCTCCTTGGGATTCTCTCTTTCTGTCTTTGCCCTTCCCCCACTTGTACTCTCTAAATAAATAAATATAAAAAATCAAAATGCAAGACAATTACTGGGGCTAATGTTTCTGAAGGGTAATGGGGTGTGGGATGGAAGTGGTTGGGAAGAAGCTTCAGATATCAGTGCGGATCTTGATATCTGGAAAAGGGGAGAGAGAAGAAAGGAAGATTGGGGAGAAAGAGCCTCCAGTGTAGGGCAGCTCTGAGAAAGCCACTGCGTGGATAATAAGCCCTAGAAGATAGTTTGCCTTTTGAATAAACCCAACAGTGGGCAGGAAGGGCTCAGCTCTGGTTCTCCAGCCATGCTCAGTCTTGAGTGGGGATCAAGCCCGTGAGAGCACAGCCTCGACGTGAACATCTGTGGTGCACCTCAAGGGTGCAGTAGCTACAGGCTGTCCTCCAGCCACACACCTGGCAGGTGCGTCTCCCGTGAAGGGAGACTGAGCAGCACAGTCCTACGGTTGCCACCCTGCCAAGATCTTATAGTTCGTGCTCATCTATGTTTTATTTTTCCTTATGGCATCTTTTGATGCCATCAAGCTCACCACCACTTTTCTTCATGGTATATTCTTTTTGTGTTTTCAATTTTTTTTAATGTTTTTTTAAACTTATTTTTGAGAGACAAAGACAGACAGTAGGAGCAGGGGAGGGTCAGAGAGAGAGGGAGACACAGAATCTGAAGCAGGCTTCAGGCTCTGAGCTGGCTGTCAGCACAGAGCCCCACGCAGGGCTCGAACCCATGAACCGTGAGATCATGACCTGAGCCGAAGCTGGACACTTAACCAACTGAACCACTTAGGCGCCCCCTTTTTGTGTTTTCAGATATTATTGCCTAAACTGTGATCTTGAAAGTTCTCTGTATTTACTCCTAGAAGTCCTAAAGTTCTGCTTTTCAAGTTTTTCACCTAGAATTCGAGGGATTCTTTTTGGTTTTGTTCTCCTATATGGATTACAAAATTCCCAGGGCCATTGACAGAATGGTTCATTCTTTCTCCATGGATCTGCCTGTCACCTCTGTCACATCAGGTCTTCACAGGAACAGGACATGTCTGAGGTTTTCTGTTCTGTTCCATTGGTCTGTTTGTCTCTTTCTGGGCCAATGCCACACTGCCTTAACTTAGTAAGTCTGAGAATCTTATAAGGCAAGTCACTCATCTTGTTTTCTTCAAAATTTTATAACTGTTTTGGCCCTTTGCTTTTTCACAGCAAGTTTAGAGTCATCTTGTCTAGTTACACACACACACACACACACACACACACACACCCCAAAACCCTGCCTGGATTTGGTTTGGTATCACATAGAGTTTATAGATTAATTTGAGAAGAACTGAAATGGGGGTGCCTGAGTAGCTCAGTCAGTTAATTGTCTGACTTTTGGTTTTGGCTCAGGTCCTGCTCTCACTACTGGAGTTTGAGCCCCGCATTGGGATTCACTGAGCATTAAAATAAACATTAAAAAAAATTGAAATGACAGTGAATCTTTGTATCATGAACACTTTATTGAAGAATACCTAAATAAGTGTTTTATCATTTTCTCCATAAAAAGCATGCATGTGTATAATTAGACTTAATTCTGCTCCCTTATAGTTTTTCTTTCTTTTTTATCTGTTAGTTTTATTTTTTAATGTTTATTTATTTATTTTTGAGAAAGAGGGAGCACAAGCAGGAGGGGGCAGAGAGAGGGAGACACAGAATCCAAAGCAGGCTCAGGTCCTAAGCTGTCAGCACAGAGCCTGATATGGGGCTCGAACTCACAAACTGTGAGATGGTGACCTGAGCCAAAGTCGGACACTTAACCAAGTGAGTCATCCAGGCGCCCCTAGACGTTAGCTTTAAAAGCGTGTGCTTTCTAACAGGGATTGTTCGTAAAAATGCACATTGGTCTTTGGATGATGATTCTATTTTGCAAACTTGATGCATCTCTTGTAAGTTGTATGAGGCTCTTTTTTACACATTTCTAGAGAATCTGGGTCCTCAGTATGCAAGGAAAATCCATCAGCAGGCTCCCACCCTCCTCGGTCCACCTAAGCTGTCCAAGAAGAGGGCGAGGCCCCTCTGGTGACTTCCCTGGCTAAACAGCAACGCCCCCTTCTGGAGGCCTGCCAGAAGGGAGCACCCTCCCGCCAGACAGCTGTTGTGCTAGTTTAGATCAAACAAGGATCTAGACAGAGTGGCCGAGCTGGAGGTCAGCTTCCCTGTTACAAAACTGATCCCCAGGCTAAAGGCTCAGAGCCAGCCGGGTTAGACAAGGGACTGCCTGATGACCTGATTACAGGATGTCGCTTCCTGATTGGCCACATCCACTCTGTCCTTCTACTCTCCCTACTTGAAAAGGCCTTGGGGACATCAGAAAGCAGGCCAGGAGGAGGCGGCGACAGCACTGCACGGAGAAAAGGAGGGAGAGTGAAGCCTGTCCCTCGCCCAGCCTACCCCTGCTCAGCTCTCAAGCTGTTCCCGAACTGGGTTCCACCTCCAGTGTCCATCTGGCCTGACTGCTGGAGGGCAGTTGAGCAGTTTCAAAAGGCCTAGGTGAGGCCAGGAAGATGTGTTCTGTGGACCATTGGCTTTGGGGGCATCCAAAGTAGATACTAGAGAGAGACAGAGAGGATGACAAGATGATGGCCATTTAGTGGACACAGGTCTCTCCTCAGACCTTAGCTATCTCCACAAAATAGTCCTGAGGTGAGGTAACTTTTCCAGAAATCCCATCATCTCTTCTCTCATTTCTCCATGGCCTGCTTAAGTATATAGGATCTTGGTGACTTAATGGGAAGGCCTAGGTTTTACTCCCATATCCATCAAAGCTGTGAGTTAGTGGCGCGCATTGAAAAATGATTGTGCTTTGAGTCAGACATACCTGAGTTGGAACCAATCCCCCTGTGGTCGCAAGTATGGGATAGTCAACTCTTCTGAGCTTTGACTTCTCCCTCTGCCTAAGGAAGAAGAAAATACTTCCTTTGGGGAGGGTTGTTGAGATGATTAAATTAAATCATTTATGTCACACCAGAGTGGATGCCTGGTAAAGGTGTTTGAGTCCTTGGATGGTTTGGGGGGAAATCACTAGACCACTTCTCTAATTTAATGGAATGTTGGGTGCTTGCCAACCTCACCTCTTTTCCAGTAAACCAGGAAATGTGAGTCCCCCTGAAATGAGCATAGGATGTTGTACACTCAGGATGGAGTTAATGTATATAGGTTCACCCATTTTATCCTTGGGGCAACTCCGTGAGGTGGATAGACTGATATTATGGCCATGCTGCAAATGAAGAAACCCAGGTTCTGAGAATCAACATGACTTCCTGAAGTCAGAGGCAGGCAACAGAAGAGCTGAGAAAAGAAGCTGCACCCTTTGAGGTACCTGGGTGGCTCAGTGGGTTGAACATCCTGCTTTGGCTCAGGTCATGTCTCAATGTCCATGAGTTCAAGCCCTGTGTACGACTCTGTGCTGACAGCTCAGAGTGTGGATGGAACCTGCTTCAGATTCTGTGTCTCCCCTTCTCTTGGCCCCTCCCCTGCTCATTCTCTCTCTCTCTTTCTCTCTCTCTCTCTCTCTCTCTCTCTCTCTCGCTCTTGCGCGCATGCTCTCTCTCTCTAACATTAAAAAAAAAAAGCTGCATTCTTTTGTGAAAGCTTGTGCTGACCTTGGCCCCACTGGGTCATTTCCCTTCTCCTTTCTTGGTAACCTAGTCCCAGACCTCAGGTGACCCTATGATTTTTAGCTAAGCTCCAGGGCACTCCTGACTTCCCTTTTTCAGATGACAAATCAAATATTTCAATTGCCAAGAGCAACAGTTCACAGACTCACAGGACCCTTCCAGGAATTGCTATTCTGTATAAAGTCACCGAGCTGGAAAGTGCAATCAGATAAAGGTAGAGAGGAAAGAAAGGTTAATGGGAAGAAAAGAGGGACAAGAGAGCCTATGTATAGGACTCAACAAGTCATTAAACAAAAAAGTATTGTTTTTATAAAAATTGCATGCAAATTTCTGTGCATTTGTATGTTTTCTTCCACTCGTTTGTAAGGCTCTGGAGGAGAAAAGTGTGTGTGTGTGTGTGTGTGTGTGTGTGTGTGTGTGTCCATCTGTGTCTGCATTTAATTCTCTATAGCACCTGGCCTGGTATCTAACACATAAACAACTAACAACTACCCTACAGAAGGAAGGAATTGGTGGCCTATCTTTCCAGAAATGCCTTCTTCTCTGGCTTTCAGTTATGTCTAACATTCACACCATGACCATCTCCACCTCAGGGAGGACTTTCCCTTTGACTAGGTTAGCTGTGTCCTCCCCACTGTCCACAGAGCAGAGCAGAATGCCACGGGAAAGGACCTGTGATGACTCAGATCAAGAGGACAGCTAATTCATGGGACACTGTCAGTCCTGTAAGACCCAAACAGGACTGCGCTCCTGGGACCTGTGGCATAGACAGCTGTGCCCTTGGAGGAAGAAGTGACTTGGCTCCGGCAGGAGGAGCCCTGAGAAGGCAAACATGACTTCACTTGGGTCCAATTCCACGCTGCAGCCTGCGCCCCAAGGCGGAGCGACACTGAGTGGTCCCTGTGCGAATCAAAGTGCCAATCCCAGGCTTGTCCCTTTGGTCTCCATTGGGCTGGACAACTAGAGACAGCAAGGGATGCCCAGAGCCTCCATCCAACAGGACACGTCAGGAGCCTACTGATGTATTTGTCTCTTGTTTGCCTGCTCTGTTCACTGTTTTATTCACTCACTTATTCACTCATTCATTAAACATACTATCCTGCTTTGTTACAAAATGGGGTTAAGGTGAAACCAAGTTATCCCAAAGATGCCACTTTTCGGTTAATTCGATCGCATCAATAATTCAATGACTTGAATATTTATAATAGTAATTTGTAATCGCATCAATTGCATTCAGTAATTTAATTCAACAAATAACTAGTAAATGCCAACCCTAATAAAAGTGAGACAACATCGGTGAAAAGACAAAGATGGGCCCCACCCATGTACCTTCTAGCCTGGGCGCAGACAAGTGGGTGTGGACAAGTAAACAGACAATTACAATACAATTGCGCTCAGTTGTCTTTCTAGTGATCGCGGCTGAACATTCTACCTTACTATCAGTCAGTCCCTAAACGCTGCAAAAATTAGTTTTCATAGATGTTTATATTTTATGTTCTCTAGTGATATCTCCATGACTCTCATGTCATTTCTCGACAACCAAAAATTGCTCCCCAGATTAAGACAGATGCGGCAGCAGACCCCTGCCCCCCACCTCCAGAGGCTTTGTTGCCTAAAAACCTGCTGCTCCCACCCAGACAGTGGCCTTGGGACATTGCTCTCTCCTTTCCAAATGGAACAACTCACAAACAAGCATATCAATGAGAATGACCGTGAAAGCAATCAGAAAATTTGCGGAGATTCTGTTCCAGATCTAGTTCTTTGTTTCACTTCCCTCCACCCTGAGTGCAAGCCAGGACTTCTCGGGGCTTCTCAGGTCAGTTCTGGGGGTTTACTCAGAAAGAGACCCTCCTTCTCTTCCCCTTCCACACTTTATGAAAGAGCTGATCCCAGGCTAAGTCCTGTCTAGAGGACCATGGGAAATTCATATAACCTCTCAGGGCCAGAGTTTCCTTCTGGGGAAATAGGGCTTCTGCTGCCTGCCCTGCCTTCCTCCTCGGGCCAGCTGTGAGCCTCAGAGCCTTGAGACGTACAGCCTGTGTAAGAGAGGGAGAAGTCCTGCTCACTCACCCATCTGCTGCCAGGTCACCCGCTTACCTTTGTCCGTGTTCACCCACATCCCCGAGGCTTTGCTGTGGTCAAGACAAGTGGGATCACTCTACAGAGAGAGGTCAACAGCCACGTTATACTTACTTTTTGTTTTCACTTGCTTTTGTTCTGTGTTAAATGACCCTGATGTCTTTTCTTCCCACTTGCTTCAAGCATCCCAGATACTTTAAACGGAGTATTTGGTGCCCCAAACCTACATTACAATCTGAAGACACGATCCTCCGTGTGAGCCAACATAGGAATGAAACCCATCTCAGGAGCTGGGGCTGGGATTGAAATCCCAGGATCCTCCAGCTACAAGTGACCTTTGAGGCCACCCAGGCCAATCCCTGCATTTGACTGATGAAGAAATGGAGGCCTGGCCGCTGGCTCGGGGTCACCCCACAAGTTAGTGAAAAAGCAAGACCCAGAAGCCACTATTTTCATCTCCCCAGTCAGAGACTGAAGGTAATAGCCAGTATTTGTACCTTGAGCTCCGAATTCTTTTCGTAATGTGTTTGAATTTATGCTCTCATTTCATCTCTTCCAGATGTCACATTTGGCCCAAGAAAGATAAATAACTTCCTTGCGATCATTCACAAAGTTGCTGTCTGGGTTGTAAGTAGTGTCTGGGTCCTGGAATCCTAGGGCCTGAGTTTCCCAACCCCTGGTTTTAATAGCAAATAGAACATGTGGAGGACCTTAGCTAGAGCAGAGCTCTGGACTAAAGAAGCTGGTGATTTATGAGGCAGCCCGCCATGTCACATGGTGTGACGGTTACACATCTTAGCTTGGAGTAAAGAAGGGTCTCTCTGGTCTGGGCTGAGGGCCAATTTACTCTTGAACGCAATGGAAGGATCTAGCACCGTAGTTCTCAAAGTGTGGTCTCCAGGCAAGCAGCACCAGTGTCACCTAGGGAAATTATGAAAATCCCCCAACATCATCCCAGACCAACTAGATCAGAAACCCTGAGAGTGGGGCCCACAGTCTGTGTTTTAACAGGCCATGGGAGGGTTCTGACACAGTCTCAAGTCTGAGGGCGTCCGCTCTAAGAGCAGTGTTCTCAAGGTTTGGTCCTAGGAGTCCAGCCTTAGGATCACCAGAGGAACCTTCTGAAACAGGTGATTTAGAGATGCAATTAAAAAGCCAGAGTTTACGCCTTCCAGCCAGCCTTCCCCAAATTGGCCTAACCTTTTTTATTCCTTTTTTAAAAAGTTTATTTATTTTGAGAGAGAGAGAGCGTGCAAGAGCTGGGGAGGGGCAGAGAGAGAAGGAGAGAGGGAGAGAGGAGAGAGGGAGAGAGGGGAAGAGAGGGAGAGAGGGGAAGAGAGGGAGAGAGAAGAAGAAAGGGAGAGAGAAGAAGAGAGGGAGAGAGGAGAGAGGGAGAGAGGGGAAGAGAGGGAGAGAGAAGAAGAAAGGGAGAGAGAAGAAGAGAGGGAGAGAGGAGGAGAGACCACGAGACAGAGCGAGAGAGACCGTGAGAGGGACGACGCGAATGCCAAGCGGGATCAGCACTCTCAGCTTGGAGTCTGAGGCATGAGATCATGACCTGAGCTGAAATCAAGAGTTAAATGCTTAACTGACTGAGCCACCCAGGCACGCCCCTCAAACTGGCCTACCCTTAAGTATTGCTGTGGACCTCTCGAGAAGACCAGTGTCCTGGCCCCTGCCCCAGGGGATTAAGGATCAATGTGGGAGAGAAGAATTGACATCGCTAGGCTCAGATTCAAATGCAACCCCTTGGTGGGATGTGGCCCGCTCATCCAAACTCACTTGAGAATTCCTGCTCTGGGGCTCCAACAACCGCTGGCTTCCTCACCATATGTAGCCACCCCAACACCGTCACCTCTAAGAGGGATCTACTTGCTGGTCCTACATTCAGCAAATCAGTATTTCTCAAAACCTATCATTTTTTTAAGCCCAGGAGAGTACAAAAAAATTTTAATACAAATTTCTGCCTCTGATCATTTTTTAGGGGTAAGTATGGATGGATCGGACAAAGGGCAGCCCATAGAGACCCCCAAAAAGCAAAGCATTCAATCAGGGTGGAGAAAAGAGTGGCAGCAAACTAAGGAAGAAGAGGGAAACTAAGTGGGAAAGAGACAGACAAGAAAATGGAATGGAGCAGAGAAGCTGAGACTTCAGAGAACTAAGAAAGGAAGTTTCTGGCCCATGAAATTCATGATGGTTAAACCTGGGGGCTTCTGAGGCTGCTTAGTCAAAGCACCAGTTCTGTCCCTTTCTAACAGGCAGTGACTCAACAATTTAAGCCTTAGTCTCCCCATCTATAAATAGGCTAATAGTACCTCTCTTGAAGGGTCATGAGTAGCCAGTTTCATGCTGACAAGAAACAGTACATCCATGGGAACTCTTATGATTCTAACCACCTCCTCTTGGCAGAAGTCACTCCAATATAATACCTAATTACCTCTTAGTCAAGAGAAAGGCTATACCCTTGTAGCCCATCCTTGTGATTACAAAGCCTGTTCAAGACTTACATTAAAACCAGAGACTACTCACCAATAAACAATGTGTACACAACTCTTCTTATCCTCACTGATGAACAGAGATGAGCAGATCACTCCGGGAAGGTGGGGCCCAGCGGCCCTCATGGGCATGATGGGGGCCCGTGTCTCTGTTTTGTCTCAGTTTAAACTCAGCAGAACTTAATCCCAGGTGCGCTTTCGGCTCACAGTCCTCAGCTGAGCTGAGCTGAGCTAGTTCCTTCCAAGGGTTTTCGGGGCATCTCTTGCCGTTCCTAAGGCTGTTTCCCTTTCCCCACCTCACCTCACTACTCCAGGAAAAGCAAGTTAAGTTGATTAGGGAAGAGACAATGTTGACAAGAATTCTATTTTCTCTGGGAAACCTTCTGGAAAGGGACAGATCTGCTCTGAGCTAGAGCAGGTATAACAGACTACTAACTGGTTAATGAGTTACTCTCCACCAGGGGTTCTCAGACTTGAGTGAGCATCAGGATTCCCTGGTGGGCTTGTTCTAATACACCCTGCTGGGGCCACCTCAGAATTTCTAATTCCATAGGTCTGTGCGGGACCTGAGCATTTGCCTTTCGGATGAATTCCTGGGTGATGCAGACCACACATTGAAAACCACCACTCTCCAGTTTGGAGAAAGAAACTATGACTTGTCAGAAGCTATACACTGTCATAGAAAAGTCAAATTGAAAGATACTTTTCCTCAATGGCTAGTTCTAATGAGGGCTGGAAGAAAGCATAAAATAATATCACCAAATAGACATCAGATAATCTTGATTATGTCACACTTGATTATAGTACTGGTCCCAATCACCAGCGCACAAGATTCAGTTTGTTGCCTATGAGCATGACGGTCATCTCATAATTTTGTGGGTTTTTTAAATGTTTATTTATTTATTTTGAGAGAGAGAGAGCATGCGTGCAAGCAGCGGGGGTAGGGGCAGAGAGAGAGGGAGAGAGGATCCCAAGCAGTCTCCACACAATCAGCATTGAGTCCCATGCAGGGCTCGAGCCCACAAACCATGAGATCATGACCTAAACCGAAATCACACCTGAGCCACCCATGTGCCCATCATAATTTTGTTTTTACTTAATGAAAAGCTTGGTATCCAGTGTAATATGAGGATACCTGAATGACCCATTGGCCCCCAAGCATCTCCTGCTTTCTGAGAAACTGCCAACATCAGAATCACAAAGTCAGGGATGAGGTGACTCAAACTACACAGGGAACTCAACAGAGAACCCAGCGTACCTCTGGTGTTCTCTCATTTAGCTTGGAAACATTCACTGAGTTCGCTTGTTAACACTCTGGAGCTGAGACAGTGAGACACAAAGAAGTTCTGTAGGTAGAAACATGGCTGAAACCAGCTCCAAGGAAAATGAGATGGGGGCAGAGGGCAGCCTGAAGACAGGTGTGAGGGTGGCTGCCCCAAGATAGAGGAGCAAAGAGACACTGAAGTGCAGTTACGAGGAGGTATTGGGGGACCTGCTTTTGCGTGCCGCCATCTTGATTATCAAAGCAATAGCCAGACACAAAAGAGAGGAGGGAAGATGAGAGCAAAGCAGCCCCTGACCTCTCCAAAAGGGAAGTCAGCAGGAACATTAATGACTTGGCTCCTGCCCAGCTATGTGTGTCCTGCTTAAGTCACAAGAGCTTTGTCTCTCCCTCGTGCATTGTCCCAGTTCTCGTCCTGTACCCAGGAAGGCAGGCTTTCTGCATAGGTCATTCCACAAGGAGGCTGGGTCACTTATTTCTGGGAGGATGTGGTGCAGGTCCATGGAGGGAGAAGACAGCTCAACCTCAGATAGAAATATGCACCCCTGGTGGTGATGGTGGAGGGCACTTAAGGGGAAGAGCATTGGGTGTTATATGGAAAACAATTTGACAATAAAATATTATGGAAAAAAAAAAAGAAATATGCACCCTGAAATCGGAGCCGCCTTTTGCTAATTCCCATGGAGACTGGTATCAGGTAACTGAGGACAAGTTTGTAAACACAGACACCTCTGTCCACTCCTGTCCTGCAAGAGTGTCCAGAGGATGCTGTCTCCCTGGGGCAGCCTCCTTTGTGGGCCTAGAAGCCAGTTTGGGGGGTAAAAACCTGGCTGGGAAAAGACTATTTGCTGAGTGCAGGCTCGGAAGAAGCTTCTGGGTGAGCTCAGTGCCTTAGTGGACAGCGACGCACTCAAGAGGCGGATTCGTTGAAAGTGCTGGAAACAGATACGTTTGGGGGCTGACAACACAGGAGGCTGAGGGCTACACCAGCTGAGGCTTTTGAATATAGCAAAGAAACTAATTTTGCAACATTCTGCTCACAAGCCGGGTACTTTGCCGTGTTATTAGTCCTCGCTACAACCAGGCAAAGGTACAGAACAGGCTCAGAACTAAGTCACCTGCCTGAGGTCACCCAGCTGGTAGAGACGGATCCATGGCTCATCGGACCTGAGGCTCATCCCACCACGTGGCCTTCAGAGGGAGCAACGTGTAAGGGGGAAAAGGTGGCACTCGGGTATTTCCTATTTCTGCAACATGACAGCATTAGGTTAGACATAGATAGGAATTGTCTGAAACCAGAATGGATTCTCTCCAGATGCAAAGAAATCTCTTTGTGAGATGACTTGGCAGTATTGCCCTGAAAGTGGGACGGGGCGGGGCGGGGGTCTCTTGCCAATCAGGGGCAGCCAGGAGGAAAAGACACGGATTTGGGGCCTAGAGGTGGTTTCGGAGCGTCACGGGATAGGGGGGCCGCAAAAGCCTCCTGCCGCTGCCAAGCACACACACACACATCAAACTGGAAACTGGGGGGCTTTTTTTTACTTTAACAC
The DNA here is from genome assembly GCF_006229205.1 of Suricata suricatta. Classification (NCBI taxonomy): domain Eukaryota; kingdom Metazoa; phylum Chordata; class Mammalia; order Carnivora; family Herpestidae; genus Suricata; species Suricata suricatta. The sequence goes on along the minus strand of NC_043703.1, from coordinate 135,050,032 downwards.
TCAAAGGAATGAGGCTGTATGACAGGCAGCGAGGCGGCTGTTCTAGGCCATTTCACTGTCCTTCCCCACCTCCCCCCAGTGCTTATCCTGATGCTTGGAGGACTGGGAGATTTGTGCCCAGACACCTTCTAAGCAGAAGCCACCTGAGCCTGGCACTTCCCTCCCTGGGCCCCGCCAGCCAGGTGTTGTGTTCCATCGCCAAGGGCTGGCTGTGTCCAGGTGCAGGGTCCCCACGGCATGGGTGCCAGCCAAGAACGGAATGATTAAGAGCAAAATCAAATCCAAATCTTGATGGTCTCCTTCAGCATCTGCAAGCAGTCTGCCACCAAAAGTGCCCCCTGGGGAAGAGTTCTGCATGGAACTGGATCCTCTGAGAGGCTCCCAGTCTCAGTGACTGAAGACGGCCTCACCCGATTTCAGGAGTAGAGAGCTTCGCTCCAAGATGACTGTGAACTCTGTCAGATGTTCCCGGAGCACCCTCTTTGATCAGCCTTGCCTACCTGGTCCCCTGAACACCCTCAGGGGCTCTGCTTTGTCTGTACTCACTATACTGTCTTTGTCTGGATATGTCTGTCTTCTCTCCCTGTCATTGTAAATCCTATTCATTTTTCAAGGATTAACTGAAAGACACTTCCTCCCTGAAGCCTCCCAGGTCACCCCTGCCCATGGAGATCTCTCCTTCCTGTAAATTATTCATCTTGCCTGTCTCTACTATTCATTTATCTTTTTAAATGACCCCTACTCCCTTCCAGGTTAGTGGACTTGACTCTTAGAGATGTCTATTCAGATCATTGTACTTTTTCTGATATTTCCCCCAGCAGATAGCACAGTTTTGTGTGCGTGGCAGACACTCAAATACTTATTGTTTGACTGTCCCTATGGATTACGGACAAACTTCTTCAAAAAATTTTTTATTATATCCTCTCAGAAGTATATATTCCAGGGGCACCTGGATGGCTCAGTCGGTTAAGCCTCCGACTTCAGCTCAGGCCAGATTTCACGTTTGTGGGTTCGAGCCCCGTGTCGGGCTCTGTGCTGGCGGCTAGCTCAGAGCCTGGAGCCTGCTTCCAGTTCTGTGTCTCCTTCTCTCTCTGACCCTCCCCCTCTCATGCTCTGTCTCTCACTGTAATAAAATAAATAAAACATTAAAAAAAATTAAAAAAAAAAAAGAAGTACATATTCCAGCCTTCTGAAACTTATAACATAAAAAGGTCTTCCTGAGTGCAGGAGAATGGAACAGGGCATATCTGTTCATATAAGGGAAAAAATAGAAAATAGAAACCATTCATGATCCCACTATCCAGAGTCAACCAGGGTTTAAGTGTTAAGATATAGCCTTCCAAACATTTATATAGGTAGAAAATTCTTTTAATAGCAGCTTTATTGAGATATAATTCACAAATCATACAGTTGGACACCCATAAGGAAAGAGATAAAAATTTAATCCATTTCTCACACAAAACACCAGGATAATTCTAAATGTCAAAGATCTAAATGTAAAAATGAAATATAAATCATAGGGAAAATGGTTGAAATATTTTATAAACTAGGAGAGGCAAAATCCAGAAAGATGAATAAATTTGACTCCATGGTAACATAAAAATGCATCTTTTTTAACATAAAAATATCTTAAGCAAATCAAAATGAAAGTGAAAACCTTGAAGAAGTAATTGGTAAAATAAATCATAGAAAAGGGGCTAATATCCTTAGCAGTCAGATAACTTCAAAGAAGAAAAAGCCAGATAGCTTAATAGAAAAATGGGCAAAAGATAGGAATAGGCATTTCACAAAAAATGGAAAGCAAATGAAAATATGTTCACCACTGCACATAACAAAAGAAATGTAAAATTAAACTATTCATTATCTTTCATTATCTTTCAGACCAGAAAAAGTCCAAACATTTGACAATGTACTCTATCGATGAGTACCCCGGGAAACAGCCAGTCTCTGGCATTGTGGATGGGAATTCAAAATTAGACAATCCCTGTGGGGAAGAGTTTTATAATGTCCAGCAAAAGTGCATGAGCCTTTTCCCTTCCACCCAGAAATCACAGTTCTAGGAGCCTATCCCAAATATAACTACCAAAATTGTGAGATGACGTATGTTCAAGGTTATTCGCTGCCGCGCTATCTGGAATAGCAAAGACACAAAACAACCCAAATGCCCATCAGCAGGGGACTCGCTGACTACATTCTGGAATGTTCATACAAGAAGTGCTCCTTCCACTGTAAAAAGGAATAAGGGTGGCCTTCAGAAATATACAAAGAGCAAGCAAAGTGTGCTGTTTTGTTAGGAAGGAAGGAAGATTGCAAGTATATGTGCATATAAAAAACCAAGGAGGGATAAAGCCAAAACTCATGAAAAACCATGATGTCTAAGGAAGCTGAAGGATGGCAGTTTGAATGAGGGAGAGGCCAGCATGAAAGCTAAACTTCTCGGCCTGTATATTTTTTATAACTTTGACTTTTATTCACGTAGATATTCTGCAGTATTTAAAATCCAAATCATCTTTAGAAAAGGCAATGCCTATCCATCAAACACAAACGAAGGCAAATGAAACTAACAGTGTATCAAGTGGCTTTCATAATCACATGGAGAAGTATTTCAAGTGACTTTAAAACCCAGTCTTTTAACTGAAGATCCCTAGTGAGATGGAGCCTAGGGCCACAAAGACATCTCAAACCTTATTTCTCAGTCTTCCTAGTTATTCCACAGGACAAATGACCCAGTTTCACCAACAAATAACATGGATAAAAATGAAAAGGAAGACATTCTCTTACAGATTAGAAATGACTTGAGATACCTACAACCAAATGCAACTGTGAACAGAGAGTTTTGAAATAATCAGAGCAAACTGAACTCTAGTATTAGGTGAGATTAAGAATTATTATTGATTCTATTGAGTATGATAATAAGAATGTGGCTGTGGGTTTTATTAATCCTTTTTCAGAGATTTGTTTTCTTCCTTATGTCTATGGATTTTTTTTTTATTATTAAGTGTGGCTTTGAGTAAGTTTCCCAGGAACTAAGTGGTCCCATCCAGAGCTCCAGGGAGACGTTCTCCGGGGGGCACGCTCATCACATTACACTGAAGTTCCCATCCTGTTCATCTCCCTGCAGGATGGCACTTGCCGATGAGAGAGCTCTGCCTTGCTCTCCTGTGTCATCCCTAGCACAGTGCCTGTCACCTAGTAGGTGTTTGATGACCACTTGTTAAACTGAACTGAGTTGCAACCTCACTGAGTGGAGAGAGGACCTCGCGCCTGAGCAGGAAGGAGGAGAGGTAACACGCAAGTGTCTCCTTATCTTAAGGGAGCAAGGCTACAGGGCCCCATCCTCCACACTCCTCAAGGCAGTGGTTCGGCCCTCGCTGCCCCACAGGATCCCTCAGCATCTTCTCCCTCCAGTCCCCTGGCCCCTACTCTAAACTGTGAGATCAGATCAACAAGTCATTGGGCCAAGCAAACAACCATCTGGGAGCACAATGCCTGACTCTTTGCAAACATCTCTGGGTTTTTTTTTCCTGATTCTCTTAGATCCCCATCCCCTTCCTTGGCTTCAAGGAACAGAGTGAATAGCCTTTCCCTTTTTAATCCTCTTCTATGGACTGATGGAGGAGAGGGGTGGGAAAGCTCATATGGGTGGGTGGATGCCAGTTCTGACTCCCCTTTACAATGGGTGGGGAGTCTGGCTGACCCCAACTTCTGGGGGCTTACTGGGGCTCTCTGAACTGAAAGACCTGTGACCCTCACCACTAACCCTAGCTTAAACTAGCAATGTCACAAGCAGTCAGAAGAGGGTGAGCTCACTCTCAATAACAGGGGATGTGGGGGGCCAGGCAAACATTTGACCCGGGCCTCCAAGGGTAGGTCAGATTCGGCAAAGTAGAAGCTACTGGTCATGCGATGCCTGTGTGGCTCAGCCGGTTAAGTGTCCAACTTCAGCTCAGGTCACAATCTCACAGGTCATGAATTCGACCCCGCGTCAGGCTCTATGCTGACAGCACGGAGCCTGCTTGGGATTCTCTCTCTCCCTCCCTCTCTCTGCCCTTCCCTCACTTGCTCTCTCTCTTTCTCTAGAAGGAAAGAAAGGAAAGAAAGGAAAGGAAAGGAAAGGAAAGGAAAGGAAAGGAAAGGAAAGGAAAGGAAAGGAAAGGAAAGGAAAGGAAAGGAAAGGAGGAAGGAAGGAAGGAAGGAAGGAAGGAAGGAAGGAAAGAAAGAAAGAAAGAAAGAAAGAAAGAAAGAAAGAAAGAAAGAAAGAAAGAAAGAAAAAGAAACTAACTCCTGGCCAGGTGAGAGGGTGGGAGCAGAGGGCGCTGGGTGGCGAGCCCAGCAGAGGCAAAGGCCTGTGACAAAAAGTCATGGACTTGTAGTAGCACCATTGAGACATGCATGAAGGGGACTTAGAAACGAGGCTGGTGCATGCCCGCCCCCGCCCAGGGTTCTATTTTGGGCCTCATTCAGCTCCGTCTGCCTCGAGGCAGGATGCCCGCAGCAGAGCACCAGTCCCAGGACCAGGTGTGGGGTAGTCCCAGCAGGTAGGCGGAAACACCGGAGTTCACTTGTGCTGCAGGGAGCTCTCTGCAATGGCTGTCAGTCTGGACACAGTGTATGTTTACAGCTTACACTTCCTTTTGTCTCAAGACATAAAATTAGCAAAATTCCTTCTGCGGCCAATGTCCCACGTTATGTGGGCTCCGTGCAGAAGCTCTAGCTGTTTCTCTGTGACTCGAACCACCCCACGCAGCTCACCCCAACCTGGACCCTGCCCTGGATGCACCAGGTCTGTCCAGCCTGCCCTGAATTCCCACCACTGCACAGCCCGATCTTACATAAGGGGGCTTTACTCTAGGAAAAGAGCAGACTTTAGCTCTGACCACTCACCTGTCATGTGCCTTTGGACAAGGTACTCTCTGAATCTCAAATTCATCAAAAAAATAGGCTGAATCCAGTCTGGCCTGACACAGGCTCACATGAGGGAAGTAATGTGCACAAACGCTCACTGGCCAGTGTCAAATGACATACAAACATAAGAAGCGGTGACAATGATGTGTATATATGCCAAAGGCAACATGTCTCCTCTCGAGGCTCAGAGAATGTATGTGCCTAAGGAAGCTAACAGCGTGTACGTTCCCAGGGGAGAGATGTGTGCACGGAGGACGTGATAAATAATACTGCCGGCTCAAAATAAACATCGGTGTCACAAAACACTACTTCCAGCCCTCTGGTGTTTGGTCTGCTCCCTGTCTCTGTTCCGCCTCCCTGTTCTTTCTCTCTCTTCCTACAGCACCGATCACCATGGTATCTAGCTACTCAAATACACACGTTAAGTTTAAAACAGAGCCATATGTGGGAAGACAGACTTCCCTTCTGAAGCCTTATCTCCCGAAGCTGAGCTTGCAAGAGAAGCGACAGGTAAAACTGTCTCCCTGGATGACGGAATCTTGAGATTCCACATGGAAGAAGAGAAGCAAATGCCAAATATCTATCAAATGCCCACAGAGTGTAACGCCTTATTAGCTGCCTGGAGATTTAGATAATGAGTCCTTGTTCCTTGCCCTCAAGGACACACAGCCTCTAAGGCAATAGCAGGCTCTCCAGATAGACAACCAGAGCAGGGACGTTAGATTACACCAGGGTGTGTCCCTGTCAGGGGTGGATATACACGCAGATGACAGTTTGTCTCCGGAAAAACACCAGCTCAACCTTGAAGTGAGTTCTGTCTCATCCCGCACTGTACCGGGGGCATCCCGAATAATAGATGAAAACCGTCACTATGGAGATGTGGTAAAGGGAAGGGAGCATGAGGGGGAGGCCTGCAGAATGGAGCGGGCGGAGCTATACAGGGAAATCTGATTCCAAACCAAGAGATGATTCTTTTATCTTCTGGGAAGCCACCCCGCTTCGAGGAAGAATTTGTAAAAGTCTCAGCTAACATCCAAAGAGGAGTCAGACCTTGGTTCTAGCTCCCGTTCCACCGCGATGTCCCCAGGAGATCTAAAGTGCTTACTTCATCTCCTGTGATAAATGTGGGGTTACAGACATTCGGAGTTGGAGGAAACTCTAACACCTGGCCTTTGTTTCACAAACTGCAAGTCGGGATAGAACATCCTTATTCTATTTCCAAAGGCAAGATGTCTTCAAGAAGGCGCGGACTAAATGTGGCCCTCCTGGTGTTTCTGGGACATGTCACTGTGTAAAGTCACAGGTAAATATTGAAACTAGGGCTGCTCTGGAAAGCCTGTGATAAGGGATGGCAGGAATGGGCAGCTTTGCAGCCAGGATGTTCCTTCCCAGAGCACCGCCACGTGGTCAGACGCACCTGCTTGAATATCTCCGTGGTGGGAGGTGGAGGAAGGGTTTAGTTTAAATATTGAGGCAAAAACTTGCTTCTTCCTAATTTGTCCCTTGGTCCCAATTTTGCCCTCTTATCTTCCACAGAATAAATACCTTCTCTTCCATGTTCTAAATATTTACACAGAGACTGGTCCTTGCATGTTATCTTTATTCTAAACCAAACATCCTTAGTTCCTCCAAACCTCTCTTGGTTCCCAGGCCTGTTTCCATGATGGCCCCCAGTTAGCTATACATTAACATACAATGCATCCCTTCAGAGATGGTTTGACCAGAGCCATAGCACACTTTGGCCACAAGGGGCAGCTCGAAACTCCGTTAATCCGCCTAGAAAAGAAGGAAGCTAGAACTTAGAAAAGGGTAGAGAATTGAGCAATCATTCTTTTGGCTTCTTCAACTCTCCTTGTTAGCATCTCTATCTCTTGGAAGCATATGCCTCTGGTCTTGTCGAAAGGGCCAGAGTTTGCCTCCTGCAAGGGAAGGGAAGGTGCCCTTGCTAACAGGATCCGGGGGGAAGCCGGGCAAAGCAGATATGGAGTGGTTCGCCTATGGCAGTACTCCAGGCCTAGAAGGGTCTCTCTAGTCGGGCCTTCTCATCAAAAAGGCCAGATAAAGCGGAGCAGAGAGGCTTCTCACCGGCCTTTAGCCTAGATCTAGTTCCAGGGAAAAGGGGTGCTTGAGGCATGCCCAGCCGTGCGGGCTGGCCAACACCTAGCCATCTCCATCTCCTTCCAACAGAGTAACAGCCAACAGTCAACAAGGAGCTAAGTACACTCCAGTGGGATGCCCACGGCCTACGGCCCGGGTGCTGGGCTGCTTGCTACTAATGGCATCCGAAGGAGAAGTCCAAGAGGAAGGAATGACTAAGGAGCCCTGACTCTATCATTAATCCTTAGGGTCTCTCACTTTTGTTGCCGTGTCAACATTGCACCTGTGCCCAGGGTCACAGTCTTCTGTTACAGGCAGAGTCTAAGTGTGGACATCACCCCCCTTCCTCATCGATTGGTTTTCCCTTGGCTCCTAGTACAGGAACTGCCAGCACAGGAAATGGCTCCAACATGGCTCACGTTTCTCCAGGGTTCACAAGCCCTAATCCAGCTCAGTCACTATCTGAGAGACCCATACAGCTGCCCAGGGGACCCAAGTCTTCAAGTACCCTCTTCGGATCCCTCATGTCTACAGAGAGGGCACCATCCTCTAGCCCAGCCCCCAAGAGTCCCCTCATTGGCAATCTTGTCATCTTCCACCCCTATATAAAGTGGGAGCGCCCACACTGCAGCCGCCCCCCCAAAGCAAACCCCAGATCTCCGAATCGGGTTTGAGAAATGTCCCTCCTCCCTCATAGAGTGACATAATGAATGGCCTTGCCCTTTACATAGGATTCTGCCTTTTCATAGTGAGCTGTGCCGTAAGAACATTAACACAGTATTCACAAAGTAAAGGCCAGTCTAGTCCCTGACCAGAGCCCCCGTGGACTTGGGCCTTCGACACCGTCACTTTGGGCAGCTCTGGATGAGGAATGAGGCCTTGCTCTCAGAGGGGCCACCCTCCCTCGGCGGCGTCCAGAACCTGCTGCATGCACCCAAAGGTGCCGAGCAGCATGTGTCCTGTGCCCCGCTTACTGGAGGGATCCAGCAAAGAGCTCCGGTGCAGACTCCGGGAAAGAGAGCATGTGCACAGAGAACTACCTTCAGGTTGGTGGCCAAGGAAGTCTTGCCGACTCACCTTGTGCAGGCAGTGGGTTGCAGGGGCCTCACCAAGCTTCTTGGCAGGGAGAGGGGCCCCTGCCGGGAGGGGGGCTGCACTGTACCAAGCACTGTGCCCTCTGCCAGGGCCCCCAAATACTCTTCTGGCTCTAGAGCTGTGCCACCCTCCTCCAGCTCCAGGAAAAGACCTTGTTTGCAGGCCTTCGGGTGCCTCAGAACGTGTGCCCGAGGGCCTCAAGGCCGTGGCCAGATGTCCTTCCAACCGTTCTGGGCAGCACTGTTTAGTCGGTCTTGGCTCGCGCTGCCAGCACATTTGTGTTCTTCATAAGCCTAAGGTGACTGTTGCGAGGAGAAAAGAACAGCATATGACACCGTTCCAGCTTTGATACCCTTTTTGGAAAGAGGCGAGGATACACAGAAATATACTTATGTCTATGTACATAAATACAAGAACTCTAAGTACCTGGAAATGTTAAAGAGCTTGTTTTAAGAACCCTTAGGCAAAAGCACCCCCTTCTCACCTTAATTCCCACTTTCTCGAAGGTGGAGTAGGCTCTGGAGGTGAGCCCTGGCTGGGGCTGCGAAGGCGGGCCCTGGAGGGAGCCCCGCTCACCCTCCTGTGCCCGCTCAGCCACCCGACAAGACACGTCAGGTAGGGGTCAAGGTCCATCCGCTCTGGACTTGTCACGCAAGGTCTCGAACACGCTTCTGCTTGGACTCGGCGGGAGGGCAGGCCAGGGCCTGCCGCAGTGCCAGTCCGGTTGCTCCGGGCCACATACTCTGTCCTACAGCACCCCCATCCCCACCCCGTGCCGTGGAGACTACCACTCCGAGGGCTTCTGACCACCAGGTGGCGCCACGCGGCTGCCAGCGCGTGGCTCCCTGGTGGCCGGCAGTTCAGGGAACTCAGGGAGAAGGAGGACTATGAATGAGCTAAGCCACCCGACCCCACTCCTGGGTCACACCAACTCCGTGCCTGGGGCCAAGGAGGGCAGGCAGTTCCAGCAGAATTACTGAACAGTCTTGTAAAATAAAAAAATAAAATTAAAAAAAAAACCTTTCCTCCCCACCCACCACTCTCACATCAATTTGAAAATAAAAATAATAAAATAGCAATTCCTAACAAAATAACACCAACATTCTTCACAGAGCTAGAACAAACAATCCTAAAATTTGTATGGAACCAGAAAAGCCTGCAAATAGCCAAAGCAATCTTGGGAAAGAAAACCAAAGCTGGAGGCATTACAATCCCAGACTTCAAGCTGTATTACAAAGCTGTAATCATCAAGACAGTATGGTGCTGGCACAAACAGGCACTCAGATCAATGGAACAAAATAGAGAGCCCAGAAATGGGCCCACAAATGTAAGGCCAACTAATCTTCGACAAAGCAGGAAAGAATATCCAATGGAAGTCTTTTCAGCAAGTGGTGCTGGGAAAACTGGAGTGCGACATGCAGAAAAATGAACCTGGACCACTTTCTCACACCATACACAAAAAAACCTCAAAATGGTTGAAAGACATAAATGTAAGACAGGAAGCCATCAAAATCCTAGAGGAGAAAGCAGGCAAAAATGTCCTTGACCTTGGCCGCAGCAACTTCTTAGTCAGCACGTCTCTGGAGGCAAGGGAAACAAAAGCAAAAATGAACTATTGGGACCTCATCAAAATAAAAAGCTTCTGTATGGCAAAGGAAACAATCAGCAAAACTAAAAGGCAACTGATGGAATGGAGAAGTTATTGCAAACGACATATCAGATAAAGGGTCAGTATCCAAAATCTATAAAGAACTTACCAAACTCAACATCCAAGAAACAAATAATCCAGTGAAGAAGTGGGCAAAAGACACAAATAGAGAGTTGTCCAAAGACATCCAGATGGCTAACTGACACATGGAAAAATGCTCAACATCACTCATCATCAGAGAAATACAAATCAAATCCACAATGAGATACCACCTCATACCAGTTAGAATGGCTAACACTAACTCAGGCAACAACAGATGCTGATGAGGATGTGGAGAAAGAGGATCTCTTTTGCACTGCTGGTGGGAATGCAAACTGGGGCAGCCACTCTGGAAAATAGTATGGAGTTTCCTCAAAAAAATTAAAACTAGAGCTACCTACCCTACGACCCAGCAATTGCACTACTAGGTATTTACCTAAGGGATACAGGCATGCTATTTTGAAGGGGCACAGGTACCCCAATGTTTGTAGCAGTGCTATTGACAATAGCCAAAGTATGGGAAAAGCCCAAATGTCCACCAACGGATGAATGGATAAAGATGTGGTATATATATATACAACGGAGTATTACTCGCCAATCAGAAAAAATGAGATCTTACCATTTGCAACTACATGGATGGAACTAGAGGGAATTATGCTAAGCAAAATTAGAGAAAGACAAATACCATATGACTTCATTCATATGAGGACTTTAAGATACAAAACAGATGAACATAAGGGAAGGGAAGCAAAAATAATATAAGAAGAGGGAGGGGGACAAAACATAAAAGACTTAAATATAGAGAACAAACAGAGGGTTGCTGGGAGAGTTGTGGGAGGGGGGATGGGCTAAATGGGTAAGGGGCATTAAGGAATCTACTCCTGAAATCACTGTTGCATTATATCCTAAATAACTTGGATGTTAAAAATATAAATAGGTTATAATTTATTATAATTTATAAGATTTATACTTCAAAAAATAAAAACAAACATAGAAACCTGTGGGAAGGGAAGTTGTTGATGACAGTGTGATAGTATCCAAGCATGGATCCTGACAGCAGTAGAGGGCTCTGTTTAAGAAGGAGCATGGGTTCCGGAATCTAAATGCGTTGGAATCCTACTTACTGACCTTAGGAACTAAGCTCCGTGTCCCATTGCCTCATCTGCAAATGCAGGTAATTTACATAGAATTTACACACAGAGTTGTTAACAAGAATTAAATGAATTGACACACTACATATGTATGTGTGAGTACTTTAATATACGTACTTTTAAACTATATACGTACATATAAACGTATATTATATATCCATAAATTATATTATTCTGCATGTACATAATACATATGAAGTTATAGGTATATATGTAATATGTAAATGCCTAACATAGCAGCAACAATGTTAGCTATAGTATATATTTCAGTGAGCAACATCTATGAGTGATTAATTTTTAAAAACACCTTTCATTCAAACAAGAGAGAGTCACATCTTAGGGATTTTTTTTTTGTTCTTTTTTTAAATATTTATTTTTGAGAGAGTGCAAGCAAGGGGAGGGGCAGAGAAAGGAGAACCGACGATTGGAAATGTGCTCTGTGCTGAAGGCTGACAGCAGTGATCACAGTGTGGGGCTCAAACTCACAAACCTGGAAGATCATGAATCAATCGAATTCATGCCTAACCGACTCAATTGAATGCCCAACCAACTGAGCCACTCAGGTGCCCCCGGGGCTTTTTTTGTTTTAAGTTTTATTTATTTATTTTTGAGAAAGACAGAAACAGAGCACAAGCAGGGGAAGGGGTGGGGGCAGAGGACAGAGGATCTGAAGCAGGCTCCATGCTAACACAGAGAGCTGGATGCAGGGGTTCAGAGTCACCAACTGTGAGATAATGACCTGAGTCAAAGTCAGATGCTTAACTGACTGACCAACCAAGAGCCCCTGAGGGCTTTTTCGTTAGCTTTTTATATAGAGATTTTCAAATGTTTATAAAACTAGAGAAAATAATATAATGAAGCCCCATGGACCTATCACCTAGTTTCAATAATTATCAACGCATGGCCAATTCTGTTCATTCTGGACCCCATGTCCCCTCCCCCAGTCAGCTGGGTTATTCTAAAGCAAACCCCAGATCTCCTATTACTTCATTCCTAGACACTTGGCTACTACATGGTATTTCTTAAATAAAGCTCAATATTTATTGAATATTACCCCCATGCATAATCTGTTATATTCATCAGTCTGTGATTTTCCCTGACACTGAGTATCTTTTCCACACTGGCATTTGCCACAGAAATTCTAACTGAATACTGAGTCAGTAATGAAAACTTTGGAGCTACAGGGTTTTTTTCCCGCTAAAAAGTATCTCACTTCTCAAAAAAGATGTGCCCTCTCCAAGGAAGGAGCGTTGCCTTCAGCCACTGGCTCCCTCCCACTAAGAATCCGGAGACTGCTCTTTTATCCATGGAAACCCAGCCCAGGCTGAATTATTGCAGTCAGGGAAGGAGATTCCCCCTAATTACACAGGTTCCTGCACGCAGAGCAGGATATGATCCATTTTAAGAAGGAGTCCACTTCTCCAGACACTTGAAGGTTTAGGATATACACCCAGTACTGCAGGGATTAAACCATTGTCTGCCTGGAGTGTTCCTTATGCAGTGCCAATGTCACTTTCACACCGAAAATGGAATGAAATTCTTTTCCTCAAGGCACTTTGACTATGTTAACATCTTAAACTGTCGATTTAAGATATACAGGTACATACACACATCTGCCTAAAATTCTTTACACCGAGAGCCTTTGAAACGGCAGAAAGGAGGGCAAGCAAGTAATACGGTCCTCATTCAACTGTATCTTTTTGACATTCAGCACCACTGTCCCTACACGCTGACTGACAGACAACACTAATGTAATGAGAGGTAGAATCACTCTATGCTTTGGGATGCTTTGGAGCTTCTTTGGCAAGGGTTATCTTATTTTCCAGTATACTTAACAGTGGCCAAAGGGGCGCCTGGGTGGCTCAGTCGGTTAAGCATCTGACTTCAGCTCAGGTCATGATCTCAGGGTTTGTGAGTTCGAGCCCTGCGTCAGGCTCTGTGCTGACAGCTCAGAGCCTGGAACCTGCTTCAGATTCTGTGTCTCCTTCTCTCTCTGCCCCTCCCCCACTCATGCTCTGTCTCTCAGTAATAAATAAATGTAAAAATAAATAAATAAATAAATAAAAATAACAGTAGCCAATGTCAGGGTGTCTCAGATTTTGTGAGTACTATCGATATTACTGTTAACAAGGGGCTTTCACAAAAAAAGACTATTTAATCCTCACGACCCTATGCAGTTGGGAATATACCCATTCTACAGAGGAGGACACTGCAACTAAAATGAGGGAATCCAGGAACACACACATATTTGCACACATACACGGTATCCCAATTTGTAGTTTCATAAGCTGAGCAGATTCGCTCACTGAATCAACACTGGTATACAAATTGTGGTGCTGTTCTCTTGTTATATTTATAGTCAGCATCTGTCTTCCACTCATGCGCAAAACAGGAAAAGAAAAATGTAACCACATCATATCAAGCAGAGAGACTGCTTCGGCCTAGGTATATACTTCCCAGTTTCCTCCACTCTCTTTCAGCCTGCCGATGGAGTTATCCAGCACGATTATGCCTTTTCCGGATCATTATTCTCCAGCGTCTGGGTTGGGATTCCCAGAGCCCCATAGGATAGGTCTCCAATTCCTAAGGCCTCTGCACCCTGAGGATGAGACTCCTTAGGGATGAATAGAGCTGGGCAGAGCTGAGCAGTAGCGGACTCTCCCCTGAATCCTTCCATCTGTCAAGGGTGCAAGCCAGAGGCACAAAGGCCCAGGACAGTAGAGTCTTGTGGGGACCAGCAACCTCATGCTTCCGGGAGAAGGGCAAGGAGGCGACCGTTATGTCTATGACTGTTGGCAGATGAGCTGAGGCCGAGATCAAGAATTCCTCAAAATCCTTTTCTTCTTTTAAAATCTTCATCCTTCTGCTAAAATGTAACCACCCCCTTCTCCCTGTTAGCATGAGGCTTAGGCGCCTTTCCTACACCTTTGCATTCCATCCGTTGATAACTTGTTAGCTCCCTCACTCCAAACAGACTCTGTGAAGGAGGAGATCAGGCTGTTCATCTTCAGCTTCCTCGGGGCCCAGCCTTAGAGAAAGTAGGCGCCTAATAAATGTTGATGGACTTTAATGACCCAAATCACTGGGGCAACTTGCTAGGACATTGAATTGGCTCTCACACCATCTGCAGTTAACTTAGTCACAAATCACCTGGGGTTTTGTTTGTTTGCTTACTTAACACAAATATCCCAGATCCCAAAGTTCATTGCTCTGTGAGGGATGAGCCAGCTTGAAGTCTCTCTGGGGTACTATTAGCTATAAAATTTAAGAGCTGCTAGAGGTGGGGCTGGTGAGGCAAGAGTGGTTGCAAAATGTAGCTCTTGCCATTAGCCAGCCATTTTTTCCTCCTGGTAGTCATCTGCCCTTGGGCTAAAGTGAAGTGATCTGCCTTGATCACCTGACAAGTGATACGTGAGAGAAAGCCCAACCGACCTTGACCTTTGGCGCAGTGTCATCCTCCCAATTGGAAGCAAACTCTCTGTGTCACTGCTAAGCCATGGCAACGATGCACAACTGGAAGATGTTAAGGCCCGTGGACTTATTTGTGGAAATGCGCATCTCTTGGGACGCCTGGGTGGCTCAGTAGGTTGGGCATCTGGTCGGCTCAGGTCACAATCTCACAGTTCATGGGCTCTAGCTCCATGTGCGGACCGCTCAGAGCCTGGAGCCTGCTTTGGATTCTGCCTCTCCCTCTCTCTCTGCCCCTCTCCCACTTGTGCTCTGTCTCTTCCTCTCAAAAATGAATAAACATTAAAAATAATTATTTTTAAAAAAGAAAGGAAGAAATGGGCCTCTCTTTGCTGACCACTGCACCCTGAAGGAATCTGATCCTCTTACTGCCTCAAGCAGCTCAGAGTCTGACTGCCTTTCAAGAAGTGTCGCTAAAGTTAACATTTCTTCCTTCTATCCTATCCCAGTAAGGCTTGCTGTAAGACTCACTGAGTGGCATGCCTCCACCATTCCTTCTTAGCCCACGTCCTCGCGGGACAGTTGTGTTGCTTGTGAGAACATGCTGCAATCCCTGGGGTGGTCTCCAGGCGCCGTGCGAGCTGGGGCGTCCTGGCATCCCTGGGGTCCGTCCACTGATCATCTTGCATGCCACCATCAGCGCTATCTTCCGAGAGCTCCTATTGTCCTGGGGCCACTCCTCTTTCATGAATCTACAGTGGCTGTCCATCACTTAATGGGGAGAGGAAAAAAATGGCATATGTAAGGAGTAACCCACTACCCTACGTACGAGGGATTTACACGCTCTATTTAAGCCTGTGAGGTAAGGGATAAACTCTTTGTTTATCCCTTCTAGGCTCTGTAGCTCAGAGAAGTTCAGAATCTTACTCCAAGTCATGCACCTTCTAAGTCGCACATCAGCCAGGACTGAGCCTGAAGTCCACACCCTCAACTCCAGTTGCCCATGAGGGTAGGATGCAGATTGGTAAAACATTCTGGAATTCAAACATTTCTTCATCTGTCCCCACCTAACCGACACCTCCTCACCTTCTAATATTCTCCAGAGACATCTCTGCCACAGTCAGATGGTTCTCAGAAAGGCCCTCACGCACCTGGCTGGCTCAGGCAGTGAATAAATACGGAAGGTGCAACTATGTAATTGACCTTCTCACAACTGGGAAAGTAAATGGTAAGGTGAAAATGCCTAGGCCTCTGCCTTCAATGGCACCGACAGCTCCACCTGGGAGCCTGCCCTTTGCCTGTGCCCTCCAACGTGATCCACCAGGACGCACCTACAGTCAGCTGGGCTTCAGGGACGTGCTGCAATGGAGGAGACAGCGAGCTCAGTAAGAGGGTGTAAAAAGGAGTTTACAACAGAATTTGGGATCGTGTTTGTGATTCTGGGGAGGCTTCAAGGAAGTGGGGCTCTGCTCGGGGTAGGATGTTGTCAGGAAGCAGAGGCAATTCTATGCTTGGTACCTGAATTCCTATCTAGAAGGCACGGCAGGGGAGCAAGCCTACAGCTGTAACTGATGAAGAAGCACCAGTCACTCATAGGACCCAGGGATAGAGGCAAGTTTGGTGGGCATTTTGTGATCTGGGAAATTTCTGACTTCTGATCATGGTCAGACGTCATTACAGATGGCTCTTGCTTTTGTCTGGAGCCACCACAGTCACAGAGTGGCCTTGTCTGACACAGGTGCGCTGTGAGATTGTCTGTGTTTATTGCACAAGAGCGTACCACAGTCTAGTCAATGGCGTGAGGCCGGCTGCCTTTCTCTTCTCTCCTTCCGCTTCCTCCGTCTTGCTGGTATTATGGTTCACACATCTAATGTCCTCTCCCCACAAGCCTTTTTGGACCCTAGGTATCTCCCTTTGCTGAGTTTTTGCCTCCAACATACAACTTTGCACTCATTGTAGACATGCAGACATACCCATGGAGGCTGAGGGGTACGGGCATGTTTGGAGACCAGCCTGGAAATGCTGCTGTGCACGTGCCCAGCAGGGCCCACTCATGTGACCAGCCAGCCAGTGTGACTGGGGAGGGGAAGGAAAGGGATTCCTCCTTCCTAAAGAGCCGAGGCGCTGCTGGGGCTTTGGGAATCTGAGGGAGCTTGCTGCCACCTTGCAGCTCTGGCAGATCCCTGAGCACAGACACTGTGCCCTCAGGGAGGACCCCTGCCTGGATGTCATGCTAAGCAGAGGGCTGGCTCGGAAATCCCTGGGTGAGACCCAGGGGCAGCTGGGGTACTGCAGAGTGAAAGACAGAACCATTACATGACCCAACCTACACCCACAGATTGGGAGACAGAGGTCATGCTATTTTTGTGCTTTACAAAAGCATTTAAAAAAATTATAATACCCTCCCACAGAAACAATGGAAACAAATTGAATTACAGAAAGATTTTTAAAAATGCTTTCTACCTCCTCTGCCCGATCCTACGCTCTTAAAGGAGCTGATGTTAGCTTATCAGTGTAGATCATTCTACACTTCTGTGCTTATACAAACAGAAATGCCTATTTAGAGTCTCGCTTTTGCTTTTGACAAAAACGCGATCATGCTCTTCTCGTTATTCTGCCACTTGCTTATTTGCACTTGACAAAATGGCTTCTACACCTTTCCAAGTCAACGCATATAAATGCGTGGCTCCTTTTATTTGATGATTGCGTAATATTCCATAGAATGGATGTACCATAATTTATCAAATCAGTCCAATGTAAATCACGGGGTATGGTTCTTTCTTATCAGCTTTGTTTGCTAATTGTTACATCTGGGCTAGTCTTGTTTACTTACAGTCTCTTAACTGACAAGGACTGTGTCTGAAATACAAATTTTCTTCCTAGAATCTGACACATCACTGCCTACACACATCACACATTTGACATGACATGAATATTCTTTTAATTTTGGAAACATTCATAATGTCTTCTTTTCATTTGCTAAAAGGAAGACCGTTCTTAGGATGAGAGGCTCATATTTGGCACGTTTACTGAGCAGGAGGAGATAATTTTTAATTTCCTAATCCCATATGGTCCGGTTTTTCTCCATATGTCAATCTCTTTCCCAACACGTGCATCAGATTTTCCCGTGGAAATGCCTTTGTATCACTACAGAATCATTTAAATGCAAACCTCTGCACCATAAAATAATTCCATTTTCAGAGCAAGGTTGCCTAATCGAACACGTTTGTTTTAAAAGATGAACAAAGTGAAGCTTCAAGGGATTAAAAGCCTGCCAAAGTCACGTGGCCGCTCCGCAGAGCACCTTGGGGCCCGGACTGATGGATGACTCCCTCCCCCTAGGACACACCCCTCCAGGGCTTGGGGGTGAGGGCGGCTCAGCGCCCCGGCAATGGTATATTTATCTGAGGAAGATAGGAAAGTAGGTTATGAATGTTTCTCGAAGACTTTGAAGCAGGTGACTGACTAGTGCCACTCACTACCCACCCCTCCGAAGAGGGACTCCTTGTACCAGATACTGGATCTGTAGTTTATTCCCCCGCTTCTGCTCCTTCCAGCTTGCAGTCTTCTGCATCCAGCAGTGACCTGGGTGGTGAATGCGCCTCTTTCCTCACGTTCCCACACGATCCCTGGCATTCCAGTATGCCCCGGCCTGGAGTTGGAGCTGTTTGCTCTCTGGTTATATAAAGGTGAAATCCACCAGCCGTGGGCAGAGACGAAGCCTTTGTCAAGAAGGGATCCAGATCTGCTGGGCCTACAGCTTATACAAATTTCTAAGATCATCTTTAGTGAGAAACAATGCAAAAAAAAATCTTATTTTTGCTATTTATACAAACACAGGAACACACCACTAGGTCCCCTCCTAGTGCCTTAGAAGAGGCCAGGCCTTGGCAAGTGAGGGGTGCTGAAGATTAATTTCCTTTAGCTTCAGGGTAAAATTGCCCCTGGACCTTACATAGTATAAAATAGGACATACCTCAGATGCCCTTTCTAATCCCTCACATGTCTTTGAACAAAGCTGCCCAGACCCCTTTGGGAGGTAGTACACACAGTAACCAGAGCCCTGGAGTCTTCAGAAAAATTCCTATTTCAAATATTTTTATCAGAACATGTATCAAATGACGCGTCTCGAAAAATGCAGGTGATAACACTACAGAATGGGGGTATGAAAGACAAAGAAAACAAAGCAAAAATAAAATAAAATAAAACAAAATAAACAAAACAAATAAAATAAAAACAAAACCAACCCTCCTCCCTCTCCCCACCAAGTGAGTCCAAATGGAGACAGAACTACCAATTGTTTCCTATGGATGTTTTTTGCTTCCTGTCTCAGAATGAAAGAAACAAACCCAGGAAGTTCAATAACGAGCTGGCCTCTGCAGAGACAGAAGTGTCTACCCACTGAGAAAACAGCAGGAATCTTTAAAAAGAAAACTGCCTTCTCTTATTAGGCAGCAATAATTACGTGGCCAAGAAAACCTGCCTCCTCAGACTTACCTTGGAGAAGAAACAAAATGTAGTCAGAAAGGAAGGACAAGTTGCATTCAAAAGACTGGAGAGCCTTCTTCTAGTCCCTGTCCTCAGTTTTCCATTCTGCGGTAACCAGGCCCGAGATTTCAGAGCAAAATACTGACACGGATGCGCTGGTAGGCCTCCCGTCCCCAAAGACTCAGGCTCAACTGCTGCACAGACTTCTGAGGGGCTGTCAGGGAACAGATGTGCGGCAAGGAGCGATTCACCAAGCATTTATGAATCAACCACGAAGGGCAGGGAAAGGGTGTTCATTTTGCTTTTGAGGAAACACTCTCTATCTGAGAGGCAGACAATACATATGTAGCACTTTCAGGGTTAGCACAGTGCATTTGCTGTTGTTCATAATAGTAATAATGATCATCGCCACTGTTTATTGAGACTTACTATGTGTTATAATTGTATTATCTTGTTTAATCCTCATAACAACCCTATCACTATTCCTATTTTACCTATGAGAAAACAGGGATGTTAAGAAGTATACTCTGGGCACCTGAGTGGCTCAGTTGGTTAATCATTCGACTTTAGCTCAGGTCATGATCTCACTGTTCGTGGCTTCGAGCCCTGTGTCAGGCTCTGTGCTGACAGCTCAGAGCCTGGAGCCTGCTTCAGATTCTGTATCTCCCTCTCTCTCTGACCCTCCTCTGCTCGCACTGTCTCTCAAAAATAAATAAAAAAACATTTAAAAAAAATTTTTTTAAGTATACTTTATATCATAGAGCTAATAAGTGCTAAAGCTGGCAGCAAACTAGTTCTATCATCAGTTCTAACCACGGTGCTTTCCTATCTCCTTTAATGGACATTTGATGGATTTCTGAGTCACTAAGAAAGAAAGGAAGAAAGAAAAAGAATATAGGAGGAAGGGAGGAATGAAGGGAGGGGGGAAGGAAAGAAGGGAGGGAGGGCAGGAGGAAGGAAAGAAGAAAGGGAGGGAGGGAGGGAGGAGGGGAGGGAAGAGGGAAAGAAAGAAAAATTCAGTCAAACATATCCAGGAAGATCAGCCAATCCCTGCTCCATGGTGATGTCAACAGAAACTGCTGTGGGGCAAGCTCCATTCCCTCACCAGTTCCAGCATCGGAATAACCTGGGCACTTAGGAGAAAGGCCAGTTGTGGGGCCCATTCCAGACCTACTGAGTCAGAATCTCTGAGGATGGGGCCTAGGAGTCCTCCCGTTACATGCCTCCTCCATCAGCACCCCACCCCCAGGCAGTTCTGTCACACTGCTGCTTGTCGATGGCCATGCCTCCTGGTTCACCTGGAAGACCCAGTTGTCCTGCCATAAGTAGCAACAGCACCCCTTTATTCTCCTAAGTGTCCCAGTGCAGACAGTCCATTTGCATGTGTATATTTCTGTATTTTTTGTACCAAAAATCAGATCATATTGTACATGCTATTTTATTTTATTTTAATTTTTTAACATTTATTTATTTTTGAGAGACAGAGAGAGACAGATCATGACCAGGGGAGGGGCAGAGAGAGAGGGAGACACAGAATCTGAAGGCAGGCTGCCAACACAGAGCCCGATGTAGGGCTCAAACCCACGAACTGTGAGATCATGACCTGAGCCGTAGTCGGACGCTCAACTGACTGAGCCACCCAGGCGCCTCTGTACATGCTATTTTATAACCTGGGTTTTTTATTTAATGATTCCTACTTTTCCATATAAATAAAATTTTATCTTGATTAATAGCAACCCATATTCAGATTTCCTCAGTCATCCCTAAAACCTGGTTTAATCAATATGTAATAGTGTTATAATAGTTATAACGATTACAATTGTTTTATCATAATAGTTTTCTCTTCTACACTGAAAACATTTTCTTTTTTGTTATCTTCTTTCTTTCTTATTAACTAGACCAAGCCAGATGTACTATGGGCCATGGCATCTTTTGGATTTTTCTGGATACTTGTTAGCTTGTTCCCCGGTTTTCCATATTGTTTATCAATGAAAAATGGAAGTTTGATGGAGTCAAGATTGGCTATACATCATAGATGATGTTTACTTCACCTCTGTCTCACATCAGGAAACAGGTGCCTTCTGATTGACCTACCATCGGTGATGCAAAGATCAACCACTGAGTGAGGGTGATAACTTGCTGACCCCCCGATGGGAGGGTTACGTTGCTGCCCTTGCAGCTAGGACGTCACCTGTACGGCATCACTTTGGCTTTCTATGAACAGCCTCCCATCAGCCATACACCTAATGCTTCTAGCGCCATTGATAACTTTTGCCTCAGTTGGGGGTGTTGCAGAATGTTGACTTGTTAAATCTATCAATCCTACTACATTATTGGCAGATATTGTTTGGTGAAATAGAGATTGTTACTCATCATCTGAGGTCATTTGGTCACCAGTTCCTATTGAAAAGGAAGGTTACATTTATTTCTTTTTCTCTACCATTTTCCGATTGAGGAGCTAGTTTAACAGCCGTTGGGTCCAGTTTCTGGAGTCCTTTGTGCAGTATCTGTGTCTGTGCACAGACATGATTGGCAATCAGAAATACTCCACCAAAAAGAGTAGGCATCAGTGTTGACCGAAGCTAACTACAGTGTTCACATCTGACCCTCAAGCCACAACCCTGTACTGTATTTCTTTGAGCTCAGGAAAAAGAGCACTTAGTTTATGATAAAATACACTGTTGCCTCTCAGAAATGAGCTTTCATTAAGCAGAGGCAGAACTGTTCTAGTTAATGGGCTTTCAGCAAACATGAGCACTGTGCCAAGCTATGGGACAATGATTCTTTGTGTTTGCAGTTTGACATGTGGCATAGGTCTTTAAAAAGAGTTAGCATTTCCGAGGGGACACACATCAGACTCTGTGACACATTCAACAATATCTCTCATGATACATGTCCTTCTTACATTGTGACTCTGATACTCCTGCTAGTGAGAGGTGGGGTCTGTGTCCCCTTCCCCTGAATCTGGGCAGGCTTATGGCACGGCAGAAGTGACACTCTACGTAAGAATGTACCACCATTTGTTTTTTCACTTGCTTGTTGATGGACATGTGGCTGTTTCCAATTGTGTGCTATTATAAGTAAAGCTGCTATGAACATTTGTGTATAAGTCATTGTGTAGACATGGCTGGATTATATGGCAGGTGTATGGTTTAACTTTTAGGAAATTGCCAAATAGTTTTTGCAATGTGTTGTACCATTTTACATTCCCACCAGAAGTACATGAGAGTTCCAGTTCCTCCACATCCTCACCAACATTGAATATGGTCAGTCTTCTTACTTTTAGCCATTCTAATAGGTATGGAGTGGTATCTCACTGTAGTTTTAATTTCCATTTCCCCAAAGACTAATGATGTTAAGCATCTATGCATGTGCTTATTGATCATTCATAGATCTTCTTTGGTGAAATGTCTATTCTAACCGTTTTGACAAGTTTTAATTGGGTTGTTTTCTTATATTTGAATTTCGAAGGTTGTTTATATTTTCTAAATACAAGCCCTTTATCAGATACATACATTGCAAATATTTTCTCCTAGTCCATGGCTTGTCTTTTCATTCTTTCTAAGAGCAAAAGTTCTTAATTTCGATGAAGTCCAATTTATGAGTTTGTTCTTTTGTAGATCCTGCTTTTGGTGTTGTATCTAAGAAATCTTTACCTAAACCAAGGTCACAAAGATTTTTCTCCTATGATTTTGTATACAAGGTTTTTTTCCCCCCTTAAGTTTATTTATTTTGAGAGAGACAGAGAGTGTGTGAGCAGGGGAAGGGCAGAGACGGGGGAGAGAGAGAATCCCAAGCAGGCCTCACACCATCAGCATGGGGCCTTTGTGGGACTTGATCCCATGAACTGTGAGATCATGACCTAAGTTGAAGAGGTGGACACTTTACCAAGTGAGCCACCCAGGCACCCCTGCCCACAAGGTTTATAGTTTTAGCTCTTTTTTACATTTAGGTCTATGACACATCTTGAATTAATCTTGGTATATGGTACAGGATAGGAA
>NC_043703.1:134927662-135027100 GCF_006229205.1 Suricata suricatta | reverse complement strand
GGGATGAGGACAAGGATCAGAAGGGGAATCTCGGTTTTTCACATGTAGATTTCCACTGAATCGTCGTTTTCAGGATTGTGCTTCAACATTCCTCCTCTCCGCCTTTGTTCCTAAGACTGATGCTTATCTAGCTGAATTTCTTAAGACAATAAACTTTCTTTCTTCTTCTGGAATACAGAAGAGGTAGTCCTCTTTCCGGGTAGCATATGGAAAGGAATCTATGGTCTAATTGTTCCTTTTAAAGTCTTTCAACAAATCATCCGGTTATGAGCCCTCTCTCCCGGAACTTGTCAGAGTTCTGCTGTGCAAACTGGCATGCCTATTGGCACTGTCCGCTATAAGTTAGGTCAGTCACCACTTGTCCATCTGCTTCCCATTTTCTAATGTTTGTTGACAGCTCTAATTCACTAGCTTCTGCTGGATTTAAACATGTTTATCCTTTGCGCAAGTGTGTAGGCCACAACATTTATCTAGAAGTCAAACAGTTTTTGAGTTACCAACTAATTACCCTATGTGGCAGTCCTGATCCTTCATCCTAGCCAATGAGGTTGTGGAGCTAAGTCTGACAGAAGGAGTGAGGCTGAAAGGTGGAGTCAATTCAGTAATTAGTACTTTAAATCAATACATGGTGTTTGTAAAGATACGTAAGAAAATGTAAATCACTATTTCTACAATAATGACAAACTGGCTAAAAAAATTGCAACATGTATGTCAGACAGAATGGTCCCAATATAAAAGAATGCTTATAAATCAATAAAAAGATGAACACTCACTAACAAAAGAAATAAGGATGTCTGGGTGGCTCAGTTGGTTAGGCATCTGACTCTTGATTTAGGCTTGGGTCATGATCTCACAGTTCACAAGTTCAAGCCCACATCAGGCTCCGCACTTAAAGTTTTGATAAACTTAAAAAAAATTTTTTTAAGTAAAAGAAAAGAAAAAGAAATAAAGATGTTAAGATATATGAAATACATGGCAATAAATATGCAGTTTAAAATAATATTGAGCCAATTTTCACCTATCAGATTAACAAAGTTTAACAGTTAAACTGTAAAGAAATTAGTTCAGTCTTTCTTGGGGTGAAAATTTCAATGGACAATTCTACCAAAATTTGAAATGTGAATAAGTTTTTTACAAAGAAATTCCAATTCAGAGTATCAGGAGCATATAAACAACTGCTAAAAGTTACATGCAAAACCCATGGGCATGAAATTGATTAAATAAGTTACTATTCTATCTCACAGTGAATATTCTGCAACAAAGATGATAGTGAAATTAGGGGTAATTTTCCTTTTGTTTATACCTTTTTACTTGACTGAATCTTTTGTAATAAGCATGCCTTTTATAATCAGAAAAATTAAGAAAGCCATTTTTGTTTTATTCATTTAGAAGCAATTTTAAATAGTAGTTAAGGGGCACTGGGTGGCTCAGTCAGTTGAACATCTGACTCTTGATTTCAGCTCAGGTCATGATCTTGCGGTCGTGGTATCAAGTCCTGTGTTGGGCTCTGCACTGACAGTGTGGACCCTGCTTGGGATTCTCTCTTCCTCTCTCTCTGCTACTCCTCTGCTCATGTGTGCTCTCTACCTCTCAAAATAAATATTTTTAAAAATGATAAAAGTAAAATAGTAGTTAAGACTATGACCTGGGTTCAAATCTGAGCACCAGTCCCTTGTTCAACCTTTAGCAAGTTGCTTCATATCTCTGTTCCTCAGTTTGCCGTTATTACATAAGGTTGTTCAAGGAGTAAATTAACATATGTAAAATGCTTGGAACCCTCTTGGCATGCAGTAAGCTCTTGATGTGCACTAGTTATTTCATTTTGGAAAAACAAAGATTATTTAGTGATTAGTGTTTAGGTTGTGTTTTGATGTACAACCTGACTTGGATGTCAAAACAGCTGGTTCAAAATGCCAATAGTCAATAGGACAAGACAAAAAACAAAATTACAAGTTTAAATATCTGAAAAGAAAAAGACAAAGTGCAGTTATTTTCAATTGCTACAATTGTCTACTGAGGAAAATCTAAGATACTTTAAAAATTATCAAGATGGAATGGAAATACTAAAATTTTGTGGATCTTACATTTATCATTCCACTGCATTCATTATATTTGATTAACTTTGATCTGCTGACTTTCCAAATATAGCATTCAGAATTGACCTAACATTCCAGAAACTGTCTGGGCAACCTACAAAACAGGAAGACATGATCTGAAACAAATGTTCTTCTACCTTTATTTTGTTGGTGTTGCTTTAGTGTCATCACAGGTGGTTTCCTGCAGGCATATCCCATTTTATTGTGCTTCATTTTAGCACATTTCATAGATGCTGCATTTCTTACAAATGGAAGGTGTGGGACAACACTGCATTAAGCAAGTCCATTAGCGCCATTTTTCCATAGCATTTGCTCACTTCATGTCTCTGTGTCACATTTTGGTAATGCTTGCAATATTACAAACTTTTTCATCATTATACTTGAATTGGCAAAATCCCATGATACAACTTTAGTGGATGAGGAGTTGCTTCTTATGGGTGAGCAAAAAAAGTGGTTTCCTGAGATGGAACCTACTCCTGGTGAAGATGCCGTGAAGATTGTTGGAATGACAACAAAGGATTTAGAATATTCCATAAACTTAATTGATAAAGCAGCCGCAGGGTTTGAGAGGACTGACTCCAATTCTGAAAGAAGCTCTAAATGTGGGTAAAATGCTATCAACGTTATATGCCACAGAGCAATTGTTCATGAAAGGAAGAGTCAGTCAAAGGGGCAAATTTCATTGTCTTATTTTAAGAAATTGCCACAGCCTCCCCAGCCTTGAGCAACCGCCACCCTCTCCAGTCAGCAGCCATCAACATCAAGGCCCTCCACCAGCAAAAAAGATAGACTCCCCAAAACCACAGATGATGGTTAGCTTTTTGTTTTTAGCCACAAAGTATTTTTTCACGTATGAACATTGTTTTTTAGACATACAACTATTGTATATTTCATAGACTATAGTATAATGTAAACATAACCTTTATATGCACTGAGAAACCAAAAAACTCATTTGACTTGCTTTATTTTATTGCAGTGGTCTGGAACCGAACCCGCAATGTCTCTGAGGTATGCCTGTATTTAGACTGTGGTCCTCAGAAGCCCCTAGATGTCCAACCAGGTTTTGTTGGGAAACTAATGCAACAGTTAGTTCTCTATTCTTGTCATGACAAAGTACCACAAACTTAATGGCCTGAACAACACAAATTTATTACCACACTGTTCAATAGATCAGAAGTCTGACATTGGCTAAAATCAAGCAACACTGTGGTCCTGTCAGGAGGTTCTGGGGAGAATCCATGCCTTTGCTCAATCAAGTTGTTGGCATACTTCAGTTCACTGTGGTTGTAGCACTGAGACCCCCATTTGCTTTCTGATTTTCAGCCTGATGGCTGTTCCCAGCTTCAGAGGCTACGTACATTCTTTGCGGCCTCCATCCTCCTTCTTCAAAACCATGAACAGCAGCTGAGTGTTTCCCATATTTGAACCTGTCCTCCTATCTCCTCCCTCAATGCAGACAGAAAAGTGTCTCAGCTTCAAAGACTCATGGGATTAGATGGACCCCATTTGGATAATCCAAGATATTCTCCTCATCTAAAAGTTAGTAAATTTACTTACATTGGCAAAATCCTTTTTGCCATAAAGGTTACCTAGTTACAAGTTCTGGGGATTTGGGATATCATGGTAGGCAGTTAAGTATGTGTGCTTTGGGATCCTCAGGGGTTGGAATCTGGTTCTAATATCCAACAGCTGAGCAATCTTGGACAACTTACTTTAAATTTCTCCATCTTTATAATAATGGCATCTATCCCAAGTATCATAAGAACTATGTAACATACTTACTTAGCACATGCTTAACATACATAAATGCTCAATAAATGTTAGCTATTATTAAACTTAAATGAGGAACCTTTTCTTAACCAAATTTCATCTTATTCTTTCCAACTCAGGGCTGCAGACTGTCAAGATAGTTTTTTTTTTTTTTTAAATTTTTGAGAGACAAGAGAGACTGTGTGAGCAGGGAAGGGTCAGAGAGAGAGGGAGACATAGAATCTGAAGCAGGCTCCAGGCTCTGAGCTAGCTGTCAGCACAGAGCCCGACGCAGGGCTCAAACCCACGAACCGTGAGATCATGACCTAAGCCGAAGTCGACGCTTAACTGACTGAGCCACCCAGGCGCCCCTTAACTGAATTTCATCTTATTCTTTCCAACTCAGGGCCACAGACTGTCAAGATAGTTTTTAGTCTCAACTCTGCGGTCTTCAATATTATAACTTCCTTTTAGACTTGTCATCTTCCCCTTGATAAGCATGCTTCCTCCTTCATCTCGGTCACAAACTTAGACAAGGTCAAGCTGTAGCTTTGGCGTGAGTACAGACAGCTCTCATCTTTGAAAACAATTTCATGGGAGAGACCCTGACTCTAAGGATCAGGTGCTGAGAAGGGGTAAGGAAATACAAAGGCTCCTTTTGCCTTTCAGGATATTCCTAGTGTAATGGCCCCTTTCAAAATGAGGGAGGAAAAAAGGATCACTGTAAATGGCACCCAAGGCCCTCTAAGACAACTTATTTTTAAATGGATAAGTGAGATAAAGAAGATATCCCCCCCCTCATTTTATAGATTAATTAATTAACTGAGGCTCAGTCCATTTTAAAGGACTTGTTCAGGCTCATTATAGCTGATAAAGGGCAGAGTAAGGCCATGAACCCAGGATTTCTGACTCCAAATCCTACTTTCTTCCCCCTCAGCACTCTTCCTTCTCAGGATTCTGCTTACATCTCAGGACCAGAAAAGCAACAGAAAGGAGACAATTAAATGATGGAAGAAATCCTGGGGCTTTGAGGAAAGAAGAGCTACTTCACTAGAATGAAGGAACAAAAGAACAAAAGAAAGAAAAAAGACAAAGACAAAAAGAAAGAAAAAGATGAAAGAAAGAAAGAAAGAAAGAAAGAAAGAAAGAAAGAAAGAAAGAAGAAAGAAAGAAAGAAAGAAAGAAAGAAAGAAAGAAAGAAAGAAAGAAAGAAAGAAAGAAAAAGAAAGAAAAAAGAAAGAAGGAAGGAAGGAAACTGGAACTCTTCTCTTCAGCCTAGAAATATACCTGAGGAAAAAAATCAAATCCAGACTAACAGAACTAAGATTGATGGGCACTATTTGCTGTAATCTAGTCAGTGCCTTTCAAACTCCTGTTAAAGTACTTATTCTCAGAGCAGAAATGTATCCAACTCTCTACTTTGATGTAGTGCTAGCCAGAAACATGCAGGCAATCAGTCTTCATAACAGTGAGTTCCTGGACAAAACTTATATATTGGTCATTGGGAATTAAAGTGTGTTTCCCCATTTCCCAGCAGTATGATGAAGAGGCTTGACCGAGGGAGTATTACGTCAAATAAATCACACATACAGCCAACACAGGTGAAAATCCAATATTATGACTTCAAAACTCCATATTCATAAAAAAAGGGTCAATATATACAACATCCTTGTGTAAGAGATCTCAATGTACTGTAACATGTGTATACAAATGTATGTAATTTATATATATTCAATGCTAAAAGTGAAATTCTATCATATAAACTTCTCTTAAAACAAGTTTAATTTTGTCTATCTTTAGAATTTAGGAGGGCTTGGGGGATTGTCTGGGTGGCTCAGTCAGTTAAGCATCTGACTCTTGGTTTTGGCTCAGGTCATGATCTCACAGTTGATGAGTTTGAGCCCCACATCGGGCTTCATGCTGAGAGTGAGGAGCCTGCTTGGGGTTCTCTCTTTCCTTCTCTCTGCCCCTCCCCTACTCACTGTCTCTCAAAATAAATGCAGTGCAGAGGCCCTCTCCACTAGAAACGCCCCCTATTGGTCCTAAAGATTTGTATGGACTACCACCAGAAGTACTTTTATATCTATTACTTCACTGTGAGATAAATAGGACAGATATTATTCTTCTCATTTTACACAAAAAGGATCTACGGTTTAAGGGACCTTAAATGACTTTGCTCAAGGTCACATAGCTCATTAGTAGAATAGCTGGGACACAAAGTCAGGTCCCACAATTAAGGCATAGTATCTTTTCCTGCAGTGTATCCAGTCACCTGTCTGCCAGGACAGAAAGAGATTTCTCCCAAGAATCTTCGGGAGTTGGCAAGACATACATGGTCACAGCAGGACTTTTGGTTGATACAGTATGACTACAATCCAGACAGACTATAATCCAGGTCTTTCCAGTAAGGTGTCTCCCATTTAATGGAGCTGTGTTGAAAATGCCTATGATTGTTCCCTCTCACTAGATGGACAATGCACAGTGAGATTGTCTTGTTATCACAACGTCTAGATTTTTCTCAAAGCCACATGGCTTAGGAGGGAAAAAAATAAAAATTCTAACCACTGTGTTTCTTTTCTCCCACTCTGAGTTAGAATCATCCAGTGTACCTCCAATATTTCTTCAAGCTTAGAAAAGCAAACCCAATACCTAGCTATGCCAACCTTATCATTCCCGTCCTCCATCACATAACCTGGCCTCATCTACCTTACCCATAACCTGCAGAAGAGGTGTGGCTGGTGCGTTAGGGAATGACTGTTGCTTGGCAATGACCTCCTCACTAGCTTCTCATAAGCTGGGATAGAAATTTCTTCCCCTTATCCAAGCTACTTCTGTGATATATACCAGCTCTGGGGATCTTCACATGAACATTCATGATGCAAGAAATTGGAAGGCAGCCTGATCTTTCCTCTATTCACTAAAAAATGTGTTACAAAGGCAAAATTATGAGGTAACAAGAATAATTAATTTGGTGAATTTAGGAAACCTAGCTGTATAAGTTAGACAAGAAAAAACCTGTTACTCAAGAACAATTTCATCTATTTTATCCAAATAATTTCAACAGCTCCTTTCCTCAAGTGAGAACTGCTAGGTCCGAACAAGAACAACTACACACCACCAAACAGGACTGCTTTCTTGAGCAAGCGGTGTCATCCAGCCTGAACCTTACACGGTATCGCTAGACCTACGAATGGTTATTACGATCCAACTCTCCTTCCTCAGTCTCTGACCTCTGCGCTCTATACAATCACATGTTCTTCACTGGAAGAGCACCACAGCCTATTCAACAACTTTGGGTGATAGCTCAATCCACCGTTGCACACCTGATGGCCAGTAGGTTGAGGGTGGGCCTCCGGGATGTTTTCCCTGTGCATTTCCAGGGTCTTACGCTACAATTTATAAACCATGTGGTCCTCATTCACACATACAGGAAAAAATTCCCCAAAGCAGTCCCACCTTCCTTAGAAACATAAATGAACTAAGGAAAATAACAGGTTTCACTAATTCCGAGACTAGTGTTTAGAGCAGAAACTGTAGGGAGCACAGGGTTATGACACAGCAGGGGGAGGGACAACAGGCTGTGAAACGATTTTGGTCCTTTTGGTCCAGCGGTAGGAATTTCAGCCCAAACAATAGCACTTTGCTGAGAAACAGCATGCTATTAAATAAACAATGGTATGAGGTCTTTCTAGAACAATGAATTTGGATTGGCAATAGCTCTGTAGATATTACTTATAACAGTTTAGCCAGAAAAGCCGTACCATAATTGAGGTCATTGATATTGGTATCAGTCCTCTCAATTATTTTGTATTAGGCAGAAAACACTTAGCTTTTATCATGTATCATACAGGTAAATAAAAGAAAAAACATTAGCCTTTTCATCTTAGATGAGTCTCCTAAAGCTCTCTTGAGCAAACCATAAGCAAAAATTTATATATTATATACATAAACATTTTTGGCTTTACATATTATTTTCTATATAAACCAGTTTCTAATTTCTCAAGACTTTGAATTAGCTATGAATGTCAGTATGTGGATCAAAGTCTAAATACAACCGGGTAGACTGGATAAGATAGTCTATTAACTTTCAAGGACATTTGGGTATAATTATGACTGCCTGTAGGTTGAGGTTCATTAAGTAAAGACCGCTCAAAACTTAGTAGGGTAGAGTCCCAGCAGAACCTGAACTGAGCAGCTAGTGCACTACTCTGGCTTAGGATTGCAGAGAAATTCTACTTTCTACTTATGGAATCATCCGTCCCTTTCTCAAACCCTCTTTCCTAACTGCTCACTGTTCACAAAACTCCAGTGGGCTCTCTTCCCTGGATCCAACTCCCCTGCCCCATAGTCCTGGATGACAGACTAGAAGCGACCAGACAGCAGAGCAATACAACCATCAGCCAGATCGAGAATTGCATCTTCTGCTGGTGTTGGGTGAAATTAACCCACTTTCCCCCTATTCCTTCATCACCCTATCTAACCAGCTAATGAAAGTCCTGACGTCACTGTATTGACCCTTATCTAAACTGAGGGGTTGCTGGGCTAGACCTTATTTTTTTTTTAATTACCATCTTAATGTGTACGATTCCATGGCATTTAGTACATCACAATTCGGTTAACCATCACCACTATCTAGTTCCAGAGCAACATCATCATGCACACACACACACACACCTGCCAAAAAATCCCGTGTTCATTAGCCATCACTTCCCATTCACCCCTCCCCCAGTCCCTTGCCAACCACTTATTCTACCTTTTGTCATTTACCCCAGCAGTTAATAGTTTGGGCCAATATAGCTAATACTTTCAGTCACTGAGAAAAAAACAATTTAAGGAAGCAAAAGGGCTTTTTGTCTATATAAGAATATTAAGGATCAACATCGGGATTCTATATCAAATTTAACTTCCGGTCATAACATCCCTACAGGTTTTGTTAAATTTTAACAGATCACAGTATCTGGGCCTCACATCATTAGTTTGTGAAATAGAATCATCATACTGCTGCCCTCCACACCCCATGCAGTGCTAATCACTCCTTGACCTCATTTATCCATTTTATAAAATTCATAAAAGAACAGATTTAAGTTATATTACTCAAAGATTAGAGATTCGCTACTTGATTTTTAGGGCCTCCTACTTAGGAAATAGTGTTTTCTATCTGGGAAGATACCTTTGCCATTCTTCTGCTGGTTCCTTTGTAAGCTCAAACGAACCTACTTACTGTTAAAAGCTAACTGTGTGAACTTCTAATGTCTGGCACATTCCATGCACTTAACAATGTTAAATAAATAAATAAATAAATAAATAAATAAATAAATAAATAAATAAAGTGAGTGAGGAGCCAAGGTGGTGGAACAGCATGGATGTCTCTTTCCCATCTCAAGTACATGAAATACAGCCAGATCAACACTAAACCATCCTGCACACTTAGAAAACTGATTTGAGGATTAATACAACAGTCTGCACAACCTGAACCACAGAACTCAGCAGGTACGTGGCACAGCGAGGTGAACCGAGGGAGAGAGAAGCTGCAGAGGGCAGGGGGCTGTTTTTGCTTGAGAGAGGACATAGATGGGGGGGGGGGGGAGGATGGGGAAAGCACCACCCACCAAAGCAGCTGAAGAGAAAGTAGAAAAATGGAAAGAGTTGCAGGGACCAAACTAACAAGGGAGAAAGGAGAAAGGAGAGGGTTTGAATTCCATTAAGATTCTACAACAGGGGGAGCACAGTCTGAAACTCTGCAGTGCATAGCTGGCGGGGCTCTGGCGGGAAGGGCCAATCCCCAGGAGTGGAGGAGTCCAGGAGTCCAGGGACCACATGGGGAGAAGTGGTTCCACTGCTGGAAGGACGTTAAGTAGAGGCTGTGAGGCCACCTGGTTCCAGAGAACAGCCACACTTGCTGCTGCTGCTGCTGCTGGAGCAAAGTTGTTGAGTGGAACCTGGTGCCAGATGCTGTAGTGATTTTCCATAATCCCTGAAACGCTGCTGCTACATGATAGTGTGAACTTTTCCTGGGAAAGGCTGGCACCCAGCCGCAAGTCTCTGGACACTGGCAGCAGCACGGTCCTGCGAATGTTCCTGGGGCTGGGCAGCCCGGGGCCACTGCCCATGAGACCCTCCCCCAGAGGATCTGGGTGGGTCGAAGCTGCAGTCCCTCAGAAATGAGGGATCAGGAAACAGCCGCATCTGAGATAAACTCCAGAGGTGCTGCCTGGCAACCTGAGGCTTGCTCATGGACACTGTAAAAGTGGGGAGTGGATGGAAGTTGGAGACAAAGGACAGGTACCCAATTGCTGATCAGGGAGAACAGAGTTCGGACACCAGAGGCCTAGTATCTGGGTGACGCCATTTTCACCCCACCCGCGCATGTGCAGACACACAGGCGCCACAGCAACCCACCCCAGGAAGCTAAGCAGCGCCATCTAGTGGAGAATGGGGCCATTACACGAAGCCCGGCCCAACCAGGCCAACCTTGCTCTTTAGAAACAACACAAGTCTCTCTGCCTGCTTAGTTTAGAGACTATAAAGTGCTTTATAATTTGACTTTTGGGGAAAATGATGTAATTTCAATTGTATTTCAGTATGTTCGCCGGCCCATCTATTCAACGTTTTTCTTTTTCATTTATTTTTCTGGAATACATAAAGATAAAAAATTTATTTTTATTTTCAATTTTTATTAAAAAATTTTTTTTTCAGAGCGCCTGGGTAGCTCAGTTGGTTAAGCATCCGACCTGGCTGAAGTCACGATCTCACAGTTCGTGGGTTCAAGTCCCGCGTCAGGCTCTGTGCTCAGAGCCTGGAGCTTTGGATTCTGTTGCCTCCCTCTCTCTCTCTGCCCCTCCCCCGCTCATGCTGTCTCTCTCCTTCTCAAAAATAAAAACATTTAAAAAAAATAAAATAAGAATATTCATTTCTAACTTTTTATTTTTGTAAATTTTTCAAATTCTATTTTGCTTCCATCATTTCAATTTTTTCTATTTCATTGTACTCATTTTCTCAAATTTTCAAACGTTTTCCTTTTTCTTCTCTTTTTTTCTCTAATCAGTCAAGTTCCTTTCAATAACCAGATCAAAACACACCTAGGAGCTAGCATCATTTATTTGATTTTGTGTGTGTTTCATTTTTTAATTTTAATTTTTTTACCTTAATTCTTTTTCTTTCTTCAAAATGATAAAACGAAGGAATTCACCCTAAAGGAAAGAGCAGGAAGACACAACAGCAAGGGACTTAATCAACATAGATACAAGCAAGATGTCTGAACCAGAATTTAGAATCACGATGATAAGCATACTAGCTGAGGTTGAAAGCAGATTAGAATCCCTCTCTACAGAGATAAAAGAAATAAAGGCTGGTCAGGATGAAATAAAAAACGTTATAACTGAGTTGCAATCTCGAATGGGTGCCATGGGTGGCAAGGATGGATAAGGCAGAGCAGCGAATCAGCGATCTAGAGGACAAACTTAGGGCAAATAATGAAGCAGAGAAAAAGAGGGAGACTAAAGCAAAAGAGCACGATTTACGAATAAGAGAACTCAGTGACTCATTAAAAAGGAACAACATCAGAACCACAGGCGTCCCAGAAGATGAAGAGAGAGGAAAAAGGACTGGAAGGGTTGTGTGAGCAAATCACAGTGGAAAACTTTCCTAAACTGGGCAAAGACACAGACATCAAAATCTAGGAAGCACAGAGGATTCCCCACAAGATTCAACAAAAGCCTACCGTCAACAAGGCATATCATAGTCAAATTTCACAGCATACTCAGGCAAAAAAAAGAATTCTGAAAGCAGCAAAGGAAAAAAAAGTCCTTAACCTACAAGAGAAGACAGACCAGGTTGGCAGCAGACCTATCCACAGAAACTTGGCAGGCCAGAAAGGAGTGGCAGGATATATTCAATGTGCTGAATCAAAAAGATATGCAGCCAAGAATTCTTTATCCAGCAAGGCTGTCATTCAAAATAGAAGGAGAGTTTAAAAGTTTCCGAGACAAAAATTAAAGGAGTTTGTGACCACTAAACAAGCCCTGCAAGAAATTTTAACATGGACTCTCTGAGGGAAGAAAAGATAAGAAAAAAAAAAAAAGACTAAAAGCAACAAAGAGTAGAAAGGACAAGAGAACACCACCAGAAACTTCAACTCTATGAGAAACATAATGGCAATAAACTCCTGTCTTTCAGGAACTATGATGAACTAAATGCCATAATAGTAGGGGACACTTCAATGCCCACTTACAGCAATGGACACATCATCTAAACAGAAAGTCAAGAAGGAAACAATGGCTCTGAATGACACACTGGACCAGATGGACTTAACAGATATATTCAGAACATTTCATCCTAAAGCAGCAGAATATACATTCTTCTCCAGTGCACATGGAACGTTCTCCTGAATAGATCACATACTGGGACACAAGTCAGCCCTCAACAAGTACAGAAAGATGGAGATCATACCATGCATATTTTCAGACCACAATGCTATGAAACTCAAAATCAACCACAAGAAAAAATTAGGAAAGATAACAAATACTTGGAGACTAAAGAACATCCTACTAAAGAATGAATGGGGTAACCAAGAAGCTAAAGAAGACATTAAAAGTACCTGGAAGCCAATGAAAATGGTAACACCACAGCCCCAAACCTCTGGGACGCAGCAAAGGCGGCCCTAAGAGGGCAGCATATAACAATCCAGGCCTATCTAAAGAAGGAAGAAAGGTCTCAGATACACAACCTAACCTTACACCTCAAAGAGCTGGAGAAAAACAACAGCAAATAAAACCCCAAACCAGCAGAAGACAGGAAATAATTTTAAAAAATAAATGAGTTAAATGTCCAAGAAGCCAAATGGTTGCGACACTCCTGGAATGGTTTTTGTAGAAACTAAGACTCGCTGGCTCAAACTGTCATTTTTCCCTGCACCTTCTAAGTAATAACAAAAATAATCTTACCTACTTTACACTAATGCTTTGTGAGCTCATAAAATCACACACATTAGCCTTAAATGAAAAGCAATGACTCAAACAATTTGCTTTGACTATTATAAACACATGCAGTCCAGTGAAGCCAAAATGTGCAGATGGACTGGGCCATCAGTATGATTCTAGTTTCTATTCATGGAAGGATTCCTCTTCTCCAGCCCTCCAACCCTCCGACCCCTCCCCCCAGCAAAATCCTCTTTTCTGACTGTTGCAAATCATGCCAACTATTACTGGGCAACACAGGCATTACCTACTATGGTTTATCTTGCCCTACTGTCTTAAAAAAAAAAAAAGGTATTTCAAATAAACAAAACCATATCAATAACCATCTTAACAACCCTAGTTTCACAATCCTAAATTATAATCAGGTTCAAGTCCCCAAACTGTCTCACTGGTATTCAGTTATCCAATAAGCTATACTCAAATTATAGTAATAATCACAATGTTTGCGGCCATTTATTAGTTTACTTTCCAGACTCTCAATCCATAACTATTCTCCAGAAAGACAATATTGCTCTTAATTTCTCTTGGTATTTCTCAGGAGAAAAAAAAAAGATAACCAAATTATCAGATCACTCAAAGCAAATTATTCCAAGGCTATTCAGCAGCTTTGGCCTATCTGATTACTGAGCCATATTAGGGAGCTGTGTATGTTTACAAATCTGAAACTGCCACTAATTCAGTGCTTCTACTTCAATTTTGTAAGACTTACATAAAAGGATTGAAGTACACAACAGAGAATTTTTAGGTTGAGTATACATTAAAAGCAACTCATTAACAAACCTACAGAGAATGGCTTCAGTAGGCAAAAAGGTAAAAATCTCTCAGTTTAAAAACAGGGCTACCTGTCAAACAATTCTCAGCCCTTTCATTTGATTGTGTTGCTTGTACACTCCAATGGCTCAAGGTGAGATTTAGGCACTTAGACGTTCTTAAAAATGTCTAGGTATGACTTCAAACAAATTTACTATGACTTTTTACTATGAGTAAAAAGCCTTGCTACTCTTTACAAGGCCCCATAATGGACTAAGTCTTGTGAGCCAAACAGCCAAATAGAGGCAGGAAGGTTTACTGCAGTGATCTTTCTTACAAGAAACTTTGTCACCTGAAGAACCTTTTTTTAATGTTTTGAGAGAGTGTATGTGTGTATGCACCCACCCACACACAAGCAAGGGAGGGCCAGAGAGTGAGAGACAGAGTATCCCAAGCAGGCTCCACGCTGTACATGCAGAGTCCAATTTGGGGCTTAAACTCATGAACCATGCAATCATGACCTGAGCCAAAATCAAGAGGAGGACACTTAACTAACTGAGCCACTCAGGTGCCCCACCTGAAGAACTCTCTAAGTGAAGCAAAGCTCCTTGTGCTTTTGATTCCTAATTATGGAGGAATGCTCCATAGTCAAAATTTCTTTTTTCTAGAAAGGAATAGAGTATCAAAGGTAACTACTATAAAGCAGTTACCTAGCAACCTAGCCCTGCAATAGAAAAAAAAAAAAAAAAAAAGAAAGCATGAAACATAACTAACCCTATTTGGTAATTTTTATTTTCTTCTCTCACTTCAGTCCTAGAAAATAGTCTGGATAACCAAATCACCTGGACACTAGTTAAGTCTCATGTCAGCTGCAACCATAATTTTTATTTGATTGAGGTCATAGTACCCTCAGCAGGAAAGCGGGGCTTTATATTCCTTAACACAGTTATACAGATATATTGTCAAATATTTACTGGAATTTAGATATGGGATAGGATTCCAATACTTAAAAAATAAACTCAAAGCTAACATTATTTCTTTATAGCTATAGCATCTACTCTTTCATGTTCTCCTAAAAGTAGAAAGACAGCACACAGAATCTTGTTGTTAAGGCGAAAGAAAGAAAGAACGTCGCCAAAGCCAATTCCATTCCAGGATCAGATAAGTCAGGTTTTAACAGTAGCGACGCCCAAGTTAACCATCAAAGACATTAGTGATAGCAACAGTACTGGGCTGACACACCAGTGCACAGATGATCAAGGAGTAACTTTACAACGCCTTTACACCTTAGGAATTTACTCATCATTTTGCTGGGGAAAGAACATTAAGATAAGAGTTCATATCTAAAAGTCAATACCACTGAAGCCAAATCTAAATTAAATAGGACTTGTCATCATCCATGGGTTTGTTTCTTAAAATCGTGGGCACAAATAATCTAGAATGCTGACATCACTATTGGTTTTCAGAAGAGGGGAAGGGAAGGAGACAACTATTACATAAACTCAGAGGTTAGCTTTTAAAATACAAACAATTTAATTTTGCAACAAATGTAGAAAAGGATAGGGGAAGGGGAAAAACAGATTTGTTTATTGTCGAGTTGGGTAAACGTAAAATTCACAGTGACTGAATGAGGAACACACACACAGCCCAGTATCACACACTCAGTTTATACACAAGTGACCCTTGGCACAACTTACTGGGTTCCGTGTAATGCCTCTAGATTGAATTTAAATTTGTCTAGATCTGTAGAGGGCTAAAGGGACACTGATCCACAACTGTTAAAATTCAAGGGGAAATAAATGTTATCGTGTGTTTACTTTCCATCTTAACTTTCTATTCAATAGCCCTAAAATTTTTGAAACCCCTGCCTTGTTTCTAAGAGCATTAAGGCAAACTGTCTTTTTTACGTTAGAATTCAAAATAAAACTTTTACAAAAGAGTTAAATAGAACTTCTTGTTGAAAATTTGTTTAAAAGTCTCAAGATCACAAAACTGCTACTGCTAACTATAGACTTCAGTTATTCTAGGTAGAGGAAACATATTCCCCTTTTAGCAAAGATGAATATAAAATGGCTACACTGCATTTTTATTATAAACAAGCTATGAATTTGGTAACAAGTGTGCTGTAGTCTCTTAATACCATGTTTAGTCTTCACACCTCCTTGAGATATATTATTTTCCAAAAAAAAAAGGAAAAAAACCAGTTCCAATGGAGGAAAGAATGTTTAATAAATGGTATTGAAACAAACAGCTATCTGTTTGGAATAAAAATAAAATTAGATCCTTACACCTTGCACCATATAGAAAAATACATATGTTACTGATGGATTCAAGAGTAAAAAATAAAAATGCACGTACCCAAAATTCTACATACAATTTTAAGGGGTTCATGAACTCCCTAAAACCCACCCAGGGATCTCAGGTTAGCAAGAAGAGTAACTGTTAATCATAACTTCTATTAAAATCTCAATGCCAAATACCAGATGTGTTTTCAAGATCAAGTCACATGCAACAAATGAAAATGAACACATTAACTCATTGTTGTAACTTTATAAAATCTTCAAACTGGAACTAGAAACAGAGGCATGTCAATACAAATGGACAATGACTTAAAAAAAAAAATTACACCGATTTAAATAAGTTTGAGTGCATACTGTACAAGTGTGTCCACGTCTGTTAGCCTTTCAGAAATATAAAATCAGCTAAATCTTTAGTACTTAAAATTCATTATGTGCAATGTTATTCTCAAACTTGATTAAAATACTTAATAAATACAAGTTATGTTTAATATGAATAACTGCAACATACTTAAACATCTAAACATATAATAGGAATTCTATAATATTAAAATGCAATACTTTCACCTGCATTAATCTCATACACAATGGAAAAATACTTGCAGATAATTAGCATTAAGAATGCAAATATATTTTCACTGCGGAAGAAAAATAATAAGATTAGAAATCATGTTATTTGCGTAATCTACAAGGAAGCTGTAGATAGTCTACATTGTGATACTCTATTTTAAAATGAAAACAATTCAATATTTAACTTTACAACAAATTTACTCAAGGCAAAATATTTGTTTATTACAGAACAGGATCTTAAATCAAAGTAAGCAAGGCAACATTAGATCAACAATCTTAGATTTTTTTTTTTAATGAAGTGTAGCTTTAAAACTGTAATAAAGGTGAACATAAATTCTAACATGCTCTTCTCTTCTTATAAATGGGATGATGTAGAAAAGCAAAGCTTCAATGTGTAGGGATTGGAACC
This sequence comes from Suricata suricatta, assembly GCF_006229205.1. Taxonomy (NCBI): domain Eukaryota; kingdom Metazoa; phylum Chordata; class Mammalia; order Carnivora; family Herpestidae; genus Suricata; species Suricata suricatta. The sequence goes on along the minus strand of NC_043703.1, from coordinate 135,010,254 downwards.
ATCTGTAAAAATTAAAAAACAAAGTTTATAGCACACTTCATCAACCTTTCAAGATTACCTAGAATTAGCCCAATTATTTCACCTTTTTATACCATCAGGAGCAGAAATAAAGAAGGAAAATTTCTATGTAAGGAGAGGGGAAGATTACTTCTGCCCATCGCTCCCAGTAGGTAAGCTCCATGAAGGAAGGGACTCTGTTCACTGCCACATTCCTACTGCTCTGAACACTATCTGACACACAGGACACTCAATGTTTCTTAGTGAATTAATCAATCACTGCTGGTAAGCAGTACAGGGTTAGGCTTAGGTCCGCCAGCAAAGCTCACTCTGCAGAACACATTAGAATGGCAGCTCCTCTATAAAAGCCAATTCAAATACAGGCTGCGAAGTGGGACAAGACTGGAATGTAGAGGAAGATCTTAATAAACTGAAGAAGTTCCAGAAGATCTAGTATTAAATTCTAAAATTACTCAATAAAGACAGAATGAGCCACAAAAATTTTTCCATTTTATACATTTTAAACTTTTCAGACTAGGCAGAAATAATTCTTACTCACTTAATTATGCAAAGAAATAATTCTGGTATCTTAATGTATTAAAAGCTATTATCCTTAAGAAAAAAACATTCTTATAAAGGAAAAAGCATATAAATAAGTATTTGCATGACACTGGAGAGGACAAAAAAATAATTGTTCCTGACTCCAAGAAGTTTATAATTCATATACTATCTTGTTTATATCTCAAATATACATATAATTTATGTATATTTTTAAATATACACATATAGAAATAATATTTTATATATTTAAAAATATTTTTTTTAATTTTGTTTCTTAATGTTTTTTTATTTTTGAGACAGAGAGAGACAGAGCTTGAGGCAGAAGGATCAGAGAGAGGGAGACAGAGAATCCGAAGCAGGCTCCAGGCTCCGAGCTGTCAGCACAGAGCTCAACGCGGGGCTCCAACCCACAAACTGTGAGATCAGGACCCAAGCCGACGATGGACGCTCAACCGACTGAGCCACCAGGTGCCCCTGAGAGCTAGAATATTTTAAAGTAAATCCTAGATATGTTATTCTACCCATAAATCTTTAGTGTGTATTTTTCCTTTTTTTCATCACACCTAATAAAGTTAATAATATTTTTTCTTCCACTGTTTAGAAAAATAAACACCCCTTAGGTCCAGGATCAAAGTACACCACACAAAGCTTCAAAAGTTAAAATACTTGACTGTTCTTGCATGGTAGAAAAAAGAGGCCATTTTAAACAGTGACGATTTCATTTGAAACAAATTAAAGTGAGTATTCCTCATGGGGAAATGGGTAAATTAAACAAACTGGTACATCTCCACTATGAATAGCTACTATGCCTGTGTTTTAAAAAGAAAAAAAAAGTAGCTTTGCATGTGCTGATACAGAAATAGGTCTAAGATATAGTAAGCGAAACCAGTAAGACAAAGAATAGTATGTACAGAAGAGCCATTTTGGGGGCGCCTGGGTGGCTCAGTTGGTTGAGCATCCGACTCTTGATTTCGGCTCAGGTCATGATCTCAGAGTCACGGGACTGAGCCCCACACTGGGCTCTGCACTGAACATGGAGCCTGATTGGGATTCTGTCTCTCTCTTTCTCAAATGAAAAAATAAAAAAGATTCTCTCTCCCTCTGTTCTTCTCCCCTACTTATGCTAACAAAAAAAAAAGAAGAATCATTTTGTGGGGGCACCTGGGTGGCTCAGTCAGTTAAGAATCCAGCTCTTGATTTTGGCTCAGGTCATGATCTGACAGTTGTGAGACTGAGCCCCTCACTGGGCTCCACACTGATCGAGGAGCCTCCTTATTATTCTCATTCTCTCTCTCTCATTCTCTCTCTCTCTCTCCCTCTGCCCCTTCCCCACTTGTATATGTGCACAGGTGCATGCAGGCACCCTTTCTCAAAAAATAAAATTAAAAAAAAATTTTATGTAAATTTTAAAAATGTACATATACATACACTGGAGAGGTAGAATAAAGGAGACAAATAGATTAGAAATTGTAGAAACCTTTAACTTTCATTTTGTACCCTTATGTGGTTTCAGCTCTTTAACCGTATAAATAAATGTATGTATTACTTTCTTCTAAAAACATCAAGAGGGATTGTAGGAACCAGCATCCAAAATGGCCTCACCGGTCCACTCCCCTGGTATTCACAGCCCTGTACAGCCCCTCCCACACCGTGCCCCAGCATAAACGATAGTATGCCACTTCCAGATACTGGGTTATAAAAGACACTGTGCCTTCTGTTTTGGTTTTTGCTCTCATCTCCCTGTATCACTCACTCTGGCCATGAAATGGTCAGTGTAACTTGGCTGGACTTGCAAACAACCACGTAAGTGAGGTTGGAAATGGATTTCCCAGTCCCCAAGCATGACTTGAAATGACTGCAGACTCAGACAACAGCTTGACTGCAACCTCAAGAGACCCTAAGCTAGAAATACCCAGCGAAACTGTCCACAGACCACTGACCCTCAGCTTGCTGTTTTAAGCTGCTGAATGTGGTAATCTGTTATACAAGCAATAGAAAATTAACATAGGATTGTGTGGGGTGTGGGATTTATATGCCTTTTTTGTTCGTACTTCTCTAAAATTAAAAAAAACTGCGTTATTTTTAAATTATTGATGTTTTGACAGTAACTGCTATTGACTAATTACAACACAATTGTACTTACTTGGAACTCTTATCTGGTAGTGATTAAGTGCGGTGAGGGCTTCCACTGCATCAGTTTTGCATTCCCATTCTAACAGCCCAGAAAGTGTTTTGGCAGAAGCTAAAACAAAACAAAGAAACACAAATCCAGTAGTTATTTGCTAGTCATCAGTTTAACCAGAAAACCTAAAAAATGGAATGTGCACACTCACGTTTTGCATCAAACACTTTATATTTGATGAATGTAAGAACTTCATGGTCATTACATAACTGTCAAAGAAATGTAAAACTCCATTAAAAGTATGGCCAAAATAATAATATTCCTGCTTTTTATTCTTTAAGAAAATAAACTTCATGGCAGCATTTAAGTCTGGCATGCATGAATTAAGTCAAACACTTTTTAAATTACTAAGTTGTAGGAGAAAATCAACTAAAAAAGTGATATTCTGTAAACTATGTACGTAATTCAGTGCTGTGTGCTGTAAATAAGACCACAGATTTATAACTGAAATATATATTCTCAGAGCTGACCAGGATTTATCTAGTACCGAAGGTAGGGAGTGGAGTTCCAGAAGATCAATTCTTTCCTGAAACATTTCCACCATTTAGGCAAAAAGGCAGGGATAGAGAACATTTTGTTAGGGGCAAGTTTTAAGGGAATAGTAAAAGAACTTCCTGAATCCAGGAGTACGGTCTCTCATTCTCATTCCAACTCTCAAAAAGACTGAGTCACAAACCAACAAAAGACTAATGCAGAACGAAGGCCAGAAAAGTACAATGATCAAAGAATGAACTATAAAGTACCAAGTAAGTAACAGAATACTAGTAATATCAAAAGTAGATGGATAGCGTTAAGACTTTAAAATGAGGCTAAAATATTCTAAATTTTAAAATAAGAAGAACACTCTACACAACTACATGTCAGCACCTACCTTTGTGAAGGTCTCCTCTGTGACACACAACGGAACATTGTAATAATGCAGCACGCATGAGGGCGGCTGGATTATATTCTTAGATGCTTGACCAGCACTTGTAAAGCGATTATTTTTGCTCATTGCAAAATCTTTGTAGCTACTTGTACCATCCTCCAGCTCAAATATTTGACTTGGAACAACTGAATGTTGTTTAGACACACTAAAGATTGGGAAGGAAAAAGGTACAGAACATACCTTGTTAGGTAGAAAGCAGCAAGTAGGCAGTCTCAAAATGTTAATATATATGCCTGCATTCAATTCTAACAAATAAGACAAAGGTAGCTATTTTAAATGTGGTTTAAATATTTAATATTTTAAACAGTTATTTGAATATTTAAATTTCGGTTGAGTTCTAATCCATCACTCATAGCTTACAGTCTCATATTAGGAAACTGCACATAATACTTGCCCATTTTTACATGCTGTTTTATGATCATAACACTAAAAACTAGGTATAAGTGAGCAGAAGCCTGAATTATATGACCCTAACATACTTTGTCTAAAATGGTAACATTATAGGTGCTAGTTTCAAATGTGCTCTCAAATTATATTAAAATATTCTGAAATTGAAATTAATGTCTAATAAAAATAATGAAGTTTTTTTAATACTTTTAAAATTTACCACTTAGGATAATTACCAAACATTAAGTCTTTTCCCAAATAATTTGACATTGTTAAGGTGTGTGACAGCTCTTTCTACAGCATACTCATCACCCATTTCTACCAGTGCTGTACCAGGAATGGTCTTCATAAACTTTACCTGTAAACACAAAATCCCAAAAAGGTAACTATTTATTTCCCTTCTACAGTAACAGAATTTCTGAAAGATAGTATGATTTAAGTGGTTGATGTCAAATACAGAAGATCACCTGCAATCTTGACTTTATTCTGCTGTGCTATTAGACACTCCTAGGTCTTATCAAAATTCAACGGTTAAAAACAGAGACGATAGGCGGCGTCTGGGTGGCTCAGTCACTTAAATGTCTGATTCCTGATTCTGGCTCAGGTCATGAACTCACAGTTCGTGAGACTGGACCCCACATGTTCAGGAGATTGACCTCCTGCTGTCAGCATGGAGCCTGCTTGGGATTCTCTCTCCTCTCTCAAAATAAATAAACTTAAAAAAAAAAAAAAAAAGACTATAATTCTACCATATAGCACAATAAAGAAGAGCACAGGCTTACCCTGACTCTGCTATTTACTGTGTGATTTGGGGCAATTTACTTCACTTCTCTGAGCCACAGACTTCCCTATAATATGGAGATAATGATAACATCTAGTAGGATTCATCAATATTTATTCACTCATCAAATATTTAATAGGTGCCTAAAATGTTTTGATAAACACTGTGTTAGGTACCGGGGATTAATGGTCAACATAATAGACATGTTCTTCTTGAAACTTAAATTCTGGTAGGTAGGTCAAAAATTTTAAAGTAAATAATAATTACCAACTATTCAGAATGGTGTTAAGGCAATACACAAGACACTCTAAGAAATAATACAATTCAGCCTTGAGACAGCACTGCCAGGAGGAAGGCTTGTACGAGGTAGGGGCGCTTTCAAACACAGGCTCTACTTCACAAGTTCTCAGGACATCGTGGACAGAGGCCACACTTATCTCTTATATTATTCCAATTTTAATATGTAACAATGTAGTAATAAGGGTTAGACAAGTTAAAGTATGATCATCATTCAGCATGGTACCCCACCCCTTGGAAAATCCTTAAAATAGCTACTCTGTACCACTAGCATTCATGATACCTTGAATACACTCCCTTATTTGTTAGTCTCAAAATAATACTACAAATATATTTATACAACAAATGCAACATAGTATTTATACCCGCCCTGGCAACTATCCATTTGAATGGGCTATCCTGGCGTTTTTATACTGCTCCTTATTTAAATAACACTCAGCTAGAGCAGAACTTTTCAGCTTTATTTGAAATCAACTGTCTTCTTGTGGGCAAAATTTCTATACATTGATTTAATCCAATAACATCCTGCAAAATCTAATAATGTATGTAATTCTTATATTTATAAGTCTCAAAAAAAGGTGAGGAATAATTAACTATATATAGGTCTTTTAAAGAATTATCATAGCTGAGTTTAATGTACCTTAATATATCATTTAAAATGTTTAAAAATTTTTGAGACGTGGGACTAGAATTGTTCAAATAGCACACAGAAAACTTTTGCATTACACAAAGTGATTTATGTTTCTAAATCATGAGACAATTACAATAACATAACAGACAAAGATATACTAAAGATGTTGATTGAACTGTCTAATTCTGATTATGTACACATGTGATAAGCATAAAGAGAAAAGTAACAATAAATTTAAGGTTAAAATACGCATTAAAGCCCACTTAGTTATCAAAGTAATAACACCTAGGTGTCCAAGATAAACGTCTGTGTGAAAACATTCTTGACCACTTCTTGCAGTGTTGCTAAATCTATCCCCTGTATTCCTGGCTAGTTACATAAGCAGAAATATCCCATATGTTAGCCATAGACCAAAAGTGGAATTTTCTTTCTTTTCTTTTCTAAATGTGGTCAAATTGTTATGTTGAGGAAATCCTTGTTTCAGATATTTTTTCAGTTGTTTCCCTAGATCACGGAGGCTTTAGAATTAATAAACCAAGAACTAAGAATCCCAACTATGTAAGCCATGCTCCCCCCTCCCACACATTTATGACTCACATGCTTATATCTTTTTATTGTAGTAAAGAGAACACTAAAATCTCTTAAAACAATAGAGAAAAATAACATTACCTCAGTACTGAAATTCAAATTAGCAAGTGTATTGAAAAATTAGTCACTTAAGACTACCAGTCCCTTCCCCAGTTAAATTTTCCATGATTCTTTAAAAAACTGTTTAGCATCTGCTTTATGATAGGAATTATTTTAAGTATTTATATCAATGAACAAAACATCACAATCCAGGGAAACAGATGCCTAGTGAAAACAAGGTTATAGCTTTAAAGACCTTTAATTAAATGTTTTGCTACTTTTTGAGTGTTCTGAACACACTTTCAACATGGGTCAGTTTCAAATACTGACAAAGCTAAAAGCACATTGCTCCTCAGAAGATATTAGAACTCTAGCATTCGGAAGGCAAGTATAGAAATCTAGGACTCTCCTAAAATTCATGACTTGGGGACAAGTTCCAGGAACGTAACTGCTCTTTCAAATGCAACAATTCAACATGCTAAATGCTAAACAGAATTTCTTTGTAATGATAAAATCAATACAGGCTTTATGCCTGTAATACTTCAGTAATTGATTAAACTGTTTTGGACTTCTATTTTTAAGGTATTTTTAGTATCAACAACCTATACTGATCACTTACCAACAAAAAACAACTGCTGAAGTTCCTACCTAATGAATTTTTAGCATACGTTGGTTACCACTAAAAGAACTTGTCGGCTCCCAATAAAAAGTGAAGACACGTGTATTTACTGCCTTCTCAGACTTTCCTACTAGATATCCTAGCAAGAGAAATTAGTATGAAACGAAACCTACCTTTTCAATATTTCCATATAAGCAGAATAGGTTGAACACTCTTGAACAATTCATTTTTAGCTGATGTAATCCACTAACCATTACAACTGAACCAGAGGGATTCCCTCCGTGCATGTAAGAGGAAGAAGCCTGTGGTAACGGATACGCAACAAGCTCAGGCGTATCTCGAGAGCCCATTCTGTAACGACTCGGTAAAGGCAATAACGGACCGTGGGAGCCTATAAAAATGATATAAAACAAAACAAAACACAACTTTAGCAGATACACTTCGCCACACAAAAGTAAACTTACTCTTAGCTAGTTTGGTGTATGTCCCAGGAAACCTCAAATGTGTTAATATTCAAATATAACCTGTGTGGATTAATAAAATCTGTATTTCTCTGTATCAGATCCTATATACATTGACCTGCACACCCCTGCAGATATATCAGGCTTTCAGCTTATATTTTTAAAAGTATTGTTGAACCAGAAAGTATACAAAATCAGGCCACAGATAGTGGGAATAAGGGGAAATTAGTGTAAACTTTGGGCTTCTATGTATAAATTATACCTCAAAAAATTTTTAAAAACCTTCTGCCAACATCTTTTGGAGGATAATACAATAACATATACAGTGAAATCTTGGAAACTATCTATAAGAAAAAGAACATCTCTTTAATTCCAGTGAAAAGCTGCCTCCTTGAATGTATTTTACTACAATGTGCTTTCTAGTTAGTATTTTATTTCCCTAATTCTAATTTAGGAAACTAAACTGCTAATTTAGTTAATACCTCATTTACTCAAAGGTGTCATTTATTCAGCACCCTGCACGATCTGAAACAACATCAAGAACCCAGAAGAAAATAATGCCTGAGTATCTGAAACTGTTGTCACAGAAACACACACAGATCTATGTCTCGCGCTGAGAATCCTTATTAAGAATCAACATGCTAACTTTAGAGTAGTCCTAAACAACTTTATCTGGTTTTCCCATCCATGACAGATTGGAAGTGACAAGAAAAATAAAGCTAAAAGTGAAGGGAACAGACAGGAATGAAGGAGTCTGGAGAAACTGATGCTAAAAGCAGGCATAAGGCACATTCACAACAGCAAGAAGAGGCGGAAAAACTGAGAAGCAACTAATAAACAGACTCATAAACTGGTGGTTGTGGGAGAGGAGAAGGGTGGGAGTGGAGGGGTGAATAGGAAGGGGATTAAGAAGGACAAAATCTCAGTTACCAAAAAGAAAAAAAAAAGTTTCAGAGATAAAAAGTGCAGCACAAGGAATATGGTCGGTAACACTGGAGTAACGCTCTATGGTACTACGCTTATGGCGGTGAGTGCTGCATAATGTACAGAATGTCTGTCCAATCACTATATTGGAAACCTGAAACTAATATAACTGCATGTCAGCTGTAATTCAATTAAAAAAAAAAAAAAGCAACCAAGCGAGCCACAGCTCAGAAACATAAACTCATTCATCTTCAGTGCTCTGAGCTGGTGATTATAGAAGCAGACTCTGGTAACATGCCAAGGTCCTCTTGACGTGCAAGAGACCAATCCGAAAACCCAAGACTTTTCCTCATCTCTCAACAAGAGTATATACAACTACTGACTTTCATTTTTATCCAAGACTAAGGGATATCTGTCATCTACTAAGTAAGTTACTAAGAAACCACATCTTGGTATTCAGGGCACGCTATTAGAACTTATGTGGGCTTCAATTCAGATTTGGTATTCTAAATATAGTTGCCATTCAAAACAACTCTGCAACACTACCACGGAGCACACACACAGTATGGACTCCTACAACTTCATGAGGGAAAAGTAAACACCTTATCAGTTCATCATCAGTGTTGACTTAAATTGGAATTCAACTGTTTTTCCTCCTGGGAATTGGTAGTTTATTAAAACAATTAGTATAGCTCATGGGGAGTTACTTGTTAGTAACTATACATATTTTGGCCTCTAATTTAGACTGTTATATATTTGGGGTCAAATATCAATCATTCTTCCCCCACCACAAACATACACATACATATTACACCATCTCTCCACTACCACCATTTGCTTATACTGTAATCACACTTCACTATTATCACTAAGTTTTCTTTTTCATAGAAATTAGGAAGATGCGTGTGTGCTAGATGGGCAATGGGAACTTCCATTCTATCTACTTAAGTTGGCCAAGGTCCAAGAATGTTGAGATCCACTGCCCTAGGTGACGACTGAATTCAGTGCAAGAGAGTAACTGATATTTGTAACTATGACCTCAGCCATCGGGATTAAATTATGTCATCTATGCCATTTAAATTGCTGCCTATATTGTTTAAGAAGACAAAATAGAAATCATTAAAAGCTTTTTATATTTAGAACAAAAGTTCATGCAAAATGTTTTGATCCTTAAAAAGCTAATACTTCCAGAATTTAAAAAATTCACTGATGTGGGAAAATGCTATATAAATGGCATTACTGTCATTTCAAAGTCATTTCTCATCCTTGATACTTTAAAATCTTTAGTCCAGGAGCATTCCAAAGATACTAACAATTAATATATAAACTTTTCTTAGGCTCACAGCAAAAAAATCTGTATAAACGTGGCAAAAGTCATACTTTTCGAGAATGAGGGCATCTGTAAGTTTATCTCATAGGACAGGGCTCCCCGAATTAAAAAATTTAAAAAAATTTTGAAAGCATAGATTTATACTGCTATATAAACCAATGAATAAATTTAATCTAATTAAAAATTAAATCTTTTCGGGGCGCCTGGGTAGCTTAGTCGGTTAAGCGTCTGGCTTCAGCTCAGGTCATGATCTCACGGTTTATGGGTTCAAGCCCCACATCGGGCTCTGTGCTGACAGCTAGCTCAGGGCCTGGAGCCTGCTTCTGATTCTGTGTCTCCCTCTGTCTCCCTCTCTCTCTGACCCTCCCCTGCTTGCACTGTCTCTGTCTCTCAAAAATAAATAAAAAACATTAAAAGAAATTTAAATTAAAAAAATTAAATCTTTTCATTTCCCTCTTTCTCCTATAGCATCATAGAAGAAAAGCCACTTATGATATGACACCAAAATGCAAATGCACTGGTTTTGCTGAACTACTCCTCTGAAGGGATACAACTATGATATGCAATGTTTTAAAAAAGGCTCAGTATCAGAGCACCTGGGTAGCTCAGTCATCAGTTGAGTGTCTGATTCTTAATTTTGGCTCAGGGCATGATCCCTGGGTTGTGGGACAGAGCCCCACAACAGGCTCTGTGTGGAGATATTCATATTCTCTCTCTCTCTCTCTCTCTCTCTCTCTCAATCTCTCTCTCCCTTCTCTCCACTCCTCTCCCCCCTTAAATAAAATAACACAAAATAAAATTAAAGCTCAATGTCACTAGCACCTACTCCCATCTTCTTTACTTCCCCCCCCCGATTTCCTCACCTTCTCTTCTCCACGTCTTTTTATTCATCTCTCTCTCTCTCTCTCTACTCTTATACTCTATTGTGCTTACTTCCCTAAGGAAAAAGAAGACAAGTTTTCCTCAGAGAGGTAACTGTTTCAATGGACAGAGCTCAGAATGAATGCCCCTACACAACCATTCCTGCTCAGCAGGACTCTCCAGAATGATCCCTATTTAATTGCCAATGGAAAGAATTCTACACCTCTCTTTAAGGAAGCTTACGTTTTAAAATTCACACACACACACACACACACACACACACACACACAGAAACAAAATAAATTGGGGTATGAAACTGACAAAGACTTGCACCAGAGGCTTTTTAAAAATATAATGTTCTTCTAAGGCATGTAAGATTTTTGTTCATATAATTTTGGGGGAAAGATGTATTTCATAAAGAAAAGCAAATCTGAAAATCCACACCAAGAAAACACCACAGTGGGGCTCTCAGCCCTTCATTTGTTCTTTCACAGATTCTTTCAGACCCCTTTGGCAAAATATTTAAAAAATGTTTAGCCTTCAGCGGACTGCCATGACACATGTACTGCACAACTACGCTACAAACCCGTGAGCTATTCTTTGTACCCCTCCGTTACGGGAAGCACACAGGGGGCTCTTATTAAGTGTTTCTTTACTACAGGAGCAGAGCCATCCACATGACCAGATTTACTATTTATGCCGTTGAAGAAACAGCTAAGAAAAGCGATCAAGGAGCTCATTAAAATAACTAATAAGATTTTCATTCTATACCACTTACTGTTTTGACAACACAGATTGTTTCAATCACTTCTGCCATATAGACTACCATAGCAACTTGAACATACCTACACACACACACACACATACACACACACACACGGGTAATAAATCCTGGAGTTCAAAAAATCAAACTAAGGAATACGCTAAAACTCACAGCTAAGAATAATCACTAAACACGCAGCATTCTGAAAACATTTTGGAAAATAGGCAACACCAGAAGTTTTTCAAGATAAATCCCAAGAGCACAGTATAGCAATTTCTATTTTTTATACCACTTCTAATAGCATTGTCCTTCAACTTTACACTACAGGATAGGTGGGGTCAATAACTACTTAAAACTAAAAAATATTTAAAAACACAGAACTTATAACCAGTTAAAACACTCATCAACAGCAATTCCCAACATCTACCTACAAGGACAATAGCCTGATACCTAACTTTTTCCTGGGGAAGACTATTATCCTAGGTTTCATGATCTTAAATCTTATCAACATACCAAACATTAAAACTAAAAATTTTAAAAAGAGGAATTAAATACAAACAGATTTAGCCAAAGCCAAAATACCAACTGTATAACTAAAAGACTAAGGCTCTAACAAGAAACATGTTTCTTTTTGACAAGTCCCCCATTCTTTCTGCCTTTATTACTCAGTTCCTCTTTGCTCATAATTGGTATAATGAAAGAAAATACACTTACTAAAGCAATATTTCTTTTTTTGGTCTTCTATCAGACCAGAGCCCACTACTAATCAAAATCAAAACCAAAACGAAACAAAAACAGTAAAAAAAGCTTTTGATCCCCAAGCAATAGCTCTCATTCATCTCAAGGATATGATGTATCAATATCCTAAGAAAACAAAGGATTTTGGACGACTCCTTGGGAGTACATTACAAGGGACTAATTCCCTATAACAGGTGAGCAGGAAAAACAGAGATAAGAAATGTGCCATTCTTCATCAGAAACGCAAAAACTCTAATAGTTTGTCTATACTACCTTCCTTCTGCCTTGACAAACTTACCATAGCCATCATGTCTAAACGAAGAAGGGTGTTCTCCCAAAATGGCTTGTCTCTGGCGACCCTTTCCTCTATCTGACACAAAAGTAGAAACATGGTTTTAACAATTTTGACCCAAGTACTTAACAGAGTTCTCACATGGGAAACACCCATTCAAAACATCCATTACAATTCATAAAAGAAATAGGATTCCTGGTTAACTTTAAACATCCATTCATACCCAATTTAAATACAAACACCAAAAGTTTAAGGAAATAATTCTATCTAACAAATTCCACTTAACTTGAAAATATCTTTTTTGGCAAATGCCAAATACAATCACACTTTCAAATTTAAGGAAAGAATGGATACTTTTCAGAAAGTGAACATACACAATGCTAGAGTTTGACACTGTACAGAAGTTTTTACCAATACATGTCTTTAAAACAAGCTTTAAGTGCAGTACTTTTGAAAGACAGTACCTGAATCATACTATTAGCTTCAACAGCAACACATTTTCAAAGTGGGCTTCTTTCAAGAAGTTCAGCATAAGCCAACAACAACCTGTATTACATGGTTTCACAATCAGTAAACACAGAGTATTTTGTATGTATATACACATATTTACAAACACCTACTGACTTGAGAGCTGGAAATTTGCACATCACTGGCCCATATTATCGCATGGATTGGTCATTGTCTATAGACCTTAACACCAGGCAGGCCTATGAACACCCTCTAAAGTTTAAGTATGCCAAGAAAGCTAACCAAGGGGGCTACATTATTGGATGAGAGTACTACAATACTCCTAAAAGATCATTTTTATTCTAGCTATGTTTTCAGGAAAGGCATGCCAATTTTCCTAAATCTGAGATATCAGTAATAAAATTACCTACAAGTTTCTAAAATAGCACTTCCTATGTAGGTTGCTAAATTTTAGAAATTATTGTACAATGCTTTAGAAAGTCTGATCAAATCATAGTACCCAATAAGATTTTTTTTAATGTATCTTAAGAGTCTGGTCATTCTAATCTTTGAAAATTCAGAGAGGCCTTCTATAAATCCTTAGTCAGCTAAACAAATGAGGTTTATGGGAGATGAGAAATAATATTCACTTCAGCCTAGAGAAATATCATTTTAAGTACCTATTCGAAGTTATCAGAGCATTGAAAGGGACCAAAGAGGTCATCGTATTCAATTTATTGTGTATAAATTCTCTTTACACTATGCCTATCAGTTGGAACCATCTAGCCTCTGCTTAGCCAACACCAATAACAAGATTCTCAGGACTTTCCCTTACATTTTCAGTTAGTCCTAAATAACGAGAAAATTAATTTTTATATTGTATAGAAATTGGCCCCCTACCCACATTCTATCCCGTCTGAGGCCTTGTAGACTTAAGTCTTTCTCCAAAAACCCTTTCAAATGCTTCCAAGTTACTAAGATTCTCCCTCTATTTTCCCATCACCATTTCTTCCCCAGTCATTCACAGCTCCTTCTTTCCATTACACGGACTCTAGCATCCAGCATCATCATTTAAGTCTCACTCCTCTTGAATCAATCCAGTCTGCTAATCCCTTCTGTTAATGCTCCTCTGCTTAAGCATGCCACCAAACACTACATGCAATTCCTCATCTGATCTAAGGAATCTTAAACCAAAACCTCCATAATGTCATCATGACTCAGTTTTATTGATACAGTTAACCGTGTGCTATAAAGGAAAGAGCACTAGATTGGGAATCAGAAGATTCCAAGGTAACCACTAATTCACTGTATAATTACAGAAACTCACAATCTTCATTATAAAATGAAGGAGTTAAGAGTAGATAATCTCCCAAGGTATCTTTCAGCCGAATATTCTAATTATGAACAGTTCTCTGGATTTGAAACATTAACTAATATAAAGTTACATAAAACAGAAGTGTACAGAAGAGTCAAACACTAATTACATCAGTCTATAAATAGTGGTTTGTGACTTTTCATGAATTCATCTGAAAACTCCCAAAAAGATGTACACATACACAAGTTTTGCTTATTAACATTTCTGGAAGGATTCTCTGGAGTCCACAGTAAGAATTTTTTGCACTAAAATATAACTTGGGCTGAAAATGACTTTTAAAAAATGAGGTTATATTTATTGTAGAGCTCTTTTTGGTAGAAAAAGTTACAATTCAATCACAGGATGCCTGGGTGGTTCACTGGGTTAAGCATCTATCTGACTCTTAATTTTGACTCTGGTCACAATCTCAGGGATATGAGAATGAACGTTGGACTCAGCACAAAGCATTGAGCCTCCTTGGGATTCTCTCTCTCTCTCCCTCTCTCTCTGCCCCTCCCCTACTCATGCTGTCTCGCACACGCTCTTTCAAAATAATTGAATAAACTTAAAAAAAAAGTTACAATTCAATATCGAGTAGAAAATGAAGTCACTAAAAAAACAAGAACATAAACTGGTACGGTCTCACCAGACAAGTATGTGTAAGGACTTAGAAAACAAGAGTTTTTTTCTCTTGAAACAGAACCAAGTAAAACTCTACTTCTTTATATTTCACTATTTAAATATCTATCTCACACATTTGTACTCTTTTCTGACTGTAATTCCTTGTATGAAAAACTAATCTCACTTGGCTCTGCGTAAACTTCAGACCTTCTAAAAGAACAGATGTAAACACTATTAAAATAAGAAACGTATCTACAATGTTTTAAGAGACATTAAGAGAAAGGTTACCAGAACTCACTATTTCAAATGAGTCAAAAAAAAAAAGTGTTCAATAACTGTAATTTGACAAAAGTGAGAGATTTCTCATCAACCACTTGTTCTGTTGAGTACTAAGGCTTTGTTTTCCAATACTGTATACAACTGTACCAAGCCTGTGCCAAGCAGATTTGTGAGTAGTGAGAAATGTGGGGTCCAGCCGAAGCTGTATTATACTACAAACCTGTTTACAACCCCATGCATAAGACAAGAGGCCTTCCTAAGAATTGAAAATTAAGGGGTCAATCACCCAAAGTCCTAAATATTTGAACATGCAAAAGATCATTGCATTGTCTTTTATTTTTTCTTTTGGCAAGAATACATGCACTACAGAGAACCTACTGCCCACGATATTTTGGATGCCACAAAATTTTTTCCTACTTTATGGATTTTTACAGATATGCTCAGCTTGGTGAGTTTTTTCAACATGTGGTTCCAACACTGATATTGTAGTTGAGGTGTAGCCAATACTGCAGCCCCCTTGTTTTTACAAGATCCACATTTTAATTTGTATATTCCAGAATTGCCACACAGTTAGTTGAACAATTTTATCAGTCAGATCTATGCTCATGATTTCTAGCATTTATAAGTTATAGCTGAAAATGCATCTCAAATGAAATGCTCTTACTTTAATATTTATCAAGTTTAAATATACTCTATCTTGAACAGACATGTTACTTTCACCTACATTTGAAATGTCAAAATTTCTAGTTACACAAGTTAACATGAGTGATAACCTTATATTTTTACAAAAAGTGACAACTTATGAACAGCCACTTTACAAAAAAAAAAATCAAACCACACAGAAACCATCTTTTACATATAATGCATCTTTTTATCTTCAGGTTATCTATTCAATGTCCACAGTTATGGGGAAAAAACCCCAAAAGAATAAACTTAAGTGCAGCAAGTGTGCACCTTTCTAATCCTTTTATTTCTAATATCTGTGTGGATTGGTTGAGCATAAGAAGTTCTTAAGACCTGTTGATAAATTGGCCCTGGTTATTTGCCAATTAACAATTTGAATTTGGCTGCAAACCGTTACAGTAATGGGCATTAAGATTTACAACATTGTAGATAAAAGTCTAGTACCCGTTAGTGAAAAGTCTTAAATTCTACAACTGAAACCTTAAGGGAAATCAGACCAATATATACATACAACTTGAATAAATGGGCACAGTCTATCATGGTGCTCATCCCATGCAAGTCTGAAGTACTGTTAAGTGTCCTCCTTTAAAAACTTGGGGTGATGGTGCATGCAGTATGCAGTCAAGGTGAATTGCAAGTCTGAGTTTTTCAGAGGGCTTTTTGCTGATGCCGATGTTGTGCATGATGAAGTGTAGAGTCAGCCTGCTGGAGTCCTCTATCCTTCTTAATGCCTTGTCCAGCTTGGGGGAAAAGTCCTTTCCATAGAGAAGCAGTGTGCAAGTTTGCAGTTTGTAAGGAATATTCTGAATCAGTTTCCTCTCCTCCAAAGAGAGAGAGCTGCTTGGAGAAATGCAAGTCCTTGAACTGCGGGCGTGCCTGTATGTGTGGGCTCCTGGTTGAACTAAATATAAATAACTCAGTACATACCAGTAGGGGGCACTAATTTCAAGGTTATTTTCCAGCATTACATGGCCTTAGGCAGCAAAAGCATTCACCAACCAGGTTTTCGTTTGAATGAACTAGCTCACCTCAGGAAAAAGGAATCTAACTGCATGTAAAAACTTTGTCAGCAGATGGTACGTACATTCTAAAATGCATAAAATACTTACCTCGCCTTCCCAAATATGGTTTAGTGTAGTCCCAACTGTCATTGTCATTCCTAATAACATTTAGACGAGTTGGCTGTTAAGATTAAGAAGAAAGTAAGCTCAAAGTGTACATCCAAGGCATAAATATTTCTTTGGTGAAGTGTTAAAAAAATATTTACCCTTGCATATTCGATTTTTAGTGTACAACATCCAGCATATATGTCTGCTCCGTTGAGTGCTGCTTTAGCTTTCTGGGCACAAAGGACTGATTCAAACATGAGCTCTATTAAGGAAATTTGGCTTAAGGTATCTGATATTTTATCATTATTCACTGCCTCAGAAAAGGACTGAAAATAACCAGATAGAACTCTCACTTCTAGAAATGTTTTACAATAAAACTTCTCGATGAATTTTAAGAGTATTTATTTTCAAAATCAAGGGTGCCAAAGGAAACATAATAAACCAGGATGCCTGGGTGGCTCATTTGGTTAAGCATCCAACCTCAGCTCAAGTCATAATCTCATGGTTCATGGGTTCGAGTCCCACATCAGGCTCTGTGCTGACAGCTCAGAGCCCAGGGCCTGCTTTGAGACAAAAAAACAAAAAGAAAGAAAACATAATAAACCAAAGTATCTATGTTAATCCTTCCAAGTCATCTGAAGAACTTCAAAAACTCAAAGGAAGAGGGAAAATGGAGCATGGTCACATTCCCTGGCAAAGGACAGTTTATCATCTTGAAACAGCAAATATTTTACTCTTAAAAGTAGAAAGAACATTACAAAACAACCAGCGTTAGATGAAACAAATATTTGACTTTAATAAATTTCTTAAAAAACAGGGTTTTATAATCATTAAACTATCTTTTACTTTGTTGGTTTTCAAAAATTACTTGAGTCTGTACTTGTTTAAAAAAAAAAATCAGGGGCGCCTGGGTGGCTCAGTCAGTTGAGTGTCTGACTTCTATGCTACACTTGTACATACAGGATGTGGGGGGAAAGCTAATTATTATTATTTTTTTTGTTTACCTGGGATTATACAGTACGTACTATTTTGCCACTTGTTCTTTTTACTCAACATATAACAAATCTCACAAAAAAAAGTTCTTACTTAAACCATGACCATTTAAAAGATTCAATTTAAAAAGGTAAGAATAGTTTTAATGACTCTATAAAGTTTTGGTCCTCCCAAACCACTTATTCAGAAAAGTCCACACAGGATACATTTTAAAAAGGTAGAGATGTACATATTACCAAATAATGTTATTTCTTCCCCATTAAAAAAACAAAGCACACTGTGAGATGAAGCACTGGCATGTTTTAGGTAGCAGGTTATTATCTGTGGGTATTGCAGTTTTTATTTATTTTTAATTTTTTTATGTTTATTTAATTTTGAGAGACAGTGACAGAGCAGGAGTGGGGGAGGAGCAGAAAGACACAAAATCAGAAGCAGGCTCCAGGCTCTGAGCTGTTAGCACTGAGCCCGATGAGGGGCTCCAAACCACAAACTGTCAGATCACGACCTAAGCCAAAGTCGGCAGTTTAACCAACTGAGCCATCCAGGCGCCCCAGTAGGGCAGTTTTTAAATCTAAGACAAATAGATTTTGGGGGAGGAACAGAGAATAAATACCACTTGTCGAGAAATAATTAAGCAGGAAAAACTAAGACCTATATTACACAGCATTTATATACATCAATTTAAAAATTTACAAATAAAGGATATTCAACCATTGCTTGTATCCCATTTCTCTTGAATATAACAATACGTTGTACTTTTCCAACAGGATTGCATACTGTATATAAAACATCCTATAAAGGAAAGAAAACAAGATTTCTCTTCACATTTTATATTTGGAAAAACAACAAAGTTACACCCTGCTTTTTTCTACTAAAAAAACCTGTCAAGATGTCATTTCTATTCATTACTAATTAAACTTTAAAAAATTGTTATCCTTCTAAAGTTACTTCCTCACCTATACAATATACCAACATTGGAGACGTTATAATGAAACATGTCAAAAAGACTGTTACCTATTTTATTTCCTAAATAAACCCTCGATTTTTATTTTAACAGGTACCTAAAATAATGTCTGACAATACACAAAAAATAAGCAAAAACTATAATCAATTAATGGTTTGTATGTGACTCAAGAAATGTTTAATTTTATAAACACTTAAATTATGGTAATAAATATTTATTAAGGGGTAATCAACTCAGTATTCATTTTTCAAAGGACAATGACTACAGAGAAAAGACTCAGGAAAGATCATTTATACAATGTTATATGTCAGCAAACAAGGCCCCTGAATTAAGTAAGAGAGAACTTAAATACTGGCTTAAGAACAATTCTTCAACTGTCAAGAAATTTCTTGTGCACCTACAACTACACAGTGGCACCATTAGGTACTAGGGATACAACAATAAGCAAATCAGAGTACTTATACTAGATTAGGTACATTCTCCCAAAACACATATCAATACTGCTTACTAATAAGTCTAGAAATATTACAGAGGTAAATAATATCTAACAAAATTTAAATCGTATCTTATGCTTTCTTTTATGTCCCAGTATCATAAAGAAATCATTTTTCCCCAGAAAGCACAAGCAGGGGAGGGGCAGAGAGAGGGACAGAGGATCCATAACGGCCTCTGCAAGCCAGATGTGGAGCCTGAACTCATCAACAGCAAGACCATGACCTGAGCCAAAGTCGGATGCTCAAACTTAAGTCACTCTGCAGGCAAATTTCAAAGTCACTGTTAATTTAGTTTTTCATACTAAAATACATACCACTGTAATTGGATAAAGAGGATTCTGAATGGATAGCAGAAGAACTTTGTTGCCGCCTGATGGATCATCGGTATTTCCTGGCCGAGTGATCCTTTTGCTTGTAGAATAGTTGAAAAAAGCCTGTTGACCAGCAATGTACACAGGTTCATCCGCAGCAAACGTCACACATTCTTTGGCACTATCTATGTTTTCAAATTCCACTAGAGCCTGCCGTTTAAATGGCATCATCATAACATAGCTGAAAGGCAGATTGGAAGGAATACCCAAATAATAAATTCAGTTAACATTTATTCTCAATCAAGGAAAGGCAGACTCTAATAAAAATGTGTCAAATCATACAGATTAATATTCTTCATTACCTGTATCTAATGTCAGTCAATTCTTTTTTTTTTTTTTTAAGTTTATCTATTCATTGGGTGGAGGCAGAGAGAGAGAGGGAAACAAAGAATCCAAAGTGGGCTCTGTGCTGACAGCAAAGAGCCTAATGTGGGGCTCAAACTCACAAACCATGAGACCACAACCTGAGCCAAAGTCAGATGATCAACCGACTAAGCCACCCAGGCACCCCCAATGTTAGTCAATTCTTAAATCATCCAAATAAACTGTGGTATGCCAGGCAGATGGTCATATGTGAAAGCTTAGCCTCCTGTGACAGAAGGTTTCTACCTTTTGCCCTCCTCAAGCACAGTTCTGTTATCAGTTACTAATGACATGGCCCTGTTTATTCTGCAGGCTGCCACTCCCAAGCAGTAGTAGAAAATATCTAGATACAGAAACCAATGGAGATAAAACTGAACAGAAAGTTAGCAGATGGGACCCCTAACAACAGAACTACGACCTCTACTGAATTTTCCAAATAAGTGCCCATACTAATAACTAAAGACTATATCATTTCGCTTATCTTACTAAAAACAAGAGAACTAAAATATACAAAGAATTGCCAAGTCATCTACCTCTCTATAAGATCATCAAAGAAATGTAAAAAGATGCCATGGTGGAAGGTATCACCTAACACTACTACTCCTTTGAAGCAATGATTCTACTGGACATCTCTGCTCATTCTCTCACCATCAATGCATCCATTCAATATCCCGAATTCCACATAAATTTTTATAAAATTGAAGCAATCAGGCTACCTCAGCAAATATATTGAAATTTCTCCCCTGTTTATGTATTTTGACTTAGACTCTGTCTCTGATGCCTCTAACCAACATATTCATCAAGGGAAAAAATATTAAAATCCACTCTAAACTATCCATACTAGTAAGAGAACCACAGTCAGGCACACTCCAAAAACAATTTAGAAAGAATTTTTGAGTGTCTATTTTTGGCAGCACATTCACTTTTCTGATTATGTTTCCACTTGAGTCAATATTTTTAAGCATATACCAACTTCCTGGGAAGAGAAAAGAGGAGTCTGAGTGAATACAAAACTAGAATAAAACAGACTTCTCGTGATCTGCAGAAGAACTCACAGCAACACATACCTAAGGCAAATAATGCCTACCCTTAATCTACCCACTTTTAGATCCCCAAATCGTTAACATTCCAAAATAAACAACAGCAAATCAGTATTTAAGGACCACTACTTGAACTAAAGAGGAAGGGCGTAACCAGCTCATTCAAACATTAAAGCAGTGTTTAACAAGGAGTCGTGGACTCATGTGAAAGTCAGATGAAAGAGGCAATAATCCATTTTGCCTACACACTGGCTGAGGAAGGACAGGTGATGACGGATCCACAAAAATATATCCATGCATCACCCCAGGAAGGATAAAAATAAGAGTCTTAAAAGGTTCTAAAGAAATACTGTCAGAGGCAAACTTAATATATACTATGGTCAAATGCCAGGCCTATATTATAGCAAGCAAGCAAGACTTGTTCTCCTACACTGTTTCCAATCTGCATGAAGTCCCGATGGGCCTTACCATATCGTCCCAAATTTCTCCAGGGCCTCCACAAGGTCTGCCTCCACCACAGATTCACAGAGTCCTCGAACATGGACAACAGGAGAAACAGAAACTTTATGATGACTTCCACCTGCCTCCTAGACAAGAGAAAATAATTTCTAGTTTAAAACTTTAAAAAGCAAACATTAAAAAAAAATTCCAAACCAAATTTCATTCACAAGTTAGCAGAAGGATCTGAGAAATAAAATCATCAATTGTTAGGCATGAAAATTTTTCTTTCTTAGAAGGGAGTATTTTCTCTTAATAAGAAGTACAACATATGGGTGCCTGGGGAGCTCAGGCCAGCTCTTCGTTTCAGCTCAGGTTATGCTCTCCCAGTGTGTGGGTTCAAGCTCCGCATCAGGCTCTGTGCTGAAGGTGCTGAGCCTGCTTGGGATTCTCTCTCTCTCTCTCTCTCTCTCTCTCTCTCTCTCTGCCCCTCCCCCATTTTGCCCGCCCGTGCACGCAAACTCTCTCTCAGAATAAATAAACAAACAAATAAGAATTACAACATAACAACTTATTTCAACTTCAATAAAATCTCAGAAAAAACTTCAATAGATACAGAGTACGCTATGACTGGAATTATATTTTATACTCTTATTTTACCTACAAAAATAATCAAAATCTCAAGTAGTCCAAATAAACCAAAAAAAAATCCCAATTTAAAATGTTTATTTAATATAGAGATTATAAACTTTATTTACATCATCTTTTGTCCTTGTTTATTTGGTGATCTAGTTCCACACTAACTTGAAGTTACTGTACTTAAGCAGTACACTTGACAACTTAAATTTATACAAGGTACCATCTTTGTTGATGAAGTAGTGTTCAAAAATGCAAGCCTTCCTGGGTTTCTCCAGAATACTCTGTATCTTTTGAGTACACCCAGGATGTAGTTTTAAAGTATATGGACAATGTATGAGAATTACTTTGACAATGAAAATGGCTCTATCATTTACTTATTCAAGTTCTTTCTTTTCTTTTCTTTTTTTTTTTAAGTAGGCTCCACGCCCAGTGCGGAGCCCAATGCAGGGCCCAAACTCATGACCGTTAAGATCAAGACCTGAGCTGAGAACAAAAGTAGATACTTAACCAACTAAGCTACCCAGGCTCCCCTCAAGTTCTATTAAGACAAAAATCTGTATTTCACAACTAGCCACTTGGCACCTCTTGCATCACTTTAGAAATTACTTCCATATACGAGACACACACACACACACACACACACACACACATTTCTATCAAATGAAAAGTTTTTTCTCCTACGAACAGACTAATCTAAAAGCACAGATGTTTTATCATTACCACTTAATCATTTTAAGAAAATTAAATCTCTTGCTGGCTATTTTAAAAGATTCACCAATTTCTCTCTACTCTAAAGACTGTTAGAAAAATATAACAGTCCTGTGCACTGCCAATAAAAAAATTACATCACAGTTTAAAGAGCTGATTTAAATATATAAAGTAACCATGAGACTACTCCCTTACATTATTGTCAGATTCAACAAATAAATTCAGTCCTCTGCAAATATTAAATACTCAGAATTCCATTTGAACTGCTTATGCTGAGTCTTTTCTATGATCAAGCAGATATTCATTACATGCCACTAAGTTTGAAACACATCATTCTGATTGTACACTATGTAACCCAACACTCTATTATAACCTTAACAAATGAGGCTCTTTGCCTAAATGAAACTCAACAACCAAATGTGCCTTGTCATCATTAAGCTACTAAGTATGAATGGACAACTATGCAATAAAAGAGCTCTAAATCATACCTAAAAACCTAATTTAGAGCATATATTTAAATATATTTAAAGTATAAATAACAAGTTCTAGTCTAAAAATACTTAGACAACAATAGAGGTCAAGAAATCTGCTGGCAAGGGTAAAAGGGCAAAAGAAAACTTCACTGGCCAAGATTATTCAAGAAGTTACTATAAAACAATAGTGGAAAAAGGATTTCAAATTAGAACTAAAAAGAGACAACAGGGGCAACTGGGTGGCTCAGTCGGTTGAACGTCGGACTTCAACTCAGATCATAATGGCACCATTAGTGAGTTCGAGCCCCGCCAAGGCTCTCTGCTGTCAAGGATAAGCCCCCACTTCAGATCCTCTATCCCCCACTCCCCCGTACCTCTCTTGCTCATGCTTTCTCAAAAATAAACATTTTTTAAAAAGAGAGAGACAACAAAGGCAATATTTGAGTCTTCATTTTATAATAGATGAAAAATAATATAAAAGACATTCCAGACAAAAAAGGAGAAATTTAAATAGAAATAACATATTATGTAACAGAACTATTTATTGTCTTAGGTACCATTATAATAGTAATGTTTATGTGAAAGATCCTTATTCTTAGGAAAGCTGGGATATTTAGGGATGGATTGTCGTGATAGCTCCAACTTTCACAGTTTAGGTGAAAAAAATGTATATAAATATAGTTACACACATATGGAGATAAAATCCCAAATAGCAAAATGTTAAAAACTGCTGAATCTAGGTGAAGGGCATATGTAATTGAATATTTCACAGAATAAAAAGCTGGGAAATTATTTTATAATATTTAAGGCCTATAATAAGTTATGAGGAGCAATATAAATACTACTTAACTAATCAACCAATTTGATAAATAAAACCCTACCAATGGTTGAATATATCTTCCATCTCCTTACCCATCATGGATAACGACTATCTTGAATATAATGCTAAAAAATAGGACTATTTTTCAAATTGGTCTTCTCACAAAGAAAATGGATCACAGGACCAATTTTAAAATCCCTCAAAAGTATCTGATTTTAATATATTATTTAATTACATTTGCTAAATGGGATAGTTTAAGACTTAAGTCGTTCTTCAGTAGGAACTTATTACTAAATGCAAACAATATGGTGCTTAGGGGAAGATATGATTATCTCAACCTCAAGGCAGAAAACATATCCTGTACCCCTTGTATTTCCCTATTTCCACTCAATTAATCTGCCGTTCATAGAGGTTTCTCTAATCTTTACCTTATGTCCCCTTTTCTTGAACTTAAAATTTTCCCATCCTTTCTGTAGTTTAAATAAAAGGGGGAAAAAACTCCTGAAGGAGTCACATCTGAGGAACCTCAAAAAAGAAAACCTTTTCCAAATATAAAACTGATACATTAATATTTTCAAACAATATTTTCACCACTCCCTTTCTCCCTGCAAATACTAAAATTTTTCTTAAATCAGTATTTTCTTATTTCTACTTATGCTTTATACTTATACTGGTGGTAAGAAATCTGCAATCATCTGTACAGCTTCTTTTACCTCCCCTAAAATTACCTCTTTTAAGCATCATACTATGCATCTGACTCCGAAACTGGTGAATAAATCAGTATTATTTACCCGACTGATACATATTAACACTTTGCTCATTTCTTCTCCAGTTTAACAAAGTTTTTTTCAATCCTTTCACATACAGAAGCCCAAAGTCCTTCCATTTCTAGGTTCCCTCTTCATCTATCTATGTTGATTACCTATCAGACTAAAAACAATATTCCAAATGAGCACCCAGCAAATGAAGGCATGCCTGCAATTTATATATACTTTTTTTTAGTTACCCTATTCCTTCTTGAGGCAAACTTTGTCAACTATAATGGAGGCATTATTTGGCCCCCTGGGCAGGCTACACACAGACCAGTCTAGTCATACCATTCCAAACTTTCAGCCCTTTAAATGCTATCTCAAGGATAAACTAATAATACCAATTTTAAGTGCTAATTTTGACTACTGCAGATTGAAGACCTAGCTCTACTGAAGAGAAGGGAAGCTCAGTAGAGTATAAGTGGAGCTTCTGAGAGGAATGAGAAGGGCCCATTAACGCCTCTTCACATAGTAAAGCAACAACTGTAAACTAGCAAAGGCCAGGCATATCCTTATTAGGCTTTTTTGTTTTCCCAACATCTCCATACTCAACACATGCTGAACAGCACAAGACTTGCTCAACTAAACAACCTTCTTCTGCCCTCTCAGAATTGTAAATTAAAAAAGACCAAACTCAAGTTCAATAATTCATCCCCCAACACCAGACATAGAACTACTGCCAAGTGCTTATCCAGCTTCTCCTTAAACACTTCCAATGACAAGGAAACATACTACTCATGAGACAATCCATTATATTTTTAGAAAATTCTTCATAATATGCAACCAAATCTGTCTCCCTGTAGCTTTGTATCCAAAATGGCCTTTGAAGTGAGACCAGCGTTTCAATCTTTGGATATTTACTGGCTCCAGTGATCTTGAGCTAATTGCCTTTTTGAGCCTCAGTTTCACTATTAAAAAAAAAAAATTCCTTATCATGTAAGATTACAATAAATAAATGGAACAACAAAAATGTCTAGTAAAGTGTAAGATGTAGTTATTGAACAAGGGTTCAAGAAATATTAAACAGCACCCTCTACCCTTATCTACATTTCCCTCTTCCAATTATTTGTGACGATTTCTCAAACCGAACCCAAATATACCCAATAGGCTAAACATGCCCTCCCTCCCCATTCTTGTCATTCCTCTCATAATGTGATTTCATGTGTTGTTTCCATTCTGGTAATCATTCTCTGGATGCATTAGAATTCATCAACATTTAAAAAAAAAGTATTTATCAATACTATGCCAAAAAATGAGTACAGTATTTCTAGGTATTTAAGGTTTTCCCTTTTAGTTT
The DNA here is from genome assembly GCF_006229205.1 of Suricata suricatta. Lineage (NCBI taxonomy): Eukaryota > Metazoa > Chordata > Mammalia > Carnivora > Herpestidae > Suricata > Suricata suricatta. The sequence continues at coordinate 134,983,972 of NC_043703.1, read as the reverse complement.
GGATACTTCATACAGACCAAGAAAAAAGGTGCTTTAAGGGGCAGCTGAAAATATTTAAGTCACACTATGCTTAGAGTTAACTACACCATTTTTCTTACTTAAACAATCCCATCTCTTGGTCTTTTTCTTTTTTAAAAGAAACAATGCAGTAGATCCAAAATGTGGGAAATCCATTAATTTTCTTACCTAAGTTTTCAGGTACATTCGATCATATAACAAACTTAAAAAGAACAGTCATACCATTCGAATAACTTTTAAAGAAATAATCTCTACTTTTTTACTCATGTAGTAGGGATTATTTGGTTTTGCCTACCCAGATCCCCTTCCCCCTTATTCTGGTTAAACACACACAACCCTAAACTCTGTATTATTCCACTGGTATTTTCAATCACAGTCATGCCTATCCAACTTCAGAGGTAGCCCAGTGATTAGATGCAAGGAAAGGGAAGCTAAAAAGTGTTGATCAGAAGGAATAAACATGGACATTGGGGAAAGGAAAAGAGTATTCTCTTTATTTGCTAGCTATAAGAATGCAAGTCTAGCTTTAGAACTACATGGAGGAAAGAGAACATATAGAATCAAGTTTCAATGACATCATCTAAATCCCTAGATCTAGCCATGCCTGAAACTGCTGCCCCAACTTAGCTTTCATGGGCCAACTTGCTGTTTTGCTTAGGCTCACCTGAATTGTTGCTGTGGCTGCAACTACAAGCTTTGAAAGGTGTATTCAATTTCAGAGAGGCAAAAAAAAGCATTATAATTTTAAGTTATTTATTTTGAGAGACGGAGAAAGAGACCTCAAGCCGGGAAGAGGCAGAGAGAGAGAGAGAGAGAGAATCTCAATCAGGCTCTGCACCACCAGTGCAGAGCCCAACTCGGGGCTCAAATCCACAAACCGTGAGATCATGACCCAAGCCAGAATCAAGAGACCAACGCTTAACCAACTGAGACACCCAGGCACCCCTGGAATTTTTTTTTTACTTTTATGAAGTCACAGACAAAAGCACCTGTTGCACAAAAGGGGCTCAAGTCTTGTTTTTTGATGAGTTAAGAGATCACAGCGATCATGTGATCCAACCTCCTCATGTGACGGTTGAGTTCCAAAGAGGTTAAGTCACAGAGCATGTTGTAAGGAGCAGAACCAAAACACCCGTCTTGGTTGGGCTTACAGGTCTATTAACAGCTCTTTTCACTGTATGTACTAATACGAAGAAATGTAGTCACTTGTTAAAACCAAAAGACAATAAAATCTTCTACCTTTCACTTCTTCCCTAATCCCAGGCCTGAAAATGTGCACTCTACTACAGCAGCATAGCTAGAGACAGGACATTATTGCTATAGACGCTTTTAAACTCTGGCACTTACCCCCAGGGCACACATCCTTTAGGTTTTTCATTCCCCAGGGTGTGGTTACTATGCTCACTCTAAAGTTTTCCTGTGGGAACTAAGCTAACAAAGTGACTTCATCTTACCTCCCATCCCATACTATTCCAATAAGCTATTATGAATATTCCTGTATGTCTCTGTAATTCAAATCCTTAACATATAGTAGTGTATCTTAAATTCAAACTAGATCCTCCACATAATATATATCACTAAGAAATCCTAGGATCTACATTTTTATCATGGCATTTTGCCATCTTACAAGTCTATTTATTAAAAGTTAAGAAATTTAAATTTTCACCTCATCGGCAAACAAACCACTTTAACAATCTGATTTGCCTGTTTACTCGCTAGCAGAATAGAGTAAAAGAAAAACTTGAAAGTTTCCAAAATGAATTAGCACTCCATAAATTTTTATCGATACCAGTCTTTATAAAAGCAGATCTTTTCTAGGTAACTTCTCAATTTAATTCCTCAATTGGTTTCGCCAAGTAAAGCCCTAATATTTGAAGTCAAGCTGCTTTCTGAAAAATAAACACATATAGAAATTTACTATTAATACGATCTTGAAGATCACGACTGCTAAAATTTAAGACCACCACTTCCTCCATAAGAATAAAGTAATTGTACAATACATAGCACAAACTTGCATAATCCAGCTTTGTTCAACATTGCAGCACAGTGAATCTGAAACACTCTAGGAATTTCTGATCTTCAAATTAAGTGCCAAAGACATAAATTTGAAGAGTGTCTTATTTCTCAGATCCAAACTACTAACTCATTTCTCTATACACCTCAACACATCATGTTCATTCACAGTGATCAATTCATCTTTAAGTTAGGAGCATTTGTAGAAACACAGCTTTTCCTAAATACTCTTTCCTCTTTAAATCTAATAGATTATTAAAGCACTCATGGAAATCTAATTATCAAAAGCTAAATAATGTAAATCCTTGAAGACTGACTTTGCACTTGACAAACCCCCAACTGAGTTGAAAAGATGGCCCATCATGGTACCTAATCTGCATTTGCTGTTATTTAACAGTTTGACCACAAAGGTATTTCTTCCCTGGCTAGACTGGAGGACAGCTGAATTACCGTATTTCTGGCTGATGACGCACTAGACATTAAACTTCTGTCCAGGGAATGCCTATCCTAATAAAATTTTATTATGTACAGATTCCCATAGTTGCAATAGTTTCAAAATAGTACCAAAAATTACACGAAGAAAAAGGTTTAAAAATAGGAAAAATAAGCCTGAATTAGATCTTGCAGTGCAGTATTGCTTCTGCTGTTAAAAGCAATTCACACTCTAAGAAACAAAACAGGAGTCAATAAACAAAAATTAGAATTTATAACTCAATCTGCATTTATTGGTTCCTGCCTGGGCAATTTAAAAGCTGCATTATATTAATCACTAAATTACAACTTCAGGTATAGAAAGGTTCAACTTTTATACTAAGAGAACTCAAGAATAGTAGTGAACTGACTTTCCCAAAGGCACTCCTGACTCTCCCCTCTCCCCAAACCCTGCCAAGGACTTTGTCACTGCCAGATACCATTCACTTTGGGTATATTAATTATATATTATTTTCTTCCCAACATGCAAAATAATCTGTTGCCTTAAATTTAATGTTTTTCAAAAAAAATCTTTTTTCTTAAAAGAATTTAGGTACCTTCCAAGACACTTAAGACAGTTCACGCTACTGCACAAAAATCTTGAGACTTTTGGCAAAAGAAAATACACTGATCCACCTAAAATATCAGTTACGATATTCCTGTTTCCAAACTTCCACAGTGGAACTGGCTTTGAACTGAAACTTTAAAAAGACATGCTTTTATTCACAAGCCCAAGTTACATTTTGAATATTCCAAATACCTAGGTATAAAACTCAAGTCATATATATCTAGCTATACGGAAACATTTATCTACAGGAAGAAAAAGTTCCTTTTTTCTAATATGTTGAAACCTATGTCACAGTTTCATATTGGGAAACTCTAACACTGAGAACTACTGACCGGAATTTTTTTAATATAAAAACTCAAATAGCTAGGGGCACTGAGTAGCTCAGTCGGTTGTGCATCAGATTCCAGATTTCAGCTCAGATCGTGATCTCCGGGGTTCGTTTGGGATTCTCTGTCTCCCTCTCTCTGCCCCTCCCCCGAACTCGTACTCAGGATCTCAAAATAATCATTTCTTAAAAAGTCAAATAGCTAAAAATAAAAAGCTTATAACTGGCCTCTTATAAAGAGTGAAAACCATTTTAATAGAATATATGTGTACAATTTCTTAAATTTCAGGAAAAGTTTCCTTTAAAAAAAAAAAACACAATTAAAATGTGTCAGATGTTTAGAAGACATCTAAACCACGAAGACATATTAAGTGCACCCAAAAAGGGCAAAGACTTTTGCTTTGTTTGTTTCTTTAAAGTCTCCATGCAACTAAAGCGCAGTACTTGCTGTGGATAAGACGATTTTCACATTCCTTCTGCCTCCAGCTAACCTTTCTGATAAGAACAACAAGAATCTAGGAAGGAGTGTTTAATTCAACTCCGAGTTCAGTTCTTCTTTCGTGGGGCAAATTTGGAACAAACTGCCCATGAAGAACGGTGGTGATTTTAAGGTTTGCTTTACTTGAAAATAGGGATGGTGTTCACACCTACTAACACTTGGGTCTTTGTTTTTTTGTTGTTTTTTTACCGAAAAGCTAAGATCTGTACTGAGCGATCATCATAAAACTGGGTAGCAAAGCATGCACACCATGCCTGCTAAGAGTAAAGATTTCGAAATTAAACCTTCAGGCTTACTAGGGTGTGAGCTCCAGGGCGTAATTTGCCATTCAGTGAGGGCTCTCTCTAACGGGCTCAGGACTCAGGTGGAAAGAGACCCCGGCGGAACCGACGCAACAACCATCCTGCGACCGTGACCAGCGCGCAGATGCGGTGGCCACTGGGGCAGGAGGGAGCGGGTCGTCCCGACGCCGGCCAGCAGCCGGAGGAGTGGAACTAACAAAGAGCTAATCGCGCACCGAAGCCCCCCGCGAGCGGAAGCAACGCCGCCCCGCCGCCCCCGCCTGGCTACCCTCCCCAAGTTCAGGGCCGGCAGACGACTCGCACGCGGGGCCTGCAGCCAGGCCGGAGCCGGGTTCGCGGTCGGGATGCGGGAAACAGGTAGGGCAAAGAATAAAAGCCCCAAAGAGAAGAACCGGCGCTTCCCGACGCGGTCACCGCAGCACCAGAGGGCAACGAGGCGCGCGGAAGGCCCGGGGCCGAGTCCCCGCCGCCCGGCCCTGCTTCCCAGGGAGCCGCCAGGCACAGCGGACAGGGCGCCGCGCTTTGTTACCGGCTGTGAGAAGCTCCGGCCGCCGCCGCTGCCGCCATCGCCCCCGCCCCGGGGCGTCGCTTCCCGGCGGTTCTCGCCTTCCTCGGCCGAGTAGTCGATCTCCCCCTCCTCGGTCTTAAGGCGCTTGGCCTGGCTCTCGTACTCACGGTCCTCCTCGTACGTCTCCCTGGGAGAGGATGAGGAGGAGGACATGGCGGCGGCCGGAGGGACCGGCGGGCAAGCGGGTGGGGGTGGCGGCGGGTCGCGGGCCTCGGACGCCGCTGGCCGGTCCCCGCCACTGGCCGCGTCTCTTCAGCGAAGGTCTGCGCTGCCGGGCCGTCCGCGGGGGCCAGGCGCCCAGAGGCCGGCGCGGGTGCAGAGATCGGGTGGGATGAGGGGGGCGCCCCGGGAGGAGCCTCCGGAGCGGCCGCTCCCCTTTATTACGGAGCCAACATTCAGCCGCTCCCTCCTCCTCCTCCTCCTCCGTCTCCGCTCCCAGCCCGGGGGAGCGAATCTAAGGATGGGGACGCGACTGTGGCTTCCGGTCTTCCCTCCTCCCCTAATCCGCTCCCCGCCGCCCAGGCCGAGCCTCCGCCCCCGCTTTAGCTGCCGCCGCGCAGGATCAAATCCAGCCGCAGCCCGCGGGAAGCGCCCCTGAGCCCGGGTCCCGCTTCCTATTGGCAGGGGGAAAAGTCGACCAGGCTTCCAATTGGCTGCAAGGGCTGTTCGTCTAGAGCCGCCCACGGCTCGGCCTCGCCCCCCTCCCTGCGCTGTGTGAACTTGCCGGTGGCCTGCCAGTCCCGAGCGCGCAACGTCCGCAGAGCGCTGCCCGGGAGCCGTTGCTGCCCGGCGGCGGTTAGCGCTGTTGGGCTCCCCGGCAGCGGGGCGCGGAGTGAACCCGGGCTGGCGACGAGGCGTGCAGCGAAGCCAGGGCTGCGGGTGTTAACCGCCCTCCCGCTAATTTAAATGCTTTTATTACTTCTCTTCAAAAGAGGATGAGGAAAACCTCTAAAATCCCTGCAGATAGACCTCGCACAGCCCTTAAAACTACCGAGGCTGAGGGGAGAAAATGGTTTGGAACCATCAAAGTAGCCTTCTAGGGAGAAGCCGTATGTTGTGTGCAAAATCTCATAAAAGTCGGTGCACCCTCTCTCCGTCCCTAACGAGATATTCGAGAACAGCAGCCAACATTTTTATTTAGCAAGGTGCCAGTCTGAAGACGCTCCACATGGGCGAATGTCAGTTTGATTGCGGAGCACTCATTTGTCATCTAGACCCTTCTTTCCTGAAAGTTACAAGGGACTGGTCTGCGTACGTTCCTGTTCCAATTAAACGTGTTAAATCTCCCATAGAATGTGGCCTTCATTCCTTCGGGATGATCTGCTTATTATCATTTATTTTTGAAAGATACAAAAGCCTATCAAAACTCTTCAGGCCACGGCTCACTTCCTCTGTGGAGCCCAGAAGACTCTTCCAAGCTTCTGGTTGCTGTTTTCTCTTTTTGCAGCAAGGCCCTTTTATACCTACCTCTTAGGGTGTTCTAGAAACACTGGAAGACGACGTTGCTCTTTTCATCTTTGCAAATCCAGTTCCTGTGCAGACCCCTGGCACAAGTTAGGCACTCAACAGTGCTGAATGAGTGATCCTTAGGAAATAAAGGTCCGGTATCTTTCAGAAGAGAAACTGGCAAATCTAGCCCAACCTACCTGCCCTCTGTGACTTACCCTTGGAGGATTGCCTAAGATCAGGAGTCACTTGAGTGTTTCCATTGTCCTTATCCCTCAGATGATCTAAGTGTGGCTCTTCCTTTCCTGTGTGGATTGTTTCCTCCTCCAGCCTAGTTCTCTCTCCAAAGTTACTTCCTCCAAAGGAGCCATTTTTATTTATTGCTGGCAATCTTAACATAGATACTATTTTATATTTTATAATTTACACTGCCTTTCATTTTGGAAAACAATTGCAAGTTTTTCTAAGCACCGTACAGCTTAGATTTGTGTGCAGTTGCAAGTGTCCACTGACAAAATAGAACGACAAAATGTAGAAATGTATTTTTTAAATTAAGGTAGAATGGAAGTGGACAGAAGAAATATCAAAGGGGGGAGCTGCAGTGCTAGCTACAGAGCAGGAAATATTATAGGCAGAGCCCTGTGAAGAATGAGAAGAGCCAGAAGGAAGGCCTTTTACAGACTTCCCAAATATTTCATAGTAATGGTGAAAATATTTTAAATTCTCAACACCTACCTCCAACCTGTAGATTATACCAAGTTAAAATGCAAGTCTCATACCAATCCGTAAGGAAACCCAGCCTTACCGAACTTTGCTGCCATACTGTTTGCTAACAGAAGATAGGAATCACTATGTACAAGCATGAAACTTACTTCTTTTGATGAATGCTCCCATCAAACTGTTAAGTGGGGGGGGAAAAAAAAACTAAGGAAGTAAAAACGTAGAAAGCATGTTTAATGAACAGATCAGTACGTTGACCATGTTATCCGTGAACTTGCTGTTGATGAATTGTTCAGACAGTGACAATAAGTTCTTTGATAAGGAAAGTGCTAGCTAGCTCATCATTCTACCATGAGAAGAGCTAAAGAAGGAGGGTATAAATAATACTCTGCATGATTTAACTTAGATGAAGTAAAGAAATTACATGCTATCCAGTAGCCAGAAATGCCTAAGAAACCCAGAAACAGCTCCTAAATGCCATGACCATCTGGAATTTCTGTTGCACAACATAGAGCTTCAGGCCTTTGGCTGTCTAAATGTTTGATTGGATATGCTGCTATTGATTAGGGTAAGAAGCAGCCTTGAACTACCTTTGCCACAACTCAAGAGTGGATTCAGGGGCTGTACTAGAGTGAACGACAGGCCCAGAGCAGTCCTGGGAAAACTGATAGTCAATATAATCTAACCCCGAATTGCCTTTTGTTTTAAATCTGAATGCTGACTATGTAATTTATAAGATACTGTACTGGGTGATAAAGGGACCAGAAAATTATATGAGATGGTCTCTGCCTTCTCAAAGCCTGCCATCAAGTCGAGGAAACCAGGCACATATAATATACATGCAGTAACGATTAACAGCCATTTACAATGTGCCAGGCACTGTGCGAACCTCTGTAAGGGCCATGCCAACAAATTCTGACAGAAGTCCTTTAACCAGCATTATTACTGCTATGCCCATTGTATGATTAAAGAAACAATGTAGGGAGAGTTAAGGGACCTGCCCTAGAGATAAAGTAAACCTCTCTAGAGAGCCTGAATTAGAACCCAAGCAATCTGATTCCAACCAGTATACTTCATCAAGAAGAATGCTTTAATTATTATATATATATTTTACTGCCTTCAGAACACAGATCTTATAGTCCCTTATCATGATACTAATTTATTTGCTGATTTCTACCAGGGCTTATGCAGCTGTAAGTCTAGGAAGGGATGAACAGATTATAGTTTTCACTGTTTTCATTGGTACAAGGATATTCAATTCGCCTCCATAAGAAATTACAAATGTAATATGCTGTTTTAGTATTTTTTTAATGTTTATTTATTTTGAGAGAGTGTATGTGTGTATGAGATAGGGAGGGACAGAGAGAGAGAGAGAAAAAAGAGAATCCTAAGCAGGCTCCACGCTGTCAGTGCAGAGCCCAACACAGGGCTTGAACTCTTGAACCATGAGATCATGACATGAGCTAGAACCAAAAGTCAGACACTTAAGTGACTGAGCCACTGAGGCTCCCCAATTTAGTGTTTATTTTTATATTTAATTTCTATAAAAATGGCTCAAAAATCATGAGAAAAGTATCACTTTTCTCATGGATACATCATTTGAACTAGAGATGCAAATTGTGAACTTTTCATACCCAAACTCAATTTTCAATATTGTTATTTCTTTTTTTATTTTTTAAAGTTTATTTATTTATTTTGAGAGAGACAGAGCATTGAGCAGGGAGAGACAGAGACAGAGGGAGAATCCCAAGCTGGCTCTGCACTGTCAGCAGAGCCCAATGCGGGTTTCAAACTCCTGATACTGTGAGATCATGACCTGAGCCGAAACCCAGTCAGCTGTTTAACCAACTGAGCCACCCAGGTGCCCCAATATTGCTACCATTTCATTAAATATACCAAACTTTGTATAACTTAAGACCTGTTTAACATGAACAGAGTCCATTCAGAGACAAATCAATTAGTTCCTATGAAACTTTGTTGAATCTGGAGTATATTTGTGATGATAGCACTTCCGTGTTTGAAAGAGATCCCCAAGAAAGGGCACTGTGGTGCTGTTACCCAAGCTGGCCCCTTTAATTTGATCCACATTTGGTTTGTTAGGGTGAAAAGAAGCCACAGTTCCAAGAGGATGCACCCTGCAGGAAGTGCCCCGAACACTATTAGCTCACTGTGTAGTCAAGTGTAACCACAGTGGTGTTCTTTTTCAGCTGCTATCATCCTGCACATCTCCTTTGGGGCTAGAGCTACAGCCATATTTGGCTTCTTTAAAAAAAATTTTTTTTGTGATAAGTCAGCAAAAATAAAATAGATTAACCTTATAGTTCATATATCAAATTATGATAAGGTAAAGTTCAAGTTCTTATTACAGCCACTTAGTCTTTTCTTTTTAAGTAGTTTATTGTCAAATTAGTTTCCATATAACACCCAGTGCTCTTCCCCACAAGTGCCTTCCTCCATCACCACCACCTCTTCCCCCCACCCCTTCAACCCTTTGTTCGTTTTCAGTATTCAACAGTCTCTCAAGTTTTGCGTCCCTCTCTCTCCCCAACTCTCTATCCCTCATCCCCTCCCCCTGGTCCTCCTTTAGGTTTCTCCTGTTTTCCTGTTAGACCTCTGAGTACAAATATATGGTATCTGTCCTTCTCTGCCTGACTTATTTCTACAGCCACTTAGTCTTAAAAATAATACTTAAACTATTTCCACTTCTAACTCCTGTGAATTGAGAGTGCTTTAGACATCTTTTTTTTTTACTTTTTTTTTTTGAGAGACAGCACAAGCAGGGGAGGCTCAGAGAGAGAAGGAGACACAGAATCCGAAGCAGGCTCCAGGCTCTGAGCTAGCTGTCAGCACAGAGCCGGATGCAGGGCTCAAACCCACGAATGTGAGATCTGACTGTAGCCAAAGTTGGAGGCTTAACCGACTGAGCCACTCAGGCACCCCTAGACCTGTTTTTTGATCTTTGCTGTCTTCAGCTTTTTTGGCCTGGCAATGTCTTTGCATTCTGAATATGTTAGGGGACATTTGAATCCAATAGAATGGATTTTTAAAAGAATTTTATAATTGTTTCCCTTGATGCTATGTACTTCCCCAACCACTATGGCACTTTCCCTACCACAACACCTAAGACCAGAAAATTAGTAGACCACCTTTGTTTTCAGACAGAAGCAAAGTGTTTTGCCCATGCATCCTAACCACAAGTCAGCTACTGAGTTTGGCTAGACCTGTGCCATCCAATACAGTGGCCACTAGTCACTCATGGCTACTTACATTTAAATTAGTTAAAATTAAATAAAATGTAAAATTCAATTTCTGAGTCGCACTAGCCACATTTTAAGTGACCAATACCCACACAACTGGCTGCTGTTATGGACATGCTGGACTGTAGCATAGAGAATGACTGTCTCGTTCATTTTTGCGTCTTCATCACCTACAGCACTGTACAGAGAAGGCACTGAGTAGACGTTTGTTGGTCTGAACTGAGCTTCTGTTTCTCATACCTCAAGAGAGGACATAAAACAAAGCACGGAAGCTTTGCAAGGTATGTCTGTGTGCATGTCTCAAAGATTGACCTATAATTTGATTTGCTCCTCACCCATATTTGAAATGAGTTCATTTAAGAAATATAATTCCACGGGCACCTGGGTGGCTCCATTGGTTGAGTGTCTGACTTCAGCTCAGGTCATGATCTCATGATTTGTGAGTTCAAGCCCTGTGTCCGGCTCTGTGCTGACAGCTCAGAGCCTGAAACCTGCTTCAGATCCTGTTCTCCCTCACTCTCTGCCCCTCCCCCACTCATTCTCTCCCTCTCTCTCCCTCCCTCTCAAAAATAAAATAATAATAATAGTAATAATATAATTACATTTTTCCACCAACGAAGCTCATTTAGTACACTGGATGTACCAAGATGTGCATGATTTAAATTCGTAAATCAACTAATTGTATTAAATGAGGCACATCCAAGGAAAGATTTCCTAGTGTGAATATTCTTCAAAAGTGAAAACTCCTTTCACAAAGTAGTCACTCCCTGATTTATCTAAGAATGCCATTATATGAACACCAGAATTTGCACTGAAATGAGGACTAGGTAAGCAAAAATAGTTTCCTGTAAAGGTGCTATCCTAAGCATCCAATGTTAAAAGTTTATAGGATAAATTTACTATTATTACTACTTATTAATAAAATAACCAGCACTACATAGCCCTTTAGTATGTACAAAGCAGTTTCACATGTCCTGCCTTGATTTTCATAGAAACTTTATGAGGTGGACAGGGCAAGTCCCTACTATCTCCATTTGGCAAAGTTCAGAAGAGTTAATCTTTTGTCTCTAAATTGTCATCTTTCCAGTATAGCCGTGAGGACATATGAAGTATTGTTTGTGGTGATTAGATGGGAATTGGAACTTTTAAATTTTCTGCCCTATTTGGATGAAACTACTTTCTTAGGAATATAAATTTTAATTATATATGATATATATGTAAACACCTGTTCAGAGAAAGCCCTCCATAAATACTTGCTAAGTAAATCAGTAAATACATGCATGGTCCTGAAAACAGAGCAGACAATATCAGTCAAAGTTTCGTTGCAGAGAGCAGACTCCATTCCAGTTAGCTGAAGCCGGAAGTCTTAAAATATGTTCAGAATAATTGAGAGTATTAATGGAATGATTCTCCAAACCACACCTCAGAACAGGGATACGGAAAGAGCTGTGCTCTCACTGGGAACTGACCCCTTCAGAACTGCACCAACACAGCCACTGTCTGGCAGTCACCAGGATCAACAAGCGGCCACTTGCACCCACAGCCACCCCCAGAATCATACGATAGAAACTGTAACCTGAGTCACAGTTGTTAGCATCCTGAACCCACTAAATGGATGCCCTGCCCTATGCTTCCCAATATTCACAAAGCTAACGACTGAACACTAGATCCATACAGAAGAGCAAATGCCTCCACAAGCATGGCGTCAGAGAGGCAGCCTTCCAGGGCTTCCATAGAAGCATCTGCTAACTGTCAGAAACCTAAGTACCTCCAGGATAATAGCTGCAAGAGAGTCTGGAAGATGTAATTTTTGCTTATCAGCCTCTGCAGCATAGGAAGCATACTCGAAGTGGACCTGCCAGGTGCAAGCCTCCTTACCTTCCACACTCAACCTAAAGAAATTGATCTGTTTTTTAGATTGGTGCTTTCACACTTGAATGCACGTATACATCACCTGGGAACCTTAGGAAAATGCAGGGTCTGATTCAGTACATGGGGATAGAGCCTGAGAGTTTGCATTTCTCTCAAGCTTCCAGGTGCTGCTGCTGCTGCTGAGGTGAAGGCCACGTTTTGCATCGCGGCATTTTGGAGAAGTTATTGTTGCAACAAGTTTAGAGAACTAAAGATAGTTATTATTTTTTAATGTTTATTTACTTTTGAGATAGAGACAGAGTGCTAGTGGGGGAGGAGCAAAGAGAGAAGGAGACACAGAATCCGAAGCAGAGTCTAGTCTCTGAGCTGTCCCACACAAAGCCGGATGCAGGACTCGAACTCACTGACCCCGAGATCATGACCCTAGCTGAAGTCGGATGCTTAATTGACGGAGCCACCCAGGTGCCCCTAGAACAAAAGATAGTTATAATCAACTTATATATCACCAAGTCAGCTCTTATAATGAAGATTTACAGTGAGAAAAGATAGTATTAATATATCATGTTATCTCAAGCAAAGTCTTTAAGATCGCTTCAGCTCTTCTACCAATGACATCCAAATGACCATAGGAAGGGAGAGGAGAGAAAGTCAATCTGCTTGGTCATTTAAAAAAAATTTTTTTTAATGTTTTATTTTTGAGAGAGACACAGAGTGTGAGCAGGGGAGGGTCAGAGAGAGAGACACACACAGAATTAGAAACAGGCTCCCTGCTCTGAGCAGAGCAGAGCCCGACATGGGGCTCAGACCCACAAGCCACGAGATCATGACCTGAGCTGAAGTCGGTCACTTAACAGACTGAGCCACCCAGGCGCCCCTGCTTGGTTATTTCTATAGTGCAATGCTTTTTTTGCAGAAAAGAAGTGGAAATTTATAAAAACAATATTTGGAACTGATTCTTCCCGAATACCAATGTATACATCTGCAATTTAGAATTGAATATGTGTGTGTGTGTATGTGTGTGTGTATGTATATCTGTGTGTGTGTGTGTAGATATATATGTCCTGCAAATAGTAAGACAAACTCTAGTCCTTTTAAACTAGGTGAAGCAATAGTTTTAGTTAGTCAAATTGAGTTCTTTTCACAGGCAGCAACATTTCAACCACTCCTTAAATCCCTTCTCTGTCCCCAACCTCCCAGCCTTACCAACCAGCTAGAAGTGGAGCACTGAGAGCATAGTTGTTGGGTCAGAAAAGAAGGGAGAGAATTTTGTAGCCATAGCCTTACACAGAAAGCAAGCCTGCATGACCCACGGTGTGGGGTCCTGAACGGTTAGGGCGCCATGGCTGTATTGTGTCCCCAGGGAAGGAGGGTGAAGAGCTGAGATCACCAAAGCTAAATTTCACCCAGTTCACAACCTCAGAAGATTAAGTCTGCCCAGCATCGTTGTGGGAAAGAAAGATTGCCAGTGACCTCCAGATTACCACGCTCCAGCCTTAGAGATTCAAATATAAGACAGAGAAGAATGGGTTAAAGAAGATAAATGATCTAGAAATGAAATGGGTGGAAGCTTCGGGCCTGTATTGATTGCTGTTTACTACATTCCTGGTAGTTTGAAGGGACCTAGTTATGACATGCTAGACATCCCCACAATTCAATTCTGAGACAGATTCAGTGATTCATAATCCAGTTGACATCATGGCCACTTTGTGAAGAATCGATTCTTACTTTTAGATGTCCACAGCTACAACATCAATTCTCTTCTGCATTTTCAGCTCGGCTCACAGCTACCTGACTAAAGATTGCCTTCCCAGCCCCCCCTTGCAGCCAGACATGGCCGTGTGACAAACTTCGTGCCAGTCGAATGTGAGCAGGTAGGACGGTGGAACTTCCATGTCATTTGCTTAAAAAGACATCGTTTGTCCTCCATGTTCTCTCTTTCCCTTCCCCCATGCTGGACTGCAGATGTGGCACTGAATTCGCTCTCACCATGCACAACACTCTAAAACTTGGCAGAGCAGCAAGACTGAAGGGACCAGGTCCCTGGATGATTTTTATGGAGCAAAGCCACTCCGTGGCCTGAACCTTCCAGGCTGTTACATGAGAAAGACAAACTTCTATTTTGCTTTTATGCCTTATTTTGGGAACTCTTGGTAATGACGGTTTCTAACCTATACCTAACATACCTATGCTAGCCCCTCCAGGAAGGGATACAGGATTGCTGGAAACCACAGCTTAAAAGAATACATATTCTTTCCTACTTTTCAATTTTGTGCCATGTACACATATTTCCTAGTTATTAAAAATTCATCAACTGGAGCACCTGGGTGGCTCAGTTGGTTGAGTGCCTGACTTCGGCTCAGGTCATGGTCTTGGCAGTTTGTACGTTGGGAGCCCCACATCAGGTTCATCACTGTTGGCGTGGAACCCCCTTCAGATCCTCTGTCCCCCTCTCTCTGCCCCTCCCTGGCTTGCACTTTCTCTCTCTCTCTCTCTCTCTCTCTCAAAACTAAACATTAAAAAATATGATTTTAATACATCAATTCATTATTTTGTTAGTGCCTTTGTATCCCTGTTAAACAAAAACTAGTATTAGCTTGCTAGAGAGTGTTTTTCCGTCCTGGCTGAGAGAAAGACGCATGCTGTTTGTCCCCAGACCTTCAATATCTTGGCTTCTGCCACCAACATTAGCAGATATTCCGAGTGGATTGTGGTAGCATGAGCAGCAATCTGAATCCTTAAGTGTCATGATGAATAAGAACCAAACGCCATGTGAGTACTAATGGTTTTATGGGAACACAACACTTTCTACGCCATCATCTGCCCCGATAAAGTCAGCCACACTCAGCTAGTAACTTCAGGTGACTATCTTACCCCCTCTCTGTCTAACCAATGTTGATAGTGTACTTAACTTTGTAGTGTACACCATCCTGACCCCACAGTAGGCACTGAGGATATGAAGATGACCCTGGCATAGCCCTCTCTGGTCTGTGTCAGCACATCTATCTGAATGAAGGCTAAAACCTGATCCCCAGCCCGTCTATGTGAGATTAAACAATCGTGGCAAACAAAAATGAGGGTGAAGAGATACCTCTCTGCTCCTCAAATACCATCACATATTCAAAAAGCTAAGGCTGGGAGATATCGTCCTCTCTCAGCACCGTTACTTTCCATTTAGAAATTATAGCATTAGGAACTGGTTAAGGGCAAATTTTAATTTGCTTTGAGAAACTAATAATAACGTATTTTGCCAAAGTTAATATTTACAAGGTCCCTCTACCGAGTTTAAGAGTTGTTAAAACGGTAATACCCTTTTTAAGGTAATTTTACTCATGAGAAGTTAATTCAAACTAATACAGAAGCCATATGTATGAAAATGTTCATAATATTATGATATCTAAGAGTGGGGAAATCATGACATAAATTGTGATTGTCAGCTAGATGAAATAACTGATAATTATAAAAATCTTGTAAAAATAAAAAGGGATTCAATAGGGGCATCTGGGTGGCTCAGTCGGTTGGGCGACAATCAAAAATGTCTTCACACATTCCCAACTGTCTGCGGGACAATCTCCCCTAGTTGAGAATCTTTAGTAGATGAGCTATGTGAATCGTGGATATTCTGCGATCGCAGTTACATAAAATATACCTACATATGGACAAAGGCAGAAGGAACTTTAGAAAAATTAAAAAGATGAGGTGCCTGGGTGGCTCAGTTGGTTAAGCGACGACTTTGGCTCAGGTCATGGTCTCGCGGGTTGTGAGTTCAAGCCCCATGTCAGGGTCTGTGCTGACAGAGATTGGAGACTACTTCAGTTTCCATGTCTCTCCCTCTTTCTGCCCCTCCCCGACTCACATGCACTCTCACTCTCAAAAAATAAACGTTAAAAAATTAGAAAAAGAAAAATTAAAAAGACATCTTTAATAGGGTGATGAAGTTACTGAAGCTCTTAAACATCCTCTTTAATATTTTGGCAATAAAAATATTAAGAGGGTTAAAATAAAATAGAGTACTGTTATGATTCACAAACTCTTCTAAAGAGTTTTGATCTTTAAAGATTATTATACATTTCATTATTAGAGATAATTTTATTTTTTTGTTTGTTATTTTTGAAAGTTATTATTTTAAATTCAGTTAGTGAACATAGAGGGTTATATTAGTTTCAGGTGTACAATATAGTCATTTGACACTTCCATACAGCACTCTGTGCTCATCGCAAGTGCCCTCCTTAGTCCCCATCACCTGTCTTACCCATCCTCTCATCCCTTCCCCTCTGGTGACCGTCACTTTGTTTATAGCTCTATAGTTTTAAAAAAGTCTGTTCTTCTTTTCCTCTTTGCTCATTTGTTTATTAAATTCCACATATGAGTGAAATCATATGGTATTCGTCTTTGACTGACTTATTTCATTACCATTATACTTTCTAGCTCCATCCATGTCTTCACAAATGGCGAGAGGTAATTTTCACCTTCCCACTCTAGTTGTATCATCAAAAGAAACTTTACTTAGATGATTGCAAAATCATTCTTAAGGAAGCCAAACCAACATGTGATTCAGATGGGAAAGGACACAATGACCCATTAATACTGGAAATGATTCTTATTCTGCAGAATGTTTCTAGCCCACACTTAGAATTTGCCACTGATTTCAAAAGAAATTTTGTACAAGAAAAAAAATGAAATCAGAATTCTTTCATCATGGAGCCCTATGATTTGAGTAAGAACTTAATGTTATGTTTGGCTTCAACAGGAAAGTCACTAAAAATATTTGGATAATGCCCAATGTTATAAAAAAATGTATTAGGGACTACAGCATCTAACATGTGCAAAATACTTCACAGCACTTGTCTTATATAATGGATGTGAACACAAGAAATAGAACCTCAGTTATGCACATGTGCTGAGTAATAGGGCAAGTGTATAATATAGGACAAAGTGTAGGCTACTCTAACACTGAAGGATTCAGAAAGAAAAAAGCCATTGTCAACATTTATATAGCCACTCTGTTCCTTGCTCCAGTAGTACAGATCATTAAAATGATTTTTGCAAGTCTCAAAGACATCATTCTGAGAAGTAATCTGTCTGAGAGGCAGGTGATCCGGTGAACCTACTAAGGTTTGGCAGATGTGGGCACGTGGGCAGTTGACACCTTCTCCTGTTCTGGATGTAAATTTGAATCTGTAAACAAATACAAGGATACTTGACACCTATTTTCGTGAGTTATATTGAGAGTCTTGGAGAATTTGGAAGCTGAGGAAGAAAGGAAAAGAGAAGATTTCCAGCAAGAATCTGGAAGAGCAGAGTGGAAGGCAGGGCTTCTCACCTCTCCACCTCTACTCCCGCTCTACCCCTTCTGTTCCTATGGACTCATTAGGCCCTCGTGAAAAGAAGTGTTAGAATCGGAAGCTGATGGGGTGCTTGGGTGGCTCAGTCAGTTAAGTGTCCAACTCTTGATTTCAACTCAGATCATGATCTCACACTTCGTGGGTTCCAGCCCTGTGCTGGGCTCTGTGCTGACAGTGCAGAGCTGCTGCTTTGGGAATTCTCGCTCTCCTCTCTGCCCTTCCCCCACCCACTCTGTCTTTCTCAAAATAAATAAATAAACTTTAAAAAGAAGAAGAAACCAGAATTTCTCATGATACTTTGTTGGATTGGGCACATACAGCGCTGTTTTGAGACCCAGGTAAGAAAGGACAGAGTGGGTAGAAGGCATTGTCTTAATTTCTGAGTGGATGGACCAAGTCACACCTACCAAGTGCCTGTAGGTTGGAGCATCGGAAAAGCAGAATTTACATGGCAGGTCCTAGCAACAGGGTGGGCGTCTCCCTCAGACAGATTTTGGACAAGAGACATCCACCAGGAGACGGGACCACCACAGGAACGTGAGCACATTTGTTCCCAAGCACATGTAAGAAGCTCATTCACAGCTCCCAAATTAATTAGCAAAGATTTTCTTAGGGGAAGTTATTGAAATCTTTTAGGTAGGCATGTATTGTTAATGTGACTTCTTTGGTTTCCATGGGCTGAATAGGCATAAGAACATTCCAACTGTAGCTGGTTTATATATAAAAAATACCCCACTCATTCCCAACTTTATATTCCATAGGTATTCTTTGCTTTATAAAATTGTATTTCAGAAGTGTTGACTATAAATAAAATGTAAACAATGCTTTCTCATAGGTAGCTATTTTTTGGTATAACTTACATACAAGGTAATCATTAAATTCTTTTATAGTGGAGGAAAAATTTCAATAAATTGAAGTGAAATGTGAGGCTGGGCATTAACAAGCCAATAGGGGCACGTCCTCTCCTTAAATTATTCCTCTGCTATTAGCCTCTGCCACAGTCTCCATGTTCACAACTACTAGATTTTTTTAATTTTTAATGTTTTTATTTATTTTTGAGAGAGAGAGAGACAGAGTGCAAGTGGGTGAGGGGCAGAGACAGGGAGACACAGAATCTGAAACAGACTCCAGCCTCTGGGCCATCAGCAGAGAGGCCAACACAGGGCTCCAACTCACAAACCACAAGATCATGACCTAAACAGAGGTCAGACACTTAACTGACTGAGCCGCCCAGCCACCCTCCATGAGTTTTTCTTTTCGACCAAAACTGTCCGTTCAGCCATCTGAACCTCCCAACTTTTATGAGCCAATAAATTCTGTTCCTTAAGCCTACTTAGGTAGGGTTTCTTTCACTAACAAGTGATTCAAGCTCCTGCCACAGTGTGCTGAACCATTAAACCTTCTCAGGGGCTTTCCTTCCTACAGCCAGTTCTTAGGATATTTGCTATCCCAGTTTCTGAGATTCAAAGTCAGGTCAACTGGGAAAATGAAGGTAAACATGTTAGCGTGACCACACACCTGTGCCTTCTCCCAAACACCAGTAAAATAACAGTGAAAGAATACAGTAAAGAGGTATCAGCCCTTAACAAGAAAAAAATCGGAGAGGAAACAGAAACGAAGACGATTCAACAATTCACTAAAAGATGAAAAGTGAATGGAGAAGTAATAACTAACCTGATGGAACAGAGGAAGTTGAAATCCAAGCATCTCAGAGGGGGATTTCCAATGAATAATGGGCTAGAAACTGAGAGTCTCTGTGCTTGGACCACAAAAGGTAGAAGTGTAGGTGTGACTCCAAAAGTAACAGGATTGGTGAGCTCTGTGTGGAAAATGGTTGGACCTCTAGTCCCAGGTCCCATTCTCAATGCTAAGGAGCCAGAAAAATAACACCCCACAGGAGAATGGAGGTTTATCTTCTGGGGAAATTAACCCAAGAGGCTCTGGACTTGGAGACCAAGCCACATGCAGGGTGAGGACAAGTCATCGAGTTGAACACTGGAATATTATATAAGAAGCTAATACTGACCTATTAGCTTAGGTCACACATATCCCTCTCCCCTGCTCATACCCACTCAATTAGAGATTCTCTTCTGGAGAAACTAGACAGTCCCAGAGGGAAGACCTCCAGACACTGACATTAGAGAGTCCCCAAATAGTAAGGCTGGTTCTGGACCCAGAGACCCTACAGCGAGGCCCTTCAGGCAATAAACCTTGCCAATGCACATGGAGCTCCCAAAGAGCTTTTTCATGAGTCAGTTTTAAAGATTAGTGGCAAGGGGTGCCTGGGTGGCTCAGTCAGTTAAGCATCCGGCTTCGGCTCAGGTCAGATCTCACGGTTCGTGGGTTCGAGCCCCGCGTCGGGCTCTGTGCTGACAGCTAGCTCAGAGCCTAGAGCCTGTTTCGGATTCTGTGTCTCCCTCTCTCTCTGACCCTCCCCTGCTCCAGCTGTCTCTCTCTGTCTCTCAAAAATAAAATAAAAAGCAATTAAAAAAAATTTAAAAAAAAAAAGATTAGTGGCCAGCCAATGAAGCCAGACATTTGAGGAAAACCTATAATATGAAAGAAGTATCCCCAAGCACACAGAAAATGGAAGTCAGAGAGTCCTTGACCCTGGAAAGAGTAAACTCTAGTTACAATTACTGCTTCTGAGGATGTTTGATCAGCAGAGTGAGCGCTACTGTGCCCAAAGTCCCCTATCACTAGGATCACATCCAGTTGCAAGTGACAAAACAAGGCCACAACTAACTGCAATAAACAGCAACCTATAGTTCTCATATCATAAGAAGTTCAAAGTATTCAGCAATAGCCTGCTAGAACTGAAGCTCCAAGTTCAAAGGTCTTTGCTTTGAATAACACCTGGAATATAGTAGAGCTCAATAAATATTAGTGAAATGAATCAATCTCTTCCTCTTTTCTCCTTGGTCACCTACTTCACCTCCCACCTCTTTCTGAAAAAAAAATTTTAATGTTTATTTATGTATTTAAAAAAATCTTTTTACATTTATTTATCTTTTTGAGAGACAGAGAGAGACAGAGTGTGAACAGGGGAGGGACAGAGAGAGAGGGAGACACAGAATTCGAAGCAGGCTCCAGGCTCTGAGCTAGCAGTCAGCACAGAGCCTGATGCAGGGCTTGAACCCAAGAACCATGAGATCATGACCTGAGCCGAAGTTGGACACTCAACCGACTAAGCCACCCAGGGGCCCCTAATGTTTATTTTTGAGAGAGAGAGAGAGAGAGAGAGAGAGAGATAGCGTGTGAGCAGAGACAGAGACACAGAATCCAAAGCAGGTTCCTCTGAGCTGTCAGCACAGAGCCCAACGTGGGGCTCAAACTCACGGACTGCGAGATTATGACCTGAGCCGGAGTCAGATGCTCAAGTGACTGAGCCGCCCAGGCACCCCTCACCTCCCACGATTTGAAGAAAACTGCAACATCTCAGGCATGTGAGGGACTTTTTTGCAAAAGTGTAATTGTATTCTCATTCCCATTCTATATTACAATATTTTCACATTGTCCAGCCAGCAAAGGGTATTATCAATCCTCGGCAACTATCTGAATGACTAGAATTTAAAAAATTATGCTCCCCAAAATATAATGAAGAAAAAGAAATTGCACAGCCTTTCCTTCTGCCACTACTGCCGTTTGTTTATGAATAGATCCTCAGTGACCACCACCACCAGCAAACCGCTCCTGGGTTCTTTAGGTGCAAGTTTTCAGGAAAAGGAGGTGGAGTAGAAGACCAGTTAAGACATGGTCTAAAGCGGGCATTTTAAAATTTTTTAAAAACATTTAGTTATTTTTGAGAGAGAGAGTGCATGAGTGGGGCAGGGGCAGAGAGAGAGAGGGAGACAGAATCTAAAGCAGGCTCCAGGCCCCCAGCTAGCAGCGCAGAGCCCAATACAGAGCTGTAACTCACAAACTGTGAGATCATGACCTCAGCCGAAGTCAGACGCTTAACTCAGCCACCCAGGTACCCCTGAAGCAGGGCATTTTTAAACAGCAATTTGATGTAGCCAGGTCCAAATGGCCTGTAAAATGTAAAATCACTATCTTTAAAATGCACCAGGTAATGGATGCAGCAGACATTCTTGACCTTAGGCTACCCTCTCTCAGTATCCTATTATTAAGACACTATTTCCAGGGATGCCTGGATGACTCAGTTGATCAAGCATCTGACTTCAGCTCAGGTCATGATCTCATGGTTCATGGATTCAAGCCCCACATCAGGCTCTTTGGTGACAGCTCAGAGTCTGGAACCTGCTTTGGATTCTGTGTCTCCCTCTCTCTCTGTCCCTCCCCTACTCACACTCTGTCTCTCTCTCTCAAAAATAAAGAAACAATTTAAAAATCTTAATTAAAAAAGATACTATTTCCAATTTAATGATGATTTTTGGAACTTATAATAGTGGATTCTGTTGTGTGTGTGTGTGTGTGTGTGTGTGTGTGTGTGTATACACTCAGCCTACTATATAGCAGATCGAGATCAAAGATAACATAATCGTGATGTCTACAGGAAGTAGAAATATCTCTCCTCTAGTCTAGAACAGTATTTCTCACCATTAAAAAAAAAATCTTTCTCCTCTTTCAGTAAATACAAGAATCTCAACTCCTAGAGAAATTATTTCCTACTGCCCAAGGAGACTTTCTTAAGCTTTACTTTCTCTAATTACAATGTGAAACATGCTTAACTAGCCAATGCTAAGTGTCTCAGTCTTAGCTTTGGGGCAGTCTCTTGGACAGTTCAGTCACTGGGGTAGATGTTCAGTGGCCTCCTGAGGATGGCGGCTCAGTGATGGGGGACTGCCAGGTAGTGCTGGAGAGAGCCCTCAGATCGAGGCAATATCTAGGATCTTTGCTGGTCTCTGCTGGGAAGGGCTGGCGTGATCTTGTCCCCACATGATGAAGTCTGAGAGCCAATGTTCCTTCCTCTCTGGCCACATGAGCTATGAGGCTGCCATCACTGATGAAGTGGCTGACTTTGTCCATTTGTTTTTAGTCACAAAAATCTCAATGCGTGTGGCTCTTTGTCCTATCGCCCGTGTGCTGCATCATGTTTGACACCTGCAACTCGGTGCCTGGGTGACTGTCAGCTAAGTGTCCGACTCTTCATTTTGGCTCAGGTCATGGTCTCACAGATTCGTAAGCCCCGTGTTGGGCTCTGCTCTGACAGCTCAGAGCCTTCTTGAGATTCTCTTTCTCCCCTCCCCTGCTCATGTTCTCTCTAAATAAATAAATAAACTTTAAAAACCCCACAAGTGTCTATTTCCAACTCACATCATGTCCTCAGACCCCTAACTGCATTTCCTAGGGTGCCCCTTCTGGAACTGTGTGTCACTCTGGCTATGCCCTCATGAATCCTCTTGAATCTCCGGCTACTATGGAAGAGAAGAGTGTCTCAGAGATCTCCTAGTGGTTTTCTCTGGTCTCTAGCTAGTGAAGATGAGAGCCTGTGGTGGCCGCGTGTGGACAGGGACTCCAGAGAGTTACACTGAGTTGATTCATGGTGGTGTCCCCACACCCACCCCTTCGGCTCCCTCCTCACGCATCATTGTCACTGGCCAAGTGAGAGAGAAGCTGAACTTTGCTTTCCCCTCCTGGTCTCCGTCTCCAGTGGCTGCACCTCCATCTTGATTGGCCCCATTCACTTTTCAACAAATATTTACTACTGTCCTTTATGTACAAGGTACACACTGTATTTCAGGGAGTGCAATCATGAACAAAAACCATAATCCTCATTTGTTCTCTGAGATAATCTACACCAGGAGAGGAGAGGTGTATACACATTATGGTTTTTTATGTTTAATCATTTTGAGAGAGCAGGGAAGGAGCAGAGAAAGAGGGAGAGAGAATTCAAGCCTGTGCTTGAATTCAGGAGAATGAAGAGCTTGATGTGGGGCTTGAACTCACAAACTGTGAGATCATAACCTGAGCCAAACTCAAATGCTTAACTGACTGAGCCACCCTGGCGCCCACCACTTATTATTTTCATTGTTACTACCTTATGTCAAAAAGAGTTTTTAAAGGCAGATGAATCAAACCTCTTGCATGGTCCTATCCCTTGAATACTTTGTAAGCATCTCTTATAGCTCACATATCTTGCAGTTGGATTGGATTAGCAACTTGTAATTTAAAGAGATATACTAGTCAGCACTAAAAGATATATAGACTAAACATGGAAAAATAAAAATAGTTAATTTGTTAAGGTGATGGAATTATGGGTGACTTTCCCTCAATAATTTTTATTTATATTGCCATTACATAATAATGTTTATGAACTTTTTATGTTTTAAGGAAAAAAAGGCTAAAAATTGCCGTCATCTGCCACCTAGCTCCAGAGACTGATCCCCAAGTTTGCCTCATTAAACCTCTGAATTAATCTCCTGAGGACCTGAAAACTCTGCAGGGTCACACAGAACACTTCATGGTCACACTTACATATTTTTGAACCATTTGAGGATATTTTATTTAATACAGTTTTAAAATTATAAGTGTCAAACCTTTGAAAAGTGATGTGCTCAGAATACAAAATCATACAAAAATCAGTTGCATTTCTATGCACCAACAATGAAATATCTGAAAAAGAAATATAGAAACAGTCCCACTTGCAATAGCATCAAAAACAATGAAATACTTAGGAATAAATTTAACCAAGGAGGTGAAAACTATATGAACTCATGAACCGTGAGAACATAACCTGAGCCAAAGTTGAACGCTTAACCAGCTAGGTGCCCACAAATTATGATTTTTTAATGTTACTACCTTGTATCAAAACGGTACATTGAAACTATAAGATTTTGTCCAAGGAAATTGAAAAGACACATGTTAAGTGGTAAGATGTCCTGGACTAATGGATTGGAAGAACTATCATTATTATTATGGTCACTGTTTAAAACCATCTATATAGATTCAGTGCAATCCCCATCAAAATTCCAATGGCATTTGGCATTTGGCACAGAAAAAAAATCCTAAAATTTGTATGGAACCACTACAGATCTCAAATAGCCAAAGTAATCCCGAAAAAGAAGAACAAAGCTGTAGGCATCATGCCTGCCTCATTTCAAACTATATTAGAAAGCTACGGTAATCAAATGGTATAGTTCTGGCATAAAAATAGACATATAAACTAATGGAACAGAATCAAGAGCCCAGAAAAAAAACCATGTATCAGTGGCCAACTAATATTTGACAAGGGAACCCAGGATGCTCTCACTGGGGAGAGGACGGTCTCTTCAATAGATGGCATTGGGAAAATTGGATAACCAATCATGAAAAAGAATGAAATTGGATCCCTTACACACTCACAAAAATTAACTTGAAATGGATTGGAGACTTAAAGGTAAGGCCTGAAACTATAAAACTTTTAGAATTAAAATATGGCATTGGGGGAGACATGCCTGGGTGACTCTGTTAAGCCTCCAACTTCAGCTCAGGTCATGATCTTGTTGTTCACGGGTTCGAGCCCCATGTTGGGTTCTGTGCTGACAGCTCAGAGCCTGGAGCCTGCTTCAGATTCTGTGTCTCCTCTCTCTGCCCCTTCCTGCGCTCGCTCTCTCTCTCTCTCTCTCTCTCTCTCTCTCAAAAATAAATTTTTAAAAAATATAGGGGAAAAATTCCTTGCCATTTTTCTTGGCAACGATTTTTTGGATATGAAATCAAGAGCACAAGCAATGAAAGTAAAACTAAATCACTGGGACTATATCAAACTAAAAAGCTTCTGCACAGTCAACAAAATGAAAAAGCAATCTATGGAATGGCAGTAGATATTTGCAAACCATTTATCTAATGAGGGAGTAAAACCCAAAACATAAAGAACTCCTACAACTCAATGGCAATAACAATAATAATCAATTTCAACATGTGTAGAAGACTCGAGTAGACTTTTTAAAAAAATGTTTGTTTATTTTTGAGAGAAAGTGAGAGAGAGCGCAAGTGGGAGAGGGGCAGAGAGAGAAAGGAAGACAGAGGATCCAAAGCCAAATCCACTCTGACAGTAGAGAGCCCGATTCATGACCTGAGCCAAAGTCAGATGCTCAATCGACTGAGCCACCCAGGTGCCCCTGCACAGACATTGTCCAAAGAACACCCACAAATGACCTGCAGGGACGTGAAATGATGCGCATCACTAATCAAGGAATGCAAATCAAAATCATACTGAGATATGTATCGCTTCACATCAGTTAGAAAGGCAATTTTTTTCTTTTTTGAATTTTTTAAATTTAATTTTAGTTAACATACAGTACAATATTGGTTTCAGGAGGAGAATTCAGTGGTTCATCGCTTACATACAATGCCCAGTACTCATCACAAGTGCCACCTTAGTACCGGTCACCCATCTCTCCCATCTCCCACCCACTCCCCCTCCATCAACCCACAGTTTGTTCTCTATCATTAAGAGTCTCTTGTGGTTTCTCTCTCTCTTCTCCCCCTCCCTTCCCATATGTTCATCTGTTTTCTTTCTTAAATTCCACATATGAGTGAAATCATGTGGTATTTGTTCTTTCTCTGATTGACTTATCTCGCTTAGCATAATACACTCTCGCTCCATCCATGTCATTGCAAACGGCAAGATTTCATTCTTTCTGGTGGCTGAGTAGAAAGGCTATTTTCAAAAAGATGAGAGATAAGTGCTAGTGAGGGTGTGGTGAAAAGGAGGGAACCTTTGTGCGCTGTTGGTAGGAATGCGAATTGGTACAGCCAGTGTGGAAAAATATTTGGAGGTTCCTCAAAAAATCAGAACTACGGGGGCTCTTGGGTGGCTCAGTCATTTAAGCGTCCAACTTCAGCTCAGGTCATGGTCTTGCGGTTCTTGAGTTCGAGCCCCACATTGGGCTTTCTGCAGACAGCTTAGAGCCTGGAGTCTGCTTTGGATTCTGTCTCCCTCTCTTTGCCCTTCCCCTGCTCTGTCCTCTCCCCCACTCCCGTCTTTCTCTCTCTCTCAAGAAGAAATAAACAGTAAAAACAGTTTTTTTAACTAGAACTAACATATGATCAAGCAACCCCATTTCTGGATATACATCTGAAGGAAATAAAATCACTGTCTCGAAAACACATCTGTACCTCCAGGTTCACTGCCTCATTACTCATAATATCCAAGGCATGGAAACAACATCTGTGCACAGTTGAACTGATGAAGAACACACACAGGATATTATTCAGTCATGAAAAAGAAAATCCTGCCATTTACCACAACGTGGATGGACCTTGAGGGTATCATGCTATGTGAAGTAAATCAAACAGAGAAAGACAAATATATATGATGTCCCCGATACGTGGAATCTAAAGAAACCTAACTGCTAGAGAGAGAGTAGAGCAGTGATTGCCAGGCGCTGGGAAGGGGAGAAAGGGAGATACTGATCAGAGGGTACAAACTTCCAAGGATAAGATGAATGAGTTCTGAGGATCTAACGTACCGCGTGGTGACTCTAGTTAACAACACTGTTTTATACACTTGGAAGTTACTAAGAGAGTAGATGTTACGTGCTCTTGCCAAAAAACCAAAAAGGTAACTTTGTGAGGTGATGACAGAGATATTGACTAACCCCACTGTGGTAATCACTTCACAATACGTTCATGTAGCAAATCATCGTCACATTGCACACTCTAAAAATGATGTGCTTCTGGAACTCTTTTCTCAAGACTCATTTTGCTGTGTGTGTGTGTGTGTGTGTGTGTGTGTGTGTGTTTTGACTTTGGTAGTTAACCATCCCACACGGACACACTGCCTGCCAGTTAACTAGATGGAAAGTTTCCTTAGGGCAACGGCTGTCAGCAGCAACACAATCTGCTCATTTACCAATGATCATGACCCTGATTGCCAGTGTTTAACAATTAATAGTCTAAACCAAGAGTCGATAAATGGGAATTGGGCTGTACTAAAACCAGGCAACAAGGGGCCCCTGGGTGGCTCAGTGGGCTAAGCTTCCGAATCTTGATTTCAGCTCAGGTCATGATATCTCTCCCTCCCCCCGCCCCCGCCCCTTCCCCCAGTTCATGCTCTCTCTCTCTCTAAAATATAAACATTGTTTTAAATAAAAATAAGTAAATAAAACCAGGAAACAAGCTTCTGAAACTTTGGCAGCCATCAAGCCACTCCCCTAACAAGTCCCTCACGACTTTGACAGATTTCCATTTCCCCAAAAAGGCAAGGGGCCAGCAGCAGTCTCTTGTGCATCCTCCCCCACTGTTCTCAGCGCTCACTCGGGTCTCTCTGTGACCTGAGTGTACGTGCTGCCAAAGCCAGCACTCCAAGACCTCAGACTTTCAGGGAAGTGCTTACTTAGGTGGTAGAGATCTCGGTTGCTGAGCGGGACAAGACCAGGGGTGGATCTGAATCCGTTACGGTGGTGTTGTGTAATCCTTCGTGGCTTCACAGAGTGTCCTGTGCTCAGTATAGTTACAGCCTGACTGGAAAAAAAATTCAGTAATAAAAATAGCATCTAATGTATTGAGAACATACCACGTGCCAAGCACTTAGTTCAACACTTTACATTTATTAACTCACATAATCCTTATAGCAACCCTGGCAAATAAGTGCTCTGATACTGTCCCATTTTACCAATGAGGAAAGTGAGGTCAGAAGGTTAAAGAACTCGCCTAAAGCTACACAGCTAGTAAATAACTGTTAGAATCAGGTTCTCCTACAATAGAGACCTGCTTGAGCTCAATCCAGCTCCCCCTCCTACACAAAAAGGAAATTGAAGAACAGAGAAGTGTTACCAGGAACTTGAGGGTCAGGAACATCAGGCATCAAGATGCACTTGAGTCAGGAATTGAAAATCTGTTAGGAACGGTGAATTCCCAGAATTTGTGTGAGGGTACGTTTGTGATTAAGAGTCCATCTCTCTCTTCCTTTCTATCTTCCTTCCTCAAGGCCTCTTGCTTCATTCTCTGCATATCTTCTTCCTTCTATTTCCTTCTTTTCTAGGCTCGAGGCATTGGCTCTGCTACTCCCTATGTGCGGAGCCAAATATAGTTGCCCCCACCCACCCACCATAGCTCCCAAGTTTGCTTGTTTTAAATCCAGGTGGTAACAACCCTAAACATTTGGAGAGGGAATTTGATGAATCCTGTTTCCTCCTCTGATCCAAGCAAATATGTCCAGGCAGGCCACCACACAATATAAACAGGATTGTAGGGTTCATTCCTGGGGGTGGATCTCAGAAAAGGAGGCTTGTGGTCTGGGAAGACTCTCAGAATGTGCTTGAGATCGGATGAGAACCCAGGTCTTTGTAACTCGAGAGCCAGAGTTATTATCCTAAAAGAAGGAAACTGAATACCTCTGGGATTTCCACACTGCTAAAATCAAAGCCAACAATGTTTGGTAATGCTCGAGTTCTTACACTGGATGAAGTTTCACTACAGTAGTCCATACACTTTTGTGTATCTCAAATAGTTCCTCATTTAAAAGGCCAAAGCATTGGGAGCAACAAGAAAACAAAGCACAAACTGCCCAGTGGCTTCCAGAAATTTCTAGTCCACAGTGTGAAGGAGCTGGAGGTGCTGGTGATGTGCAGCACATTTTACTGTGCAGAGATTGCTCACAGTGTCTCCTCCAAGAACCTCAAAGCCATTGTGGAAAAAGCAGCCCAGTTGGCCATGAGAGTCACCAATCTGAATGCCAGGCTGGGCAGCGAAGAAAGTGACACATAGCTTAGGTGCATAGCACATTTGTGTTAATGAAACCATAAACTACAGGAGCACCTGGGTGGCTCAGTCCACTGAGCATCTGACTTTGGTTCAGGTCATGATCTCACAGTTTGTCGGTTCAAGCCCCATGGCGGACTGCTCTGATAGCCGCAGAAAGCCCCTCCCCCCCAGCACTCTCTCAAAAATAAATATTAAACATTTTTCTTCAAAAACCCATGAGACTGCAAAAAAATTGTAAAAATGTCAAAGCATCGTAAAACATTGAGAATTTTACAAAAAAAATTCAAAAGGTGATTATAGACTTTTCATTTTTAGCCATACAGTGCCATAACTATTCAGAGTAACTTTCCCAGTAAAGAACACCTAGGGAACGGAGGAGACAGAGAGAGTTGGGGAGAGAGAGGGATGCAAAACTTGAGAGACTATTGAATGCTGAGAATGAACTGAGGGTTGAGGGGGAAGGGGGAGGGGGGAAAAGAGGTAGTGGTGATGGTGGAGGGCACTTAAGGGGAAGAGCACTGGGTGTTGTATGGAAAACAATTTGACAATAAAATATTATGGAGACGGAAAAAAAAGAACACCTAAAAATGCTGGATAAAGTATTTATTTATTTATTTACTTATTTACTTATTTACTTATTTTTATTTTGAGAGACAGAGCAGAGAGCGAGCAGGGGAGGGGCAGAGAGAGAGGGAGACACAGAATCTGAGAAGGCTCCAGGCTCTGAGCTGTCAGCACAGAGCCCGATGGGGGCTCCAGCCCACTAATCGTGAGATCACGACCTGAGCCGAAGTCGGACGCTCCACCAACTAAGCCACCCAGGCACCCAAGTATTTCTTTTTTAAAAACACACATTCAAAAAACAGTTCTTTAAAAAAAAAAACAAAACAGTTCTGGGGCGCCTGGGTTGCTTAGTCGGTTAAGCATCCAACTTTGGCTCAGATCATGATCTCTTGGTTCGTGGGTTCAAGCCCCGTGTCGGGCTCTGTGCTGACAGCTAGCTCAGAGCCCAGAGCCAGTCTTCACATTCTGCGTCTCCTTCTCTCTCTGACCCTTCCCTGCTTGTGCTGTCTCTCTGTCTCTCAAAAATAAATTTTAAAAAATTAAAAAAAAACAACCAGTTCTTTTAAATGCATCGTCGAGTTGGCTGGAATATCAAGGAAATGCGTGGGGGCCAGAGACAGCCAGAGAAGGTAAGTGGTGACTGTTGGCCCTGAGGCATCTGCTGATCCCTAGTGACCCAATACTTGAGCTTTAATAAACCTCTTGAGCAAGAGGGCTACAGGAGAAAAGCAGGAGTCTTTCACAAGATGGGGGGCCAGATCAGAAACCCTCCATACTAGAATGCTCTCGACACTAGAATGCTCTAAGACAACCCACTAAATGGATGATAAAAAAAAAAAAAAAGAAAGAAAACTCACCTAGTGAAGTGCAATGCGGAAATCCTCATCTGGCTTAGAACTGAGCTCTCCAAACCACAAACCAGGGACTGTCACATAAATCCTGGGCGTGCATGCTGCCTGTATGGCCCGGAACCCCCCAAGCTGACAACTTAGCTTAAGTGGTCCTAGACTGCCAGTACTCGTAAGCGTTTAGCAGGTACAAAAAAACTTCTCTTTTCTGGGGCCACACTTTAAACCCAGGCTTCAGAGAATTTCCACAAGTTTCCAAGGAACATGACCTCATCTCCATGAGTTAAAGTCAGCAGAAAAAACAAAGAGCAAAATCTGCCTCTACCACAAATATGAATGGAAAGACGTATCTTTTTCATAAATAAGACATCATAAACCTGTCAGTCCTCTCAAGGTGATTTATAGATTCTGTACAATTCTGAATCATAACCCCCACAGGTTTTTTCCATTGAACTTTACAAGTCTCTTCTAGTACTTAGATGGAAGAGCACGAGGCCAAATATAGCCAAGACGCTCCTGAAACACAGATGTAGAGGTTTGTCCTACTGAATATTAAGACATATTATGAAGCTATAACATTAAAGACTTTTTGGTATTATCTCAGAGACAAATAGGCCAGAAGAGCAGACTGGATAACCCAGAAATAGGTTTACAAGTGGAGACCTGATATATAATAGAACGAGCAATGTGACAGCTTATAGAGACATGCACACAGTAGGATTGCACTTCTATGAAAGTTGAAAACAGGCAAAATCACTCTGGAAAATTGTGTGGAGGTTCCTCAAGAAATTAAAAATAGAATTACCTTACAACTCATCAATAGCACTAGTAGGAATTTATCCGAAGGATACAGGAGTGCTTGATTCATAGGGGCACAGGTACCCCAATGTTTATAGCAGCACTATCAGACAAATTATGGAAAGAGCCCAAATGTCTGTTAACTGATGAATGGATTAAGAAGATGTGGTGTGTGTGAATGAAATACTACTCAGTGATGAAAAAGAACAAAATCTTGCCATTTGCAACAATGTGGATGGAATTGGAAGGTATTGTGATAAGTAAAATAAGTCAATCAAAGAAAGACAGATATCATATGTGTTCATTCATATGTGGAATTTGAGAAACTTAACAGAAGACCATGAGGAAAGGGAAAGAGAAAAAAAAAGTTACAGAGAGGGAGGCAATCCATAAGAGACTCTCAAATACAGAGAACAAACTGAGGGTTGCTGGGGATGGGGGGGTTTGGGAGGCGGGAAAAATGGGTGATGGGCACTGAGGAAGGCACTTGTTGGGATGAGCACTGGGTGTTGTACGTAAGTGATGAATCATGAGAATCTACTCTCGAAGCCAAGAGCACACTGTATACAC
Organism: Suricata suricatta; assembly: GCF_006229205.1. Classification (NCBI taxonomy): domain Eukaryota; kingdom Metazoa; phylum Chordata; class Mammalia; order Carnivora; family Herpestidae; genus Suricata; species Suricata suricatta. The sequence goes on along the minus strand of NC_043703.1, from coordinate 134,952,142 downwards.
TCTATGTTAGCTAACTTGACAATAAATTATATTAGAACAATTTTTATAACAAAAATAAAACAGGCAAAAATCAAGCAATATATTATTTAGGGATACCTAAGTATCTGGTAAAATTATTTTTAAAAACAGGAAATGAAATGCAAACTTTCACACCTCCAGGACTTGGGGAAAATAAGATTGGAGAGTTGCACGCTGCCATCTAAAGTTGGTCATGTTTTCCTTCTTAAACTGAGTGGGCTGTATACAGAGGTGTCAATTTATTGTTAAACTTTAAACTGTACAAATATATATACTCTTGTTTTAATATCTTCATATTTTTAATTTAAAAGGTAATGAGTTCATTTTTAAAATCATTAAAAACTAGTAGAAAATACATAAATAATACAGAATTGAAGTATCAGTACTATATACAGCTCATATAAATTGATCAGATGGGGTGCCTGGGTGGCTCAGTCGGTTAAGCGGCCACCTTTGGCTCAGGTCATGATCTCGTGGTTTGTGAGTTTGAGCCCCGCATCAGGTTCTGTGCTGACAGCTCAGAGCCTGGAGCCTGTTTCAGATTTTGTGTTTCCCTCTCTCTCTGCCCCTCCCTTGTTCACACTGTCTCTCTCTGTCTCAAAAATAAACATTAAAAAAAATTTTTTTAACTGATCAGATAAATTCAAAGATCATGTTAGAAAATGGAACAGAAATTAAAAATAGACAAATTCAAACAAGATAAATATAAATAGCAGATAAACACATAGAGTAAAAAAAAAAAACCAATATCCAGTAGTAAAAAGAGATTAAAATTTAATATTTCATGTCTTAAATTTTAAAAAAGATTAAAAACACATTCGTTTTTGGCACTGTACTGCTGATAGGCAGGTAAATTAATACAAATTTGTGAAAAGCAATTTATTAATACCTAGCAAGAGTCCTAAAGTGTTATACACTTTGGTTAAATAACACCGTTTCCAGGAATCTGTTCTATAGATATTGTTCTTATATATCAACAATTATTTTTTGTTACAAAGAGGATACTATTTACTGAATGTTTCTGCCATATGCTAAGTAGGGTACTAAACCATATGAAGTAGGTGGTGTAATTGTCCCAGTCCCACAAATAAGGAGACTTGAGCTAAGTTACTGCCCAAATAACTCAGCCTGGAGGTACTAGGGCCCAATCCAAACCCAGGCAGTGTGATTCTAAAATCTCTATTTTTAATTGCTACACTATACTGGAGCATTGCAGCACCGTTTCTAAGTGTCAAAACAAAACAGAGCACTTCTTGGGACGCCTGGCTGGCTCAGTTGGTGGAGCATGCGACTCTTGATCTCAGGGTTGTGAGTGTGAGTCCCATAGTGGGTGTAGAGATTACTTAAGAATAAAGTCTTAAAAAAAAAAAACACAAACACTTCTTAACCAATTCAATAGACAGTGTAAGACCATTATTCATGGGGAGGAAATGGAAAAAACAAAACACTAGCAACAACCTTAATGTCCAATGATAGCCAAATAGCACAATAAAGTATGGTACTATGTTTATGGGCAATAAGAGAGGGGAAATTACTCATTTCAGAAAAACGTTAATAGATGGGAGAATAGGCATCTTAGAATTGAAGAAATGTGGTATCATGTTTCAGTGCAAATGTATTACTGTTAAAATTAAACTAAAAATGAAAGTCCTACTTATCGTAAATCAATAGCATCATCTTAGTAAGCAAAGAGAACCCTTCTGCATTTCTATTTTACATTAGTGTTAATAGATAGTACATTCACCTTGTCCAAACAAGTATAAGAATATACATAGTAGAAAGTCTCCGTCCCACTCTGTCCCAGATCCAGTTGGTTCTCATCCCTAACCTCAACCCAGTTCATCAATCCCAGTAGTTTCTTGGTCACCCTTCCAGGGGATTGTTCCTGGTCAAAGAGCACAACTGTTGTCCTTTTCCGTTTTTACACACATAATACTAGACACATTTTTCCAGCAGTTTGATTTTTCTCATTTAGTTTATCTTGATGAAGATCTTTCTAAATCAATACAAAAAGCACTTACTCATTCTTTTTAATAGCTGTATAGTATTTCAAAGTGGCTATACCATAAATTATTTAAGAAAACCTAAATTGACATTTGCGTTGCTTCCAGTTTTTTGCTATTATGAAAAAATGCTGCAATGAATAATATTTCTTGATATTATCTCTAGAAATCATTGTTCAAAGTAGAATGCTTGGTGAGGTTGTCTGGGTGGCTCAGTCAGTTGAGTATCTGACTCTTGAGTTCTGCTCAGGTCATGATCCCAGGGTCGTGGGATTGAGCCCAATGTTGGGCTCTATGCTGAGCATGGAACCTGCTTAAGATTTTCTCTCTCTCCCTCTGCCCCTCTCCCCAGCTTATGCTTTCTCTCTCTCTCTCTCTCTCTCAAAAAAAAAAAAAAAGGAAAATAGAACGCTGGATCCAAAGGTATATCCATGTACAGTTTCGATGGGTCCTACCAATCCCCAGTGCACTACAACTTTATGCTGTTAGGTCTTCCCACCAAGTACATGGCCTGCTTTTCCATTGGCCTCCTTTTGTGGAGGATAACACATCTAGGAGCCACTACTTGTCAAAAAGCAATACGTATACACAAAACTGTACGTATCGATGGTTTCAGTTATGCGAATAAAAGGGAAGGTCCGAGTAAAAGGAAATAATTTATTATGTCAACATTAACTAATCTATCAGGGCAAGTGGGATTATGAGTTACATGGGTTACCTCTGTAGTCTTTATCCTTTTCTGCAGTTTTCAGTTTCTTGATTTATTTTGTTTTGATACAATGAACATGATTCGTTTTTAATTTTTTTCTTAATGTTTATTTATTTTTGTGAGACAGAGAGAGGCAGAGCATGAGCAGGAGAGGGCAGAGAGAGAGGGAGACACAGAATCCGAAGCAGGCTCCAGGTTCTGAGCTGTCAGCACAGAGTCCAACATGGGGCTCGAACTCACAAACTGTGAGATCATGACCTGAGCCGAAGCCGGACACACAACTGACTGAGCCACCCAGGTACCCCAACCATGATTTAAATAGGGCTCAAGTGTCATCTGGCCCACTCTTTTGCCTTCAGCCTGCCAAGATGAAACAACTAACGCAAAACATTTTAAGTGACAAGCTTGGGGTCACATGAAACTATTCGTCTTGGTTGGAAGGACAGTTCAAGGCTCTTGCCTCCCAGCGTGGAACCTTTTTCCCCCCACTTCCCAAACCTCTTGGCATTATTTGGCAACAATGGAGGTTTTGGTTACTTTTGTAAAGTTTGGGAAAGTGGGCTCCATACATTTCATTCTGTTTTTATGGGATGTTTTCAAGCTTGATTTAGTGCTGAGTTTTGATAGAATTCTAGGCTGTGTTTTGAAAATGAGGTCAGCATATCCGTGTGACAAATGTCTCCTAAGAATCCCAGGTATCGCCACCACTTTCCTGAAGACTAAACTAAATACAGTTCAATCTGGCCAACTCCCACTCTGATACCACATCTCTACTGCCCAAATGTCCACTTGGATCATCAAAAGTGAGGTCTCCCTGCACTATACAAAATTATACGACTTTTGCTTGGCAAAATTTGGCCCAAGTTTAAGACCAAGAACCCTGGGACAATAAAAACATTGGAATTTCTACATTTCTAGGAAACACATTGAGAGAAAAGGTGATACGTGATAGAGGATAGGAAGCAAGTGGAACCAGGAATATGTAGGCTTTCTAGAAGCCTGAAAAGGAAGCACAAGTCTGCGGTTACACAAAGAAAAAAAATTTTAAGCTCTACACCCACTGTAAAGCTTGAACTCACAAACCTGAGATCAACAGTTGCATGTTCCGTTGACTGAGTCAGCCAGGTGCCCTATTTTTTTTTCTTTGAACAAAGCTCTGCTCCCAATATGAAAAAAAATTTATATTTGAAATCTCAGATTAGTCAATAACTTTTCAAAGTAATAAGATTTTGCATTATTCATCTTGGGGGGCAGAGAAAGCATGGTAAATCCACAAAAGATTGGCCCAGAGAATTAGCTACTTTGAGATGAAATTGTAAAGTGTCTAGATAAAGCAAATTCCCTTTTTGTTCTGACTGCACCTTGTATCAAGTGACAAGTTTATGAAAGACCAAGAAAGAAGCAGCTATATCCTTGCTCTGAGTTTGACCTTTCTCAGAGAAGAATGTGGTTTTGCTAAAATAAGAAAAGAATCTATTAAGGTCATGCTGTATTTGATTGTTATCTTACAAAATTTGGCAGAAATTTTGCCCTGAACCCTGTCGGCTGTGCTGACAATCCCATAGAAGAATGTGTTTAAACTGGTGGCACCATTGCTGATGCAGAATCTCTCTTTAGGAAACTTAACAGTCTTGGGAAACCACAGTTTAGAATTGTATAATTTGATTTTCTATGGGACAATTTAAATAAGAATCTCTGAAGGGAAAAATTCTAATATAGAGACTCACTGAAGGAACAATTTAGTGAACATTTCCTTTAGGGGATATTTGCTATGTGGTATAAATTACTTTCCCCTCTTTGGTCAATTCTTATAGTAGTTCTTTTTATAGAACAAAGCCCTTTGAACTTCATACTTGGGGAAGGAAAGAAAGAAGGAAAGGATGGAAGAAAGTCTTAAAATTCTGGGGGTAATAAAAAGCAGGGGCTAGTTACCTCGGGGGCTCATCCTAGACAAATTTACAAGCAGGTTTCTGCTGTTGCTATACATCCCAGTACCCCTTCCCACTTTTCTGTTTCACACTCATTCAAACCCTTGTTCCCGACAAGATGTCATCTTATAAACAAATCCTCATTAAGATGATTTACTTTTCCAAGGGATACTTGCATTTCAAAAAGATTTCTAAAGACCAAAGGGAACATAACTCTGACACTGACATTTTAGAGCTTACAAGGGGCTGGTAGGAAACCTAACAGGGGGCCTGTATCAGTGTTCCTGATTATAGGACACAGCTTCGTCACATATGCCACCTGCTTAATTAAGGTGAATCCCAGCTCACCAAAGTGCCAGAGAAAAAGAATCCTGATTATTTCTACCTTCAAATAAAGTAGGAAGAACAAGATTTAAATGGATAGCATAGACATTTTCTTTTCTCTTTTTTTTTTGAAGCAAAAGATCAAGCCATGCCTCCAAATCACATGTCATCCATTTCATTTAATGCATTCAAAACAGAGTTAACTATGAGACAAAGGAGATTCACAAAATATTCATTAAAAAATAATAAATGACTATATCTGCCACAGCTAACGTGACCTCGGAACGAGAAAGAATTAAATCCTACTAATTATAAATTTTATTTTTCTGTTCCTTGTCAGCTCATGGAGTCTTCCTGGATCAGGAACAATGCAAACTCCCACCTTCTATAGCAGATTGTTCCTTTTTATTCTCCTGACTTAAAAAAAAAAAATGTTGGGCATCTTCAAGAGATTCATAAATGACACAAGGTTAAAAAGAAAAATCGTACAAATGAAGAACATCAAGACAAAAATGCAAATGAAGGTAAGAAAAGAAAGTCATGATGGGGTGAATACACAGAAACCATGCCATGAGGGTCTTTTCTGTTAATACAGGGGGACTGTATCTTTGGTTTTGAGCTTCTAGCAGCAAGCAAGGAAAAAAAATCTAGATCGGTGGTTAGGAAGTCAAAAGCCAAAGTTGGAGTTCTATTCACAGAGCCCAAGTAAATGAGGCCCAGATGTGGTTAAGTGCAGCATCACGCCTTTATCTGAGCTCTTGTATGAATCCGGTACCAAGGGCCAAGATGCAGAATGGTGGTAGGGGGAAGACAAGCCACATTCAGGGAAGAGCAAACTCCTCACCAAACCTGGTGGCTCCTGGGGAATTCACATGCCAGCTGCAGGGAGGGCCGGCCTCTGGGGGTCACGCTGCCATTTGGCTCATCCCCAACCCATGGAAAGAAAACAAATGCTCTAGAGCAACCACCAAGAAAAATGAAAGAAAGAAAAGCATTCATGACACAAAATGAAGAAATAGAGAAAGTGAAAGATGAGGTGGAAGGATTCACAGCAAATGGATGGCTCATCATTGCAGGGGATGAGGCTGAGGTGAGAATGGGGTGACGTCGGGGTTTAAAGGTACTTCAAATGCACTGGGGAATATCTTAAATAAATACACGGAAATACACATGAAGGCTAAAAGCAAATATGCCCACATGCTAACAACTCACAATTCTGGGAGGTGAGAGAACTTTGTATTTTATATTTAGCTGTATGTTTTTGAGTGGTTTTTTTTTGAGAGAGAAAGAGAGCACACATGTATGAGCGTGCACATGGGGGAGAGGCAAAGAGAAGGAGAGAGAGAGAATCCCAAGCAGGCTCTGTGCTGTCAGTGCAGAGCCCAACACAGGGCTCAGTCCCACGAATGGAGAGACTATGACCTGAGCCAAAATCAAGAGTCAGACACTTAACCGACTGAGCCACACAGGAACCCCTGTATTTTTAAATTATTTAAAATCTTAAAAATGAAAACAGAGTAGATGGTAGTAGAAGGGGGTATAATGGTAAAAGACTCCCAGAGAAGGTAAGTTTTGAGGCCCAGTGTAAAAAGTGGACTTTGGATGGTCAGGGGGAGGGATGCCAGAGTGAAAGACTAAGGAGCTTTCTGTTTCAAAACAACCCTGTTTTCTAGAAGCTAATTGGGGGTATAAAAATGACCTGTGTGAAGCACCTAGATGTCAATACACAGTCACACAGAACTGAAAGTTACATCGCTTATTACTAAGAAAAGAGAGAGCAAAAAGAAATTACATCAGAACAAATAATTCAGAGTTTTGCACATGAGTCAACCTCAAATACACCTCCATTCCTTTCATCTTCCTCACTCATGCTCACCCATACCTATTCCAGTACCATGTCACTGATTTCTTTGGAATGGTCTAGAAATAAGAGAGAGGAAGGAAGGGAGGGAGGGAATAGACAGGAAACTAAGAGAGACAGAGAGAGGGAGAGGAGACAGAAGAGAGCTCAATATATGTGCAGATAACTCACTAGTGGACAGGATTATCACATAAATTCACAATAGATGTTCTACAATATCATCTTAGAAAATAAGAAGTCTTAGATTTTGAGAGACAAAAGCAAGGGTTTTGCCCTAGAAGGAGGCATGGCAAGTCTCTCACGCTGTGATAAAAATACACCTGAACATTTTTGGCTTGTTGGGTTGGCTATTTTTATGAGTATGTGGTTACAGCAAGAATCCTCTACCTCTTGTTCCTCGATGCTATTTATATCAACTCAAGTTCTTGATGTCATTTGTGTGTGAGAGTCCTTTTCTTGTCGAGATAGTTCATTACCTTGGAATCTTTGGGTACCGTGTATCAATTAACAGGGTAAGCCACAGGACACCTGGAAATAGATGCTGTTACCATAGCTGCAGAACTCATCTCTGCTGTAAAACTGCATTTAAATTTTGTCTTTTCGAGTTTGAATGAAGTATGATTCCATTATGATGCTATTGAGCACATTTATAATATGAGCATTCACAAACACTCCCTCCGGGATAAAATGGCTCAATTGCCCTTTTTTCTTCCAAGTGTTGAAGACCGAGATCTGTCGCCTGGATTAAAGCAACTATAACGTGAGGTCCTGTAAGTCCTACAGATCCAAAAGCATTAACACCATATTGACCATTTTCCTTGGGGACAAATGCATGTATTTTCACTATAGTTACTGCATCTTAGTCCTTACTGAAGTATGTCTTTTCCAGAGAAATTTAAAAAAGAAATTCTGATGCAAGTAAAATGTTTAAATGAAGGAAGAAAGTGAGAACATTCCAATCACTCTGAAATAATGATAAATTATAAGAGCTTCTAACAATTACTTAGTTCTTATGAAAAGTATTTACCATGGCAACCACTGTATCAAATGGCTCGTAAGTCGGTCCTGAGCCACATGCAAAGAAAAAGGAAGCAAGAGAAAAGTTGTCTCCTAGACCCATATCAGTTCAGTTTGTAGGCGAGGACGTAGCCGACAATGACACAATGGTACAAACATACTACGTGTGTACCGTGCTTTCTTTGTTATGCAACACCTCACATATACCATTTCCTAGAAGTGCTCATGATGCAGAATCTGTTAAATTATCTTACTCTCCTTCCTGATGTTTCAGAAAGGACTCCCAGGCTATTTAACTGTGAAATAAGAAGTCTTCAGCAATTCATGTAGAGGGGTCCTTCCTCTCCTCTCATGGAATTACTGAAACAGTGTCAAATTCTTGGGGTCCTTCTGTATCACAAGGTTCCTTCCATACTTTGATTTCATACTTCATATTATAAATGAAACTATACAAGAGTCTGAAGGAAATAATCTAATATGTGGACAAGAGCTAAGAACAAAGATATGCAGTACAGCACTATAATAACCAAGAAATTCGAGCATGTTCTTATTCTTTTATTGGGCCAATATTAGTAGGGCAACTCTGGAGGAAGACTACCTTGTTTTAAATCCAAGCTCTGCCACAAAAGATATATGACCTCTTTTTCTCTCATTTTCTCTTCTGTAAAATTGGGATAACCATTGATACGTATGTATAGGATTATTATAAGGTTTGTTCAAGTCAATACAGGCATAGAGCACATAGCAAGTGCGATGTGAGTGTTTGCTCTAACTGTCATCGTCATTTATTAGTCAGCACATACTCTGGGCCTGGCCACAAGATCCTTTGTATACATAGGCTTACTTCATCATGGCAGAAAACTTATATGGTGAGTCTTATTAGTCTCATTTTACAAGTAAAAAGTCAGAAAAATTCCATGATCTGCCAAAATCACATTAGAAGTAAAGGTGCATAACTAATCATATACATAATTTAGGACTCGGCAAGTTTTTGCCAAATTTAAGTAGACTATTGGTGAAGAAATATCTGACTTAACATATAGGCTACATGGCTTACCAAAAAATTTGCTTTGGGAGAGAACTAGAGAGTAGTTACTGTCCAGAGTATCTGATACTGAAGTAGGAACACAAGACCATTGGGGGCAGTCACTGGGAGAGACACACAATATTTACAAAGATATTATAGGCAAAGAAAACATGGAGTGATCTCAAACACCGTACCCAAATACCAAATCGCAGAATCAGGCTCAGTAAATTCACTGTTAATGTGCAGGCTGCAACCCAGCTACTTCTCACGTGCACAACTCTATGTAGGGTGGTCCAGGAAGCAAATGATCATTTATTATGTGACAACTGTGGACTTCCTACAAGAGGGTCACAAATGATGACTCATCAGCCAAAATCCGGCCCACTGCTTGTTTTTCCAAGTAAAGTCTTATCAGAACACAGCCACACCTATCTGTTCATATGTTCTCTGTGGCTGTTTTGAACTGCAGGGGCAGAGATGAGTAGCTTGGAGACTATCACATGGCCCGGTAAAGCCTGAAGTATTCACTGTCTGGCCCTTTCTGGAAAAAATGTCCTCATCCCTCCTCTAGAGCAATGCTGGAAAGGCCAGCCTGTCTACCTATCTATCTTATGTTTACGAGGTTTTAAAATCGATATATTTGTGTCTATGTTGGTATATGGATATATACATTTTTACAAGAGGAAAATACATCTGAATTAGAAAGATTTAGATTGTTAAATAGATGATCATATTTTGTAAAGAACAGTTTGTATGACCAAGGCTTTTGTAACTATCACTCACTGTGGTGGTGGTGTTTTTTAACTTTTTAAATGTTTATTTATTTTTAAGGAAGAGAGAGAGAGAGAAAGAGACAGAGTGTGAGCAGGGGAGAGGCAGAGAGAGAGAGAGGGAGACACAGACTCCCAAGCAGGCTCCAGGCTCTGAGCTGTCAGCACAGGGCCCGATGCCAGGCTCGAAACCACGAACTGGAGATCATGACCTGAAGTGAAGTCAGATACTTAACTGACTGAGCCACTCAGGCGCCCCTACTATGTGTGATGTTTAAGAGACACGTTTTCACCTGAGCTCAGAAGAGCAAGCTATTCTGAGATCATCTAATTTTTCTCTAATACTTTTTTTTCATAACTTTGACTTTTGTATGATGTCTGAATCAAAATGATTTATTATAAATATTGTGTATGATTTTGGAGTTTTTCCCTCTTGGTGAAATTTTGAGATAGCAAGATTGACATTCTACTTTAAATTTATCCTCATTAAAAAAGAAAATACTCCCAGAACACCTGGGTGTCTCAGTGGGTTAAGCTGCCCACTTCAGCTCAGGTCACAATCTCACGGTTTGTGAGTTTAGGCCCCACGTGGGGCTCTGTGCTGACAGCTCGGAGCCTGGAGCCTGCTTCTATCTCTGTGTCTCCTTCTCTCTCTGCCCCTCCCCCACTCACGCTCTCTCTCTGTCTCTCAAAAATGAATAAGCATTAAAAATTTTTTTTAATAGTCCCAATGACACTTCTTAACCAATTCATGATCTAAATGGAATTTTCAAACTAAAAATTAAATAGAGTTCCTAATGATTGTTTTATTTAATGTTTTGGATACTAGTATACAAACAGTTGTACAATTATTAAAATTATGATGTAGCCTAAATTCTATTATTCTGACTTGTATTATTATTTTCATAAGGATTTCCCTTTATTGACATGATAAAAAATCTATTGTTCTTCCTCAAATTGTCCGGCACATGTACTGAATATTTGGATTAACTTTCCTACTTATCTGTTGAAAAGTGCTTATTTTTTTATGCACAATTAACAGCTTTTATAATTGTCATTAATTATTGCAGCATACTCCTCTTGCAATAATAAATACATATTTTAAAAATAAATAACATACATACATATTTTTACTTCAACAACTGATAGAATTTCAACGTTCAAAAACGTACAGAGGGCTGCCTGGATGGCTCAGTTGGTTAAGCGCCAGACTCTTGATTTCAGCTCAGGTCATGACCTCACGGTTTGTGGGATCAAGCCCCAATTTGGGCTCTGCGCTGACAGCATGGGGCCTGCTTGGGATTCTCTCTCCCCCTCTCTCTCTGTCCCTCTCCCACGCTCATGCCTGCATGGCCACTCTCTCACTCTCTCTCAAAATAAAAAAAAGGATTTCTCAGTTTTGTGATGTAGGGCTTAGCGTCAGCAGTTCTATTTGGGGCCTTTTGTCTTGTTTTAAACAAAGATGACATGGATATGTACCACAATTATAAAGACATGTCCTAGAGTAAAATTTTTTCCTGTGGGGAAAAATGGGGAATGCCCTAGGGAAAAGATATACAGAAGGTCCAATTTTATTTGTACCATTTTATTTCTTAAGCAAATATTTGAAATTTGAGGATTTATTGTATTATTCTCTACCTTTTTTTTCCACATGCTTCAAAAATGTAATAACAAAAGAATAAAAATAGCGGAGAATATAAACAATTCTTATTAAGAAGCCCGTGCAGTTCCAGAAACTGGAAATCATTCTCATTTACAAACTTTTTAAGTTGGAAAAAGATTTTTAAATAGGGAGTTATCTTTTCTTCAGAGATGAACTTACTGGTTTTTAAAGCACCCACATAGTGGTTGGTTCATTTAAATCTCAGAAAATAAGATAAAAAATAAGCACAAAGCTATTGTAGCCATATACCAAAAGGCAAAAGAAAAAAAATAACTAAGAAGAAAAGAAACTTGGTAGTTTGTGTTTGGAACCAAAGGAACAACGTTCAAATCTGCGGTCTTCAGGGGTAAGATCTCTGCTTTAAGTGATATGTAACCCCAATTATTAAAAGCTGGCTCCTGGAAATGTTCCCCCACTTTTCCTGGGCAGATTTTCTCTTTCCAGTATTCCCTGGCACACATTTTCTGGTTTTCTCCACATCTCCTCAAACCTCTGATCAGAAAGTCCTGACCCCAGGAAGCGCCTGGGTGGCTCAGTCAGTTGGGCATCCGACTTCAGCTCAGGTCATGATCTCGCCATTTCGAGAGTTCGACCCCCTGCGACACCTCAGAGCCTGGAGCCTGCTTTGGATTCTGTGTCTCCCTCTGTCTCTTCTCCTCCCCCGCTCTCACTCTGTCTCTCTCTCTCTTTCCAAAATAAATAAACATTAGAAAAAAAAATGGAGGGGCCCTGGGTGGCTCAGTTGGTTAAGCGTCGGACTCTTGATTTCGGCTCAGGTCAAGATCTCACGGTTCATGGGATGGAGCCCCGCATCAGGCTCCATGCTGACAGTGTGGATCCTGCTTGGGATTTTCTCTCCCCCTCTCTCTCTGTCCCTCCCCCATTTGCAAGCACTCTCTCTTTCTCTCAAAAATAAATATTTTCTTAAAAATTTTAAAAAAGCAAGCAAGCAAGCCCTGACCCTGAACTCCTAGGCGATGGCGGTTTGCCTGTGCTAACTACCTGTCTCATTTCCTGTTTTCTCTCGTCTAGATGCAGCAGGTACCAAGCAGAGCAGGGCATGACTGTCACAGGGAACACTGCACACGAGAATGAAAGCAGCTACTCTTGAGTCTTAGGTGCATTTGCTTGTTTTCATTTCAGCAGATAAATGATATTATCTCTTGCATTTAAAGTGGGACAGGCTGCACCCATTCCAGGAGCCGAGAAAAGGCACCTGCCTCCAGTTATCTCAATTAGCAGCTTGTCTGGCTTCTTCAAGCCTTGGGGGAGGGGAGGCTGGGGTTTTTTGTTGTTGCTTTTTTTTTAATGTCTGGGAGAGTGAGGGCAAGTGAGGGGAGGGGCAGAGGGAGAGAGAGAGAGAGAGAGAATCTCAGCCTGACTTGGAGCTCAATCCCACAACCCTGAGATCATGACCTGAGTAGAAATCAAGAGTCCATTGCTCAAACCAACTGAGCCACCCAGGCACCCCTGTATTTTTTTTTTTAAGTTTATGAATTTATTTTGAGAGCGATAGAGAGCACAAGTCGGAAGGGGCAGAAAGAAGGGGGGACAGAGAATCCAAAGCCGGCTCTATGCTGACAGCAGAGAGCCACATGTGGGGCTCAAACCGTGAGATCGTGACCTGAGCCGAAACCAAGAGTCAGACACTTAACCGACTGAACTACTCAGGCACCCCGCCCCTGTATTTTTTTAATTAAAGCCTTCTCACTAGTGAGATTTTTGAATTCGACCTTTGAGTTTGTAACTTTATAACTACTCTATGTCTTTAAAAGTTTCATTTACTTTAAGAAAGGTTGGAATATAAAAACAGATAAGACTTAGAAAACAGCACGATTCATTCATGCAAAATGAAGAAAGAGATGAGGGGCTTAGAAATTCTACTTTCAATGAGTGAGATACTGAATCATTTCCTTCACAAAAAACTCTACCCCTGCAGATCAATTGCCTTTCATGATATATTTAAATCTAAGCACCTACCCGGAAGCTCGTTTTCACAATGCTTCCTACTGACTTTCTAGCAGACAATCACCCTTTTATTTTTTTTTAATTGTGAGAGAGAGAGAGAGAGATCAGGGGAGGGGTGGGGGGTGTGCAGAGGATCCCAAGTGGGATCTATGCTGACAGCAGAGAGCCTGATGTGGGGTTTGACCTTATAAACTCCAAGATCATGACCTAAGCCCGAGTCGGACACTTAACCAACTAAGTTCACCCAGGCACCCCAGAAAATCATCCCTTTAAACATTTGTTCTCAGAGAGTGAAATAATGATTGCCTAGTCCTGGGGGACAGGGGATAAGGGGCAGGTTAGTTGGGGATAACAAAAACATTTCCAACCTTAGATCTGGGTGGTGGCGCAAAAGTGTGAGCATACACTTGTGTACAGACCTGAGATTTTTGGCCCAATATATCCTTACCTTCCACCATGCTCTCCCCCCACTTCCCATCATGGTCTTTCCTTACAATCTATCTCATGAATAATGGGGCTCCGTGCCAGACACTGAGGATTAGCAGCCCCAAAGCCGTTCACAGGGCCCTCTTCCCTTGCCTTTTTCCACTACAGAGGCTAGAAAGCAAAATACCGGAGTTTCCATTTTTGCTGTAAGGAGTGGCCAGATGGTTCAGTCCGGACCAATTCAATGCAGATAGAACTCTCTTATCTCGGGTTTCCAGGAACCGTTCCCTTTCCAGATGCAAAGGGATGGAAGCAACTGGCAGAGCGCCTTTCAGCCCTGCGGCCTTTCCCTTTTCTTCCTGTCTAGAGAGCAAACATGAGGCCCGGGGGTGCAACAGCCAGTTGGGGACACAAGTGACAAGCGTGAGGATAAAAGCCCATAAGCCAGGAAAGGTGAAGCAGAAAGACTGAAAGAGCCTTGGTCCTTGTCAGCATTTCTTAGCAGCCGCACCAGGCTGGACTGTTCCATGCTGGACTTCTCATTTTATGAGAAAAAGAGAACTCTCTTGTGTTAACTGACTGTTGCTTGCTATTGTGAACAGGTATGGGGTTATTTGCAACCAAAAGCACTCCTAACCAGCCAATTATAAGACTTTCCTCTTTAAAAATTATTTTTAAATGTCAGTGTCAAAGTGATTTTTTCTTGAAATGTTTATTTTTGAGAGAGAGAGTGCACAGGAGAGGAGCAAAGAGAGAGGGAGACGGAGGATCTGAAGTGGACAGAGCCCTGATGTGGGGCTTGAACTCACCAACCATGAGATCATGACCTAAGCCGAAGCCGGATGCTTAACTGACTGAGCCACCCAGTTGTTCTGTAATGGTTTCATCTTAATGGCCAGGTGATACTTCTTGTGCACAGAAAAGACCATTTATAGTAAATTGGTGTTTGGATTATTTTATAGTTTATTGAAGAATCATGTTTTGCTTAAACCTTAAAGTTTAATTTAAAATATTTTACCTTCTGGGGCACCTGGGTGGCTCAATCGGTTAAGCATCTGACTTCAGGTCAGGCCATGATCTTGCCATTCATGAGTTCAGGCCCCGCATCGCGCTCTGTGCTGACCGCTCAGAGCCTGGAGCCTCCTTTGGATTGTGTTCCCCCTGCTCCTATTATCTCAATCTCTCTCTCTCTCTCTCTCTCTCTCTTTCTCAAATAAATAAGCATTAAAAAATAATAAAATATTTTACCTTCATTACAGAGCTAATATAGTACATGCTATACTAGAGATCAGTGCTCAGATGAGAAAAAGACCATTTCACAGAGAAGCATTTCAGCGAGACCCTAAAGAATGAAGAAAAAAGAAAGTTCCAGTCTGACAATACATGCACTCAGAGGCATGAAAGAACACGGTGCTGGATAGGTGTGTGAGGCTGGAGAGTGGGGGGATGATGTTACCAAGCAGATTGAGACCATATCCTATAGACTCCTGTGTACCAGACTAAGTCTCTTAAACTTTATCCTGCAGAATATAGAAGCTCCTAGAGGTTTTGAAGGAAGGGAGTGACATGATCATGTGGGTGTTTTAGAAAGAAAAAGAGATTGGGGGCCATAGGTAGGGAGGCTACCTGGAGGCTACTTCAGAAAGGATTAGGACCAAACAAAGACCCCCCCAACCCAGAGTCTGCAGTGGACCCCCAGGGCAGGGATCCAATGGAGGACAAAGCAGGGGCTCAGGGTCCACAGTCAGAGGTAGCTGAAGGGAGGCAAAGTCTGGAAGGAAGAAAGGGGGTCAATGTTCCCAGGAGGGATGACTAAGGCTGTTAAGGCCACCTGTTAACTCCTGGGGGCTGCAGCTTAGGAACCAGCACAGCACGTGCAAACAGGTGGACAAGGCAGCAGAGGCGGCAAAGGGCCCCCAGCCTGAGACCTTGGCTCTTCCTGCTATGACAGACTTCCTAAGCCGCACCCCTCTCTCTTTTCCATACACCTGCTCACCATATTAGGAAAAGAAGCCAGCAAAGGGGAAGGTAATCTGAAGTTACAATATTACTAGGTCTGTTATACTAACATACCTATTAAGTTAATTAAACAAGAGGCCATTAGACCGAAGTGGCCCTTATGCTATGGCAGTCTATGTAAGTGAACCAAAAGCTAAGCCTATAAATGCCTCCAGGTTAGGAAACAGAAACATAAAGATGGCCAATCACAAGAGCCAGTTGGCTTTAGACCATAGTCCATCAATAATTTCCATACTTCGCTTCCACCTGTTCTCTGGAAAAGTCTTGTTCCTAATCATTTCCAGTTTGGCGCTGCCCATTCAAGTAGATTTTTACTCAAAAAAGCTCTTTAAGTTTTTAATATGCCTCAGTTTATCTTTTAGCCTGCCCAAAGAGATCATTTCAATGATCAGCATCAGCATACTTTATTTAAAAAAATTTTTTTAAATGTTTATTTCTTTTTGAGACAGAGAGAGAGAGAGACAGGTACAGAGTGCGAGCAAGGAGGGACACACAGAATTTGAAGCAGGCTCTGTTTCAGATTCTGTGTCTCCCTCTCTCTCTGCCCCTCCCCAACTTGTGCTCTCTCTCTGTCTCAAAAATAAATAAACTATAAACAAAAAAATTAAAATAAAATTTGAAGCAAGCTCTAAGCTATCAGCACAGAACCTGACACACAGCTTGAACCCACAAATCGTGAGATCATGACCTGAGCCAAAGTCAGATGCTTAACCGACTGAGCCACCCAGGTGTCCCACCATGCTTTAAGCTAAATCAGACATTTAGCTACTCACCACCACAACAACTAACCATGTAGGTGGGGGTTCCAGAGAAGTCCAGATCAATTATAGGCAAAATAATAGGAAAATCCACCTTCTATGCAAAACACAGTTGTAACACCAGTTAAATTATGCAACTCTGATACAGAAGCACCAAGAAAGCAGAGTCAAACATACACACATTGGCTGATTATATCCAGGGCTGTCCATGGGTGGCACCGAATCTGGGGGACATCAGCAATCTGGTCACCAGAGGTAACTCTTTGCCCCAGCTCTTTGCCCCAATCTATGCTCATCAAATGGCCCTTGATGATTAATTTGTTGTCACCAGTTCATTAACACTAGAGACTGGTCCTGGAAAAGGACAGCCCTCCTGCCTTAAAAAAAATAGAATGGGCTTAGGGCACCTGGCTGGCTAAGTCTTGATTTTAACTCAGGTCGTGATCTCCTGGTTCCTGGGTTCAAGCCCCGCATTGGGCTCTGCACTGACAGTGCGAAGCCTGCTTGGGATTGCGCCTACGTGGAAGGAGCGCACAGCCCAGCGAGGTGCACGTATTTCCTCCAAGCTCACATGCCTGTCTCACAACACAGTGCGGGGGTGTTGGCCAAGCTGTTCACTCAATGATTCAGCCCTGAACCTCTTGCCATCACCTCGTGCACTTTCCTCTGACTTCCTCTTACAGTTCTGGCTGCTGATTTAAAAAAATTTTTTTTAATGTTTATTTATTTATTTTTAATTTTTTTAATGTTTTATTTATTTTTGATACAGAGAGAGACAGAGCATGAGAGGGGGAGGGGCAGAGAGAGAAGGAGACATAGAACCAGAAACAGGCTCCAGGCTCTGAGCTAGCTGTCAGCCCAGAGCCTGATGCGGGGCTTGAACCCACGAATGTGAGATCTGACCTGAGCCGAAGTAGGAGGCTTAACCGACTGAGCCACCCAGGTGCCCCTGTTTATTTATTTTTGAGATAGAGACAGAGACAAGAGACAGACATGAGTAGGGGAGGGGCAGAGAGAGAGAGGGAGACACAGAATCCAAAGCTGCTGATGTTTATACTCCTTCTCCTCTGTATTTCCCCACCGTTCCTGTTGGATTTGACCTTGGCCAACTCCTAAAGCCTAGGGTGACACCTTTTCCTATTTCAGCCTGTCTCCCTCTGTACCAACCCTGTAGAGAAGAGCTGCTTTCCCAGCTGGCCTGGCACAGCCTTCCTCCACCCATGGAACTGTCCAGGGCCCACCCATCATGTCAGAGAGGCACAAGCTAGGATCAACCATGTTATAAGCAGCATCAGATATGTAGATCCAGGCAATTTCTAGAACTGTTGGCTGGGCTCTACCTTAAGGATTCGAGTCCAGCAAACAAAGACAAAAAGAACAAAAAACAGAACAGAAAATCCCCAGGAATCATTCAGCAGGACTGGTGATTTCCCAGGAAGGCTCTGAGAAAGTAGCCGTTTCAGTAAGTCACATCTGTGGGCGAAGCTTTCCATATCTGGTGAGGCAGAGTCTCCCTGTCAGCACTGCCCTTTCCACAGCAGTAATTATGCAGTGACTGACACTCTGTCCTCTAGCTGCCGTGACTCTAGCTCACAGCCAAGTCACACCAGCTCGCCATGTTCCCTTTTCATTACTCACCATTTTGACCGAGAGAGTGGAGTGAGGCAGCCTGAGTTTGAAAACCCACCCTGCCTCCCCAGCCATAGTCTTCCCTGAGGCTCAGTTTTCTCAGCCATGAGAATAACTAGGTTATTACCTCCCAGGCAGATAAACTACATAAAACACCTCGCATGCACAATGCCTAACACACAGCAGACACCACCCAGTGTTAATTCTGATTCCATTTTCTGAGTTTCTGATTCTCACCTGAGGCAGAATCTCCAGGATCCTGAAGATTGGCCTCTGTAATTCTTCCTTGTCCTTAGTCAGGGGAAGATTGTAACCTGAGGTCAGACTTAGGGCTCTTCCTTGAGAGCATGATTGGAAGAGAAGGAGATGACTCAAGGAAACATTTGCTCCATGATTCTCAAATTCCAGTAAGCATAGAATCATTTAGGGAGTTTATTAAAAATAGATACCCAGGAGGTCCTAACTGAGAGTCACTGAGCCACTGAGAGTCAGACTCAGGACTCTGTATTTTTAATAAGGTCCCCAGAATATGCTAATACACACCAAAGTTTCCTCCTCCTTGACCTGGTTACTCCCTGAAGACAGAGTGGGTGGTGGGGCCCAGTTGGGGGCTGTGGAATAATAAAAAATACTCCGTCTTTGTTTTCAGTTCCTGGCACAAAGCTCCCCAAAGCCCTGGAGTGAGAAGAGGGTCTTAAGTGATGAGTGTTTTATGATAATAAGACAATCCCTGGACTGTGGTAGGGGGTTAGATTGCTTCATGTTGAGAACTGGTCACAAGAAAAACCAACCAAGTAATTAGAGGGTTAGAATGTTCAGCCCCACCCCTTGACATCCTGGGAGGGAGAAGGGTAGAAATTGAGTTCAATCATCAATGGCCAGCGATTTAATCAACCAAGTGAAACCTTGAAACCCAAAGGCCAGGTTCAGTGAGCCCCCAGGTTGGTGAACACATTCATGCTCTTGGACGACAGCACAAAAGGAAAGAACATGGAAGCTCTGTACCAACCTCCAGCCCCCATCCCTGCCCCCTAGTATCCTATGCATTTCCTCTGCTTGCTTGTTCCTGAATTGCAGTGAACTTTAGAATGCACTGGTAAACCTAAGTAAAGTGTTTTCCTGAATTCTCTGGGTCTTTCTATCACATTATCAAATCTGAAGAGAGCTCACAAAAGCACCCACTTTTGTAGTCAGTCTTGAAGAAGTATGGGTATCCTGGGTACCCCATTTGTGACTGGTGTGTGACTTGGAGGCAGTCCTATGGGACTGAGCCCTTTCACTCATGAGATCTGACCTGAACTCTAAGCGAATGGTGTCAGAATTGAATTGAATAGTTGGGCGCCCATTCGGTGTCATAGAATTGGTTGGTGTATGTAAAAACATGACACATTTAGTGTCAGAAAAATCCACACAGGGTCCCTGTCACATTTCATCTTCTGACTTCACCTAGCCCTTGTACAACCACACTTCTTTATAGAATGTGGGTAAGCCCAGGAAAAATGGCCAATTCTGTTGCAATTCTCTGACCTAAATTCAGTGTTAGGCTTTTGAAGAGGAGCAGAAGTGAGGCTTAAATTTTCCCTGTTCAAACCTACTCAATGGAGGGCAGAATTTCCCTCCAGGCCTCTGGCCTGCTGATTGTAATCCACACTACAGACAGTGGACAGTTTCTAATAGGCCAGGGAAGAAAGGTCCCACTCTAGAATAAGGTGTGGGTCCATTTTCTGGAATCATTTTATGGACTCACAGACCACCATGACTCTGGCTGGATGCCACGTGACATGCCTCTTGACCTTTTGAGCCAGGTTCATATGGTGTCTGCCAGAGTCCTCCCATATAGCTAGAGTCTTTGCCCTGGTTCCTCTTGGCCATTTATCAGTAGTCAAGCCTTTCCTTATGCCCCCAAATATCTACAATAAACTCACTCAGTCATTTCCACCAGAATATGCCCCACGCGTCCAGGTGAAGGCTTTGCTGATAAGCTTTCCTATCCTGGCCTCATGTATGAAGTCTCAGCTGCACCACTCTTCCAGCCGTTGCTATTAGGATCTTTCTCTTCCCTTCCTTGCCTTGTCTTCTCTCTCCTCCTGGAGAAGTCTTACGCTTTTAGCAGTCAATGCCACCCATCTGGGTGTACCTCCTAGACATACCTGAAACCATCCAAAGGGCCCTCATTTTTCATCTTTTTTTAAATATGTGGTAAATTTTGACAGAGACCTCTTCTACTAAGACCCTGTTAGGACAAAGTTACCTGGTCAATGATTGTCTTGCCCACACGTGGGAAAGGAGACATGGTCAATTTGGTAAAAAATGGAACAAAATCAAGGGACATGACAGACGCTCTGTGTGCTAAAGTCCAAGTGGAATGAACTGGCTAAGTGCTTCTACTTGGAGCAGAGGCTCAAGTCTTCCATGAAAGAGAAGCTGCCCAGGAACCAGAGGGCTATACTGCAGAGCCACCATTAACCAGTGGAGAGTATCTGCCAGCTTCAAGATCATCCCCAGGGACCTTAGCCAGATTCTACTTGGCGAAGTGCCCCAGTCACTTGCCACCAGGAAATTCTTCCTGTGACTATACTGGGTCAACACTGACTCCTGAAAACCCTCCCTCTGACTCTGGCCCAGTGTCCTCTTTCAAGACACAAACAGCCCATGTACTATGGCTAACTAATGTGGGGCTCTCCATGTCTTTCCAGGGAGCCAGCTCTGGCAGGGCTAGGGGAAATCCTGTGTGGTTTGAGCTCTTCCTCCATTGAAAAACTCATCACTATCAAAGTGGATCACACCCTGTGCCACCCACCCTCTGGACATTATGAACCTCTCCAACCAGAGCTATGTCAGACATTGTCACTTTGATCCTTGGAATTTTAGCTTCACACTCACAAAGGCATCATCATCTGGACTCATATCCCTGTCTTCTTCCAGATCCCTGGAAGTCCTCTGACTCCTTTGCGTTCTCACCTTGGGCAGTACCTGAAGTGTACCTGATACCTGTAGTCCCATCTCCCATGTGTGCTCATAGCTAGCACACATCCAAACCGCAGGCTCAAGATTTTTACTGTGTGTAAAGAATGGGAAGGACAAAGTGGCTGTTAGCAACCCTATAAGGTCCCTGGGAAGTATTTATCGAAATATTATAAACTTTTAGTAAAGAATCTGGTAGACTGTTCCAATATCTTCTCTTTTGTACTACATTAACAGAATCCCTAGAAAACAAGATTATATATTTCCCAACCTACCCTGAAGTTTGATATGATTATGTGAATAACTTCTGGCCACTGTGATATAAGGGGAAGTAACATATGGAAATTTCAGGATGTATCCTCAAAGGGAGGGGGCCTGCCCCTTCTCCAACATTCCCTCTCCTCACCTCCTCTCCTCCATCCTGTTGCTCTAAATGTGGACATGGGGGCATACCTCCTTGGCTAAGTGGAATTCAGGCCACACCATTCAGATAGTGAAGGAACAAGTTGGAGAGAACTTATGTCCCAGATGACCACATTGAGCATACTACCATTCTAACCCTGGACCACCTGTTGAGAGAAGCAGTCTACCAAGGCCCTGAGCATCCCTGAACATCCTGTTCGGGGATGCTAAGAATGCAAGGCCCTGACCATTCTTTAGGCAACCACTTCTTGGGGTTGAGTTTGCAGTGAGAAGATTCATTTTCTCCCAAAGAGCTGGCTTGCTTACCACGTACTCTAAAAGTGGTAGATCCCAGTTGTAAGGCAAATCCTCTGTATGTATTGGCCCCAGCTTGGTTCCTACGTATAGCCCCCATGGGTCTCGAGGGGCATAGGAAACCAGCACCAGCAGGACGCCCACACTGCTTGCTGTGTGGTGAGTAATGAAATCCTTTGTCTTGAACCCAGGAATCGGTGTCTTCAGTCGGCATCCATGAAAGAGTAATTTATTAATTTGCAAGTAGGGTACAGCCCTCCCTCTGGGCTGTTTTTAGGGGGGAAAAAATCAACTTGTATCTCTCTGCAGCTATTGTTATTTTGGATCTCTGTTACAGGCAGCCAAACCAAATTCTAACTAATCAGTAACTCTTCAAAGTTCTAATTTGGCAAAACAAAAAAAGTGCTTATTACATCTTTCAGAAATTTATCTTTCAAGCTGAGTCAAATGTGATCCATTGAAAAGCAAGAAATTATAAAAGTAAGAAGCATATGCTACTTGGGACCTCTCAAACAAATGTCATAGAGGAATTGAGAAGATCACACTATGACTAGTTAGCAGATATTGAAGGCAGTGAATCCAAGATTACTTAATCAGGCTGGCAAATTCATAAGAGCAAATTCTCCACATTTATTCAAGCAAGATAATTGGTAAATGTTTTAAATGCTTGAATGTTACTTTCTGCCAAGAATTATGTTCAGCCATGCTTTTTTGATCTAAGATTCCATATTATGAGAAATGAAGTCCAGGTGAACTTGGGGGGCGAGGAAACTCTCTGATCCACCTTGTTCTCAGACAACGCAGGGCTGAATCTGCCTCAGGCTAGGCTGAATTCGAGTTAACATTCTTCTAGAATGTTGGCAGCTCTTGTCCTTTGAAAAACAACAGGGTGATTGAAGATGTTGAAAAAGGTTCAAGCAAGCTTGCGTCACAACCACATTAGTTGATACCAAGGCCGACAAAGATAAAACAAGAGTAGCAGCAAGGATGTGGCAACACCTGCTACTGAATGACGGGCAGAATGTTGAAAGCTCTTTGTGAGATGCAGGTATTTTGATGTGTCAAAATTCTGAATGCTTGAACTCGCTGCAAGAATCTCCTGTGCATGTATTTCTTATTTTTGACTTCTTAACACATTCACCATTCTCTAACGACATTACCTCACTACTCAAATGTTGTTTCAGCCTATTCAGCATCCATTCTCACTTTGGGAATAGCACCTAGATTTTCCCTTGGAGAATCACCCCTCCCCAGCCTCCAGTCCATATTATTGGATGAGGCTGACTCATCCATACCAAGTACCAGGCAATTGGTTCAGAAGGGCACAGGACCCGGCGAGACCCAACACTGGGACTTTTGTTGAGACTATTGGGAATGAGAAACTTACTTTATCCTGAGACTATTACTATAAGATAATGTAAGTCTGGAGGTACTAGAAACCATAGGTAGAAAGAAGAGTCTAATAATAAAACAAACACAGTGGAAAATAGAAGAGGAAGAGAAAACCAAGTTCTACTGACATAGTTTTAGCCCAGATTCAGTCATGCTTGAAGATAGATTCATCCACGGACTTTTCACTATGTTAGCCAATAACTTTCCTTTTTGGCCTAAATTTGAAATAATTTATAACTTGTGGAATCAAGAGAGTTCTGATTCTTGAAAGTATTGTCATCACAAGGGAGAACTAGAAGTATTTATCCAGTCTGTATAAAACCAAACAATGTGCTCAGGCCAGTTGTGGCATTAGAATTTCTATAAATAGGTGACACAACCAAGTCAAAGGGAATGTATGAGGGACTTGTTTTGAAGCTGCTTTACATGAAATTGATTAAACATCTGTTATTTATATCCAAAAAATGGGGGAAGGGCAGAGAAAAGACATCTCCCCATCCCACTCCCTTGACAACACCATTCACTCAAACTAAGGAAAGTTCAATCAACAGGGTTTCCAGAGCACTATGAGGGTCTAATTCATATCTGACTGTCAATGCTTATCTGAAGCAGGATGATATGGTGGAAAGTGCTGTGGGTCAAAATCCTAGCTCTATAACCCCCCAGGCTAACTGACCCTGGACTAATGGCTTATACTCAGAGAGATCTAGTTTATTTTTCAAGGTTTAGTGTTTGATGTAAATGATATATCTGCATCCCTCTGCACTGCCTTTTTCTTCCTTAACATTATACTTATGAATTTTTTTCATTCATGATTTTGTCTATCTGGGTGCTCTCTCTTTTCTTTCTGAGGAGCCTGGCTAGAGGTTTATCAATTTTGTTTATTTTTTCAAAGAACCAACTCTTGGTTTCATTGATTTGCTCTACTGTTCTTTTGGATTCTATATTGTTTATTTCTGCCCTGATCCTTATTATTTCTTTTCTTCTGCTGGATTTGGGGTGCTCTTGCTGCTTCCCCTCTAGTTCCAGTAGTTGCTCTGTTAAATTTTGAATTTGTGCTTTTTCTAGTTTGTTGAGATTGGCCTGGATTGCAATATACTTTCCTCTTAGGACTGCCTTTGCTGCATCCCAGAGATTTTGGATTGTTGTATTTTCGTTTTTGTTGGTTTCCATATATTTTTTAATTTCTTCTCTAATTGCCTGATTAACCCAATCGTTCTTTACTACGGTGGTTTTTAACCTCCACATTTTTGGAGGTTTTCCAGACTTTTTCCTGTGGTTTATTTC
>NC_043703.1:134845526-134927562 GCF_006229205.1 Suricata suricatta | reverse complement strand
CCCCTCGTGGATAGGCGTGGTTTGATGTGATAGGTCTCGGAGGCTGCTCTCAGAGGCTCTGCCTTGGTGTCTGCAGAGATTAGATAGGCGGCACGCCAAGCTCTGCTGAACTACGAACTGTAGGCCACTCTAATGATTCCGATCTCCTTTTGCCAAGGTTGAGCGCGGTTGGTTGTATTTTCCAGGCCCGCCTCAGTTCAAAGTTCCATTCCATGCACTTTTTATGCTACCACAGATGAGATGTTTTGTTTTGGTTGCTGGCTTCTTAGGGGGAGGAATCTGTTTGTCTTGGCTCAGGCTGGGATTTTTGCTGTCCCTGCCTGAGGCAAGATGCGCAGCAGGAGGTGAAGTATGTGCGCACTGTCACAGACCCAACCCCCAGTGGGGATCGAGTTAGCATTGGGGGAGGAATGAGGACCTAGCTGTTGACAGAGGCAGCGCTGGGAGCTGCTGGAAATGAACTGGGAGCTCCCGCAGCCTGCGCACGCACCCAGGTCTCCACCGCCGCCAACTCTCTGCCGGGATGACGCAGAGGTGGGGGCTATTTTTTCCCTGTTGGCACCCGGGATTCGGGGTTCACGCGGCCAATGCTGGGGGCGAAATGCGCCGTGGAAATGAGGTGCGTGCTCGCACTCCCAAAACCGAAGTCAAAGTGAGCACCCCGACACCGCCACTGCAGCGGTCGCCGACTCCTTGCCAAGATGGTGCTGGGCTGGAAGCTGTTCCTTCCCTTGCGCCACCTGGGTTCGGGATTTAGGCTATCCAGCAGTTATCTATGGAGTGAGCTTCTCTCTCCAAGCGCGGTTAAGCGTTCTTTACCTCTTCCCCAGAGACAGTACTATGAGCATGTTCAGTCTCTCTGTCTCTTCCCTTTGTCTCTCAGGCTCCGCGCGCTTGCCCCGCGTTGGGCTGGGGCTGCCACCTCCCCTGCTTGTCTCAGGCTGGCCCGTTTTCCAATCTCCCCAGTTCGCACTCACTCACTCAGGTATCCTTCAGGTTCTCATCCTTAGGGAGTCCATATTTTCTCCTTCCGCTCTTGCAGATGAGAGTAATATCCTTCTCAGTTCTATCAATGGGGCAGACGAAGTTTACAGAGCTCCCTTCCTCTCCGCCATCTTGGCTCCTCCTTTGCTCTATACTTATGAATGTTATGCCTGGGGACCTTTGGAGTCCCTGGTGCATTTATTTTCCTGTTATGTCATATTCCATTACATGGATATACCAAAATTGTTTGATTCGTTTTTCAGTTGATGGACTTTGGGTTGATTCCAAGTTTTGATTCTTACACACAATACTGCTATAAATTTTCTTAGGCCCATATGCAAAATATATTTAGGGTATATTCCAAAAAAAATGGAATTGCTGGGTCATGGGCTGTTTCTGAGTTTTGTGCAAACAGACTTGATTAGATATGGACAAGTTGTCCTCCAAAGTGGTTTATATCAATTGAGACTCCTACCAGCTGTGGATGAGAGATGCTTCCCATCCTTTCCAGCATTCAAACATGCAATCAACAAATATTTTTTAGTGATCTACTACTCTGTTCTAGCTGCTGGGATACAGTGGTGAAAATGCTCAGAAGACATAATGACAAATAAACAGATGACAATATAATAGGTCTGGAGGTGATGAGTGCCTTGTTTCCAGAGTGTATGGATGTTAAGGATTAGCTCTTCTCCTTGGGCCCTTCTACCCACAGTAAATGAATGCAGTGCCCTCTTGAACCCAATGTGACCTAATTCCAGAAACTAATTTGTTTTAGGTTTATTTACTTATTTTGAGAGAGACAGAGACAGCATAAGGTGGGGGAGGAGCAGAGACAGAGGGAGAGAGAAACCCACGCAGACTCCACACTATCAGCTTAGAGCCCAATGTGGGGCTCAAACCCATGAAATGTGAGATCATGACCTGAGCTAAAACTGAGAGTAGCATGCTCAACCGACTGAGCCACCCAGTTTCTGAGTCCCTCCAGAAACTATTTTTTTAAAACTTGTAACTACCATAAAAATTAGGAGATGAACATTTCACATTGGCATAATATGTCAGAATTTGCAGACTGCTTTGGACTCTAGGTTCTCAGTTGACCACAATACCAGACAGCATATAAGGAAGTGGGTAAATGTTCCTATCTCTGCAGTCAAACTGCCCAGGATCAAATCTTGGTTTCGTGACTTAACAAACCATGTGACCTTCAACAAGTTGCTTAACCTTGGTAAGTCTGTTTCTGTATCAGATAACAGTGCCTGACTCATAGCAGTGGGTATCATGGTACCCAGTTCATTTTTAGCACTTTATATTGACTAGCAATCAATTAATAATATTTGAATGGACCCACTCCTGTGATATGATTCCCATGATACAGTTGAGGAAACTGAAGCTCAGAGTGGTTGAACAAATTGCCTGGCCAGTCAGTTCTGATGACTTTCAGAGCCACGTTTTCTGATATCAGAGCCAATTATCCACTATGACATTATAAATATGAATGTATCATGCATTCATTCAGCAGTTATTCACCAAGCATCTAAAATTGCCAGCCTCTGTGCTTGCTGCTAGGAAATTCTAAAATAATCCCAGTATGGCTGAACATCTCTGGGCAACCCTGCAGTTACAACTACTTTGGGGCCGATCCCAGGGCTTTGTTTCCCCCAGCATTGACGGTAATGAACTCTGGAAATTTTACTGCAGGTTTCATGGAAGATAGGGATGAGCATTATATCATATTAGGCTGTAAGCTCCTTGAAGGCAAGGGTCATGTTTTACTTATCAATGTACAAGCAGCGCTTAGCGCAGTGCCTAGCACATACTCCTTGCATATTCGATGAATGAACCTATCATACAGCAAAATTCAATCCGTCTTCCTCACCAGCTTCTCACGTGCCCCCCATAGGGCCTTCCCCAGCAGCTGCTCCAAAATTATTGATGACATTGAGTGACCTGAACTCTGAAGAACTCTGCCACTTGTAAATTTGAAGAAGTTCTTCCAGGTTTTCCTGACTCCCAGATTCAAGCAGATTTCTTCTGAAACCAAGTGTAGTGTTGTTTGCGTTACAAAAAATTTGTGAGTCAAAATATGGAGCCGGGGAGCCAAACGTTGACTAAACAATAATAACAAAATGTGCTCATAGAAAGAAAAAGAGCCATCTAAGATACTGCATAGTTGAGCACCCAATGAAGCGAAATGACAATAAATGCCATTGGAGTTCAGAGCAATGAGAAAGAGAACAGGAAGAGGATAACTTTTCAGCTGAAGAGAATCTATTCTGGGTCTCCTTACAGACAAACTGTCCGTGAGGTGTCGGGAGTTGGTTTTATTATTACAGCTCAGAGGGTTACACAGCTTGTCAACGGCTTCAAGTTTTGGAGCCGTCTCCATGGGCCCCGGATCTGACAGGTCCCACGAACACCCGCAGTGTCTTTGTAGAATGAGGAGGTGGAGCCCAGGGTCCAA
Source organism: Suricata suricatta (assembly GCF_006229205.1). Classification (NCBI taxonomy): domain Eukaryota; kingdom Metazoa; phylum Chordata; class Mammalia; order Carnivora; family Herpestidae; genus Suricata; species Suricata suricatta. Next base: position 134,924,114 of record NC_043703.1, on the reverse strand, counting down.
GGGCTCAGATCTCCTCATTCCTGGCTCCCCAAGCACTCAGCTTTGGGGACTAACCTTCAGCAGAGAAGAGAACCTGACCTCATTCTTGACCTGTCCACCCTGAGTCTTCAGTCTCTGTTTGAAAGAAAAGCTACACACTTTAAGTCACTCTTCTTTCTTTCTTTGTTTTATTTATTTATATTGAGAGACACGGCCAGCGTGTGAATGAGGAAGGGACAGAGAGAGGGGGAAGAATCCCATGCAGGATCCCTGCTGTCAGCGCAGTGTCTAGCCCGGGACAAGGCTGTGCGGTCATGACCCTAGCCTAAATCAAGAGTCAGGTGCTTAACCAACTGAGCTACCCAGGCGCTGCTTTAAGTAACTCCTCTGGACAACAATGTCACAGTTCCTTCCCTCTTTACCTCATGACCTCACCCTCAGTTCCCATCCCCCAAATAATAAAAAGAAATACTTCCTTAGATTTGAGGATGCTTCGTTTTCAAAGGCACTACCTGGCTTCTGACCCAATCCAACCGTGGAGATGGAGAATATTTCCTTAGCTTTAGAGTGCTGCTTCTTCTTCCTTTTTAAGTGCACAAATATTCCTCTATATTTTTTTAATTTTTATTTTTTTAAGTAGGCCCCACACCCAACGTGGGGCTTGAACTCACACCCCCGAGATCAAGAGCTGCATGCTCTACTGATGGAACCAGCCAGGCGCCCCAAGTGCCCAACTATTCCTGCAGAGTGTCGCTGCGAGACCAGGAAAATAGGATATCTTGGTAAGAAAAGCCAAGGTTCGAGCCTGACGGCTGACCTAGCACAACCTAGTCCTGTTTATGACAATATGTTCAGCCCTTAAAAGTGAAAGGAAAATGAAATGAAATGTACTTCTTACATCTTCGAGAGACGTCATGGTGTGTTTCGTTTTCCACCAAGCCTAGCTACACTGTCTCCCCGAGTGACACCTGGCCTTGGCCCGTTAAAATGCATTTATCTCTGTGACAACATGAGCTTGGCAGAACATTGAGAACTGGAGGCTGAGAAAAGAAAATGCAGTCTTCCTGCCCACAGAAGAGCTTCTCAGACATCCGTGCTAACACAGCATTGCCGAAAGGGCTTGTATATGAATCAGCCACAAATGTTAAGTGGGCTGCTGAGGATTGCAGAGTTTAGGAGAATTTCTGATGAAGCAGCACGCAAGAGTTCTCTGGGTTATTGTGTGAGTGTGGCGCAGGCTGTAATTTGACTTGTCTGGGTCTTTTTGTTATCATGTGTTACGCTTCGCTAAAGCCCGTTGCAAGCTCTCTTTTCCCCTTGCTAACACGGTTTCCCCCCCCCTTCCCCCCATGAATGAGAATTGAGGCTTGTGGCAAGAATGCAAAGTATTCCTTCAGACTACAGACAGAAAGGGCTGAGAGGCAGTTGTGTTTTATTCACATCTGATTCCAGGAACATGATCCCAAGTCTCCTAATTTCCTAATCACGGATGCATTTCGGCGGTCACCACAGTCCATGTGGATCCCCTCTGAAGTACCTAGAAACCAAAGCAAAAGCAGGGTCAAGCCAAGAGGAGTATAAAGGCCATCAAGTAAAACACTTCCGGCTTCTAGCATCCTCCCCCTTCCTGGGCCCAATACTGCCTAGAGTTGACACATTTAGCAAAGAAGTACATAGGCTCCTATATTTTATCTGGCAATCCTATTAAGGCCTTTAGGAGCTCTATTTTAGTCGTATGCCATCAGCGCCTAATTGGGGGCGGGGCGCGGGGGTGGGGGGGGGTCCCAGGTAATCTGCATTAGAATAACGCAGGAAACCTGTGAAAAAGGCATATTCCTGAGTCTGGCCCTAGACTCACAGAAAAGAAAATTCCAGGGATGGGCCTGGAAATACACATTCTTGAAAAATCTCAGATGATTCTGAGGCACTCAGAAAGCATGACAGTTATGTAATGGTCTGCTTGTCTTTCCATCTCCCATGGGTACCTACTTATAACCTTTTTCTGCTTGTGGAAAAGAGATAATAAAGTGTAGTACGTGACATTTAGGGGGACCTTGATAAATACTCCCTTAATCCCTTTTTAAAGGAATCTTGGACTTCAGGAACAAAATGGCGGCAGGTCCTCAAGGTCCCTCCCCAGTCCCCCGAGGGAAAGAAAGTCAGAGGCTGCCGCTGATCGGCTCCATGTAACTACACCTGACCCTGCCCAGGCTGCTGCTCCAGACCCAAACCAGGAAAGCCTCTGGGCAGTGGCTCCAGCACAAACGTGTCCAGAGTTTCCACTGTAAGGGACAAACAGTGAATCTTCAGGGAGTGTGCAGAGACTCCTGCAATCATTTTACCCCTTCTCTAAATTACCTCTGTGTTCCTTTCTCCTCTAGATCAAAGAGTTAACTTAAAACCAGAATCTCCCCCCAGCATTCACCTGTCTCTAACTCTGCTCTCTGCATTTTCCAGCATTTTATCTGAAAGTCAGCCACCAACGTTACGAACTGCTAGCTCACTGCCTGTTGAGAACGGGGAACCAGAGAAGGAAATAGAATTCAGCCGATTCAGGATTTGGGTTTAGAAAAACTACGGGCCCCAAAAGGCAATTTCGCCTTCCAAAGACTACCACTCCCAACATGCAATGCAGCCAGAGTTAGCAAAGGAAAACCCCGTCTGGAAATTTTGCCTTCATGTCACCCTCAGGCAAAGGAAAGATTTAGAAAGTCGCCAGAGGGTATTTTTTTTTGCAGGAGTGGTCACCGCCCCCCCATCCTGGCAAGGAAGGGGAGGAGTCTGGGCCGTGTCCCGCCCCTTCTCCTGTAAACTTCGCCCGCTCCAGGTTTGGACGGTGGAGTTGGAAGGGCTGGGAGTAGCTGCACACCCCCCACGCTTTCCCCATGGTTTCGGTGACTAGAGCGGTGTTTGGAGACCTGCCCTCAGGGGCAGGGACAGTGGAGAAGTTCCAGCTGCAGTCAGACCTGCTGAAAGTGGACATCATCTCCTGGGGCTGCACCATTACAGCCTTGGAGGTCAAAGACAGGCAGGGCAGGGCGTCAGATGTGGTGCTCGGCTTTGCAGAGTTGGAAGGTGGGTTGAATTCTGCCCCGGGCTGCGGGCGGGCCCCGGGCCCCCAGCCCTCCCGCACACGCCCCCGATCCGGCTGTCGGTGGCCGGGATCCAGGGCAAGTACCCGAACTCGTCACCCTGGTCCCCGTCAGGAGTGCTTGCAGCCGGCGACCCGCTGCGTTTCCATCCTGTGCTCTGAAAAAGACACATGAATGGAAACAGCTATAGGACTTGGCCTCTGGTTGTCCTCTTGCCTTAATTAATTTAGAATAGTTGAGGGTCGGGGGCACCTGGGTGGCTCAGTCGGTTAAGTGTCAGACTTTGGCTCAGGTCATGATCTCGACGTTGGTGAGTTCACAGCTCAGAGCCTGCTTCGGATTCTGTGTCTTCCTCTCTTTCTCTGCCCCTCCCCCGCTCGCCCTCTGTCTCTCTCTAAAATAAATAAGCATTTAAAAAAAATAGTTGAGGGTAGGATAAAACCCCAGCAACGCTGGAGCGATCTTTGAACTGCCGGATATGTGAGGGCATGAGAAGGAAAAGCTGGCTAGAGGGGGTGTGGCTCCCAGATCTTGCCTTGTGTTCTTTCTGTGGGGCAATCTAAGACCTGCCTCTTCTACTTCCTGTCTCCTTCTCAGATTCTCCTTGAGCCCTAGTTCTCTGAGAAATGCGCCTGGACATGGCTTAGTGGGTGCGGACAGCTTAGCCACCAATCTGGTGTAACACAGCACCCAGCGCCCCCCTCCCCCGTCGTTTGCTCAGGAACCAACCAAGCAGAAGACCAACTCATGGTCTAGCAGGGAGGCCTCCCAAGTAGGATGAAGTTTTATGGGTTCCATGGCCAGTTAGGATCTTATATTAATCCATTCACAAACGGATCAATCAGTTATCTCATTCAGCCAGACAGACAAGGTCCTCACCCTCATGGAGTTTGCACTTAACTCGGGGGGGGGGGGGAGACATTAGCCAAATAATCGCATTAAAAAATCATTACAGTTGCAGTTTGATTTCAGCAATGAAAAGGGTCTGCAGTGGTATATCTTGGCACTACTATGTAGCTAGACAGATGAGGTCTGAAATAAAGTTAGCAAAAGGAAACTGCTTGAAAATTAGTACCCTTTGCTCAGTGGTAGGGACGTGGGCAAAATCGGTAGAGAGGAGGTTTGAGGTTTTCCTTTAGGTGTGTTATTCTGTCTGTTTGGTTCTTTAGATATGTAACATGGCTCATGGTTAGAAGTTAACAGAAAACTCTGAGTGTTGGTTTTCTTTGGTGGGGCTTCAGATCTGTCTTCAATCAAAGGGCAAGAGAGTTGACAAGTGACAAAAGAGTGTCCCTTAGAATGATTTTGCTGAGTCACCTCTCTCTGTTAGTACCATAACTATTTTCCAGGCTGACACAGAATCACAAAGAGATTACTTGGCTGGTGCAAAATTGCCCAGTGGAGTCAAAGAATTGGACATATGGCCTAGAATTCCAGAGCCACCAAAGCTTTGGAGATGTTGAGCTGTCAGCCTCTGCTTTTAGCGCCTCATTTCCATCTCTGCCTTATCACCGTTCCAGAGATAAGGCCCTCCCTCTGCACCTCTACACACACACATTCACAACTCTCACTCCTTACCAGTGTTAGTTCTGATATGAGGATCTCAAAATACAAAACGTCTTTGTGGAATTTTTATGAAATGTGTGCCATGACGCCGTGACAGCTGGGCCGCACCGGAGTCCTTTTTTTTTGTTAGTTACTATCTGGCACAATATTGGTTTCAGGAGTCAAATTCACCAATTCATCACTTACATGCAACACCCAGAGCTCATCACAATTTTCCTCCTAAGTACCCATCACTATCTAGCTCATACCCCACCTACCTCCCCTCTCTCAACCCTCAATTTGTTCTCTATTGTTAAGAGTCTCTTCCAGTTTGATTCCCTCTCTTCTCTTCTCCCCCTTCCCATCTGTCATCTGTTTTGTTTCTTAAATTCCACTTGAGAGAAACCATATGGTGTTTGTCTTTCTCTGACTTACAGCACTTAGCATAATACACTCTAGTTCCATCCATGTTGTTGCAAATGGCAAGATTTTATTTCTTTGTTGGCTGAGTAATATTCCATTGTGTATACAGACCACATCTTCATCCACTCATCAGATGGACATTTGGGCTTTCTCCATAGGTTGGCTGTTGTTGACAGTGCTGCTATAGACATTGGGGCGCATGTGCCCCTTCAAATCTGGATTTTTGGATCCTTTGGGTGACTACCTTATAGGGCAATAGCACCGGTGTCTTATTAGGCACAGAAGTGTTGGTTCTGTGAGGGCATTAATACAGTGGAGTTGTCTCTGTAAGTCTGTGACTCTCAGGGGGGTCTGGATGAAGAAAGTATTATCCCCAAATGTTCTTAAAAGGGAGGAAAAAAATCGATCTCCTCAGATTACAGTGATCTAGTATGTGCTTTATTTTTCCCTCCATGTTAGTAACATCTCTTGAGAATGTTAAATAGCATTTTCTTATTAGTATACATCACAGACTTCACAAAATGCCAAGTCGAATCAAAGCACCCAAAATATTCTAGGTGCTCATTCCTATGCTATAATTTAAATGATTGAATTATTTATTCTAGAAGGAAAGCAAGTTATTTTCAGAAGAGGAGAAGTTGGAAAAAGCCCTTAGACTATCAAGTAATACTTTCTAATACGTGCAGCCATCATCCTGGCTATTGGAAGAGGCCCCTTGTTCCCTTTTTGCACTCCTGTCTTTCAGGGGGTTTTTGGTAGATTCTTTCTACAAAGGTAGATACTGCTAAAGATAAAGAAGACATTATGTATGTCATAACAGGAAGCATACTTGTCCTGGTCAGAATAGTGTGAAATGGGACTCTGCTACTGTTTTGATCATTCTTGTGTGTTAAAACCCATGTTAAGAACTTGGCAACATTTGGGGGAGCCAACGTGGGGGAGCATGCGACTCTTGATCTTGAGGTTGTGAGTTAGGCGTAGAAATTATTTAAAAAAATAAAATTAAAAAATAACAAAAAGAAATTGGCAACAGTGATTGTCTTCAAGAGAGGACTCTGGTCACTGGGATGCAGGGATAAGAAGGAGACTTTATTTTCACTGTCTATTCTTTTCAAATATCTGAATATGTAAGTATTATATAAACAAACCTGAGGTGAATCATTTAAAGCTACAGGACATGACAGAATATTGGGTTATCTTGACATTACTATGCCCCCAAAATGTTTTGAGCCACAGGGAGGAGCTAAGCATGTATAATTCCATGAAACATGGTCCTTTTTAATTGCCAACTTAGATGTGACCTATCTCCAGTTTCCTAGATAGATTATATAAACTGCTTGGATCATGGCCATGACCGGAGGTCAGAATGGCTCAATTTCTCCCTGGGAAAATGAGATCTTTCTTCTGTAGAATTCTAAAGAGGCAAATCATACGATCTTTTCGTTACAGCCTGGAAAAGTCACTAATGCCTCCTATGAATTGTTCTGCCATTTTTTGTACCTAACATATTCAAAAATGCTTTTCCTCTTCGTGCCCCACCTACAGTCATTATCACTTCTTTTAAAATCTGTGATGAGACTATTTGCCAATAAGCTGCAGGTTTAAACAACCTACCCACACGGTCTGTGCTGCTCTCGCCCTGCATCTTCCCTCTGGTTACCACCAAACACCCGGCTATTACCGCCACGAGACTCATTATGGAAAAAATAGAAAAAATAGACCTAGTGCTTTTAGAAAACCCCAGCGCCTAGCAGGTGGAGGAAAAGGGACCGGTTCAGAGATTGCGGTCTAGTCTTGCAGATGCCCTTGTGGGAGTATTCGGGATTCCTGGTTTCAATCTCTGCTTTGTCCCTTAAAGTTATTTAACCTCCCAGACCTGTTTCTTCACCTTAACTAATGGATAATGAGGACTAAACGTGCTACTGGCTGTGATGGTGTCGGACCGTAGTGAGCAATCGATTGTTTTTATCTCCTTTCTTTCCCTGGTACCCAAATGTCTTCCTTCACACGACTTGAGCGTTTTACCTCACTTGGTTAATACTTCAGAAAAGGGCATCAAGATCCATGTGGACAGCCAGCAGCCATTTAAAATTATATAAAATATGGGGGACAATTAAAGTACTTGTCAATTAAAGTGATGTTTGTTTATCTCCGAAGACAGGTTGTAGAAGCTTAGATTGGAAATAGTAGGTACTTTTATTTCACACTTTTGGGGCACCCCAGCTGACGTGGGGGCAGTACGAGGTGGAGAGCATAGCTGGGGTCCGAGGGATGTTAGAGGAGCGGAAAGGTCCATAGCGCTGGTTAAGGATTTAGTAATATACTCTGGCCAGTCTGTTGCCCAGGAAAAGGGACAGACTTTTCCTCTACCCTTTATCCCACATCAGCAAATGAAAAAAAATCATCATTCATGGCTTGACCTAGAAACTTTGCCCTTTTTCATGGAAAACAGTATTTTCTGCATTTGAAAACAAGCTATTGAGTCATGTCCTATTCAGAATTCGGGGAATGTCACTTTTTGTAATTCTGATTTGATATAAAAGCTTAGTAACTCATGAAGATACTAATGTCTTCATAACAAATAACATGCATTTGTTCTGAGGGGCTTTTCAAAGACCTTGAGGGCCGTGGTTTCTGCTGTCCTGACGGATTAGTTGTTAAAAACTCTGTCTAAACCAAGGACTGGCGAGTGCTTCTTCCCTCCCTGGGCTATTGATTGTTGCCAGAAAGCCGTCTCTTCCGAGGGAATTCTTCAAGCCCAGGAACCAGCAGCTTTGCTGTTGAATTTGTCACTGTCTTCAGTGCCGAACATGTGGCTGGCAGAGTGGGGACTCTGTGTACATTTGTTGGATGGATTAGGGTAGGCATCAAAAGTAGATGCAGCCAAATAATATTTGAGCAAAAATTCTGCTTTTCTTCACAACTTTTAGCTCCGGAAAAGCAGAGGAATGATCCACATTATACCTCATCAAGGAAATACAAATTAAAACATTAGTGAGTCCCTATCAGAATGCCCAACATCCAGGACACTGACATCACCAAATGCTGGCGAGGATGTGGAGCAACAGGAACGCTCATTCGATGCTGGTGGGAATGCGAGATGGGACTGCCACTTTGGGAGACAGTTTGATTGCTTCATATGAAACTAAACATATTCTAACCCTATGATCAAGCGGTCATGCTTCTTGGTAGTTATTCAAAAGAGTTAAAAACTTTTGTCCACACAAAAACCTGCACACAGGTGTTTATCGCAGCTTTGTTCATAATTACCAAGACAAGCAACCAACTTTGGTAGGGGAAAGGACAAATAAACTGTGGTACATCGAGACAATGGAATATTACCCAGTGCTAAAAAGAAATGAGCCGTCATGCCATGAAAAGACAGGGAGGAACCTAAAATGCATACTACTCAGTGAAAGAAGCACATCTGAAAGGGCTACAAAGTACACAATACCAACTATGACATTCCGAAAAAGGCACATTTCTGGGGACAGAAAAAAGATCTGTGGTTGCCAGGGGCTGGGGGGATGGGTGGGATGAATAGGCAGAGCAGAGAAGATTTTTAGGGCAGTGAAAATACTCTGATATTATAATGATGGATACATATCATTATTCATTTGTCCAACCCACAGAGAGTGTGTAACACCAAGAGTGAACCTTCCTGTTGGACTGTGGACTTTGGGTTTGATCATGATATGTCAACATGGGATCATCAGTTATTAAAAATGTGTCTCTCTGATGTGGGGGGGGTGTTGATAAGGGGAAAGGCAATGCATGTGTTAGGATAGAGGGTATCTAGGAAATCTGTACCTTCTGCTTAGTTTTACTGTATAACTAAAACTGCTCTAAAAAATAAAATCTAAAAACGAAACAAGAGGCTCCTGGCTGGCTCAGTCGGTAGAGTGTGTGACTTGATTTCGTGGTTGTTTAAGTTCAACACCCATGTTAGGTGTAGAGATTACTTAAAAATTAACTCTTAAAAAAATAAAAATAAAACAACAGTAAATGAAGCAAAACCAAAAGAAGGTTGCTTGGCCCTTTGGAACTCCTTTGGTTACCCAGTGTAAAGTTTTAAGGCTGCAGCTTTGGAAAGAGAGGAGGGAGGAGAGGGAGAGGGATGCAGGTGGAGAGGTCAGTCTGGCCTATGCTAAGAGATGGTAGTAGGCGCAATTCACCAGAAAGCCCTGTGTTTTTCTAATGCTTAAGAACAAGAACTCGCAGGGTGCCTGGGCAGCTCAGTGGGTTAAGAGTCCAACTCTTGGTTACATTCTTTCTCCACGGATCTGCCTGTCACCTCTGTCACATCAGGTCTTCACAGGAACAGGACATGTCTGAGGTTGTCTGTTTTGTTCCATTGGTCTGTTTGTCTCTTTCTGGGCCAACGCCACACTGCCTTAACTTTGGAAGTCTTTGGATCTTCTAAGGCAAGTCACTCATCATGTTTTCTTCAAAAATTTATAACTATTTTGGCCCTTTGCTTTTTCACAGCAAGGTTAGAATCATATGTCTAGTTACACACACATACCCAAAAAACCCTGCCTTGGAGCACCTGGGTGACTCAGTCGGTGAAGTGTCCAACTTTCGGCTCAGGTCATGATCTCATGGTGTGTGAGTCTGAGCCCTACATCAGGCTCTGTGCTGACAACTCAGAACCTGGAGCCTGCTTCAGATTCTGTGTGTCTCTCTCTGCATCTCCCCTGCTCAGTCTCAGTCTCTGTCTCTGTCTCTCTCTCAAAGATAAATAAATATTTAAAAAGAGAGAACAAGAACTTAGCAGCCAGACTGTATGTTCAAATCCAGGTTCTTCTGATAACAATTTGTGTGTTTGGGACCAGTTACTTAAATTTTCTGTCCTCAGTTTCCCCATCTGTAAAATGAGGGTAATAATAGTGTCTACCTTGTAGAAGTATCCTGAAGATGAAACGAGTTAAATGTAGTTGGAAAGTGGCTGAGTCTGAGGAAGACTTGGTGTCAGCTGTTACAATAGTTCATGGGCAGGACTCTGAGCACCTGCAGGTTAACAAGGGCGTGAACCAGGAAAGACCTGGAAGAGCATGATTAATATTTCACCCAGGCCCCACCAGTTAAGTAATGGGAGCCTGTAACTGGGCAAAGGGTTCAGGATCAGAGAGCCTCTCCAGCCACGGTAGAAATAGTTCATAGGCTTGAATTCCAGTTTCTTCTATCAGCGCAGATGGGATGGATACAAAGTACCATAGGAAAGGGGAATAGACTTCCAAGGGTGTCTGAGTGGAAAATAAATGGGAGTTTTTTGGGTTTTTTTACACTTTAAAAAATGTTTTAATTTATTCATTTATTTAAGTAATCTCTATACCCAACATGGAGCTCAAACTCCTGGCCCCGAGACCAAGAGTCACACTCTCCCAGGACTGAGCCAGCCAGGCACCCCAACAAATGGTTTTGAGGCGTTAAATACATCTCATGTAGAATAATAATATGGACATGGTTATACAAAGAATTATTTATTCTTTACCTGAAATTCAGATTCAACTGGGTGTCCTGTATTTCCTTCGACAAACTCTATATATTTGTTTAATGTTCTTTAAAGGATAGTTTCATAAAATAATTGAATTATTAAAAATCAAAAAAGAGAAAGAAGAGTAAGATAGTTTTTTCTCAAGACTACACAAGAATATGATTAAGGAAATTGACTGGCATAGAAAAGAGCAGATTATAAAACAGCAGGTATATTAAGACTACATTTTTATAAAGAGAAGAAGAAAATCACATGCATCCATAAAAGATGTTACGTTAACATAGGAATGTTAACAGCGGTTCTTTCTAGTGATAAGATTAGGATAATTTAACTTTCTTTGTGCTTTGGGCGCCTGGGTGGCTCAGTTAAGCATCTGACTCTTGGTTTCAGCTCAGGTCATGGTCTCAGTTTGTGGGTTCCAGCCCCGTGTCAGGCTCTGCTGGCACATTGAGCCGTCTCAGGATTCTTTCTCTCTCCCTCTCTCTCTGCCCCACTCCTCCTCACACTCTCTCTCAAAATAAGTAAATAAATATTAAAAATTTTTTAAAAACTTCTTTTTACATTTATTTATTATTGAGAGACAGAGAGCATGAACAGGGTAGGAGCAGAAAGAGAAGGAAACACAGAATCTGAAGCAGGCTCCAGGCTCTGAGCAAGCTGTCAGCACAGAGCCCGATGCAGGGCCCAAACCTACGAACCACGAGATCATGACCTGAGCCAAAGTCAGCCTCCCAACCGACTGATCCACCCAGGCACCCCATAAACATTTAAAAATTTTAAATTTCTTTGTACTTTATAAAGTTCTTTCAAAATGCTTATAAGGAACATGCATTGCTTTTGGAGAGGGGAAAGGTCGTGTGTAAAGAACACCATTTTTCTGTGTTTCCTGAGGACTTGGATATGCTCAAGTTATTACTACTTTCAGGTTCTCTCAGAGGAAAGTTGGGAGGGGGGCGCACCTGGGTGGCTCAGTTGTTAAGCATCTGACCTCAGCTCAGGTCATGATCTCACGGTTCATGAGTTGGAGTCCCACATCGGGTGAGCACAAGTTCCACTTGGGGTAAGCCCTACTTTCTCTCTCTCTCTCTCTCTCTCTCTCTGCCCCTCCTAGGATTCTTTTTTTCCTCTCTGCCCCTTGCTTACTTGTGCTCTCTTGAAAGAAGGGAAGGAAGGAAGGAAGGAAGGAAGGAAGGAAGGAAGGAAGGAAGGGAGGGAGGGAGGGAGGAGGAAGTGGTGGGCCGTACTATGAGCCTCACCTTTGGTTTGAAGTTTTAAAAAACACTTTCACCTCATGCCCCCATCCCATGTCCCCACAGGGTACCTCCAAAAGCAGCCCTATTTTGGAGCAGTAGTTGGCAGGGTTGCCAACCGAATTGCCAAAGGAACCTTCACGGTGGACGGGAAGGAGTACAAGCTGGCCATTAACAATGGGCCCAACAGTCTGCATGGAGGAGTCAAGGGGTTTGATAAGGTGAGTCGGGAGCACTGGACACAGTCCCCACCGAGAGCACTTCACAAAGCTCCTTCAAACATACCTTCTGTTTGCCAGGCTCAACCCCCGGCCCTACAGCAAATATGTGATGCAGGAAAGACGCTGGTCCAGTGGTGGAGAGGAGCCGATGCACTGGCCCCGTTCCAGGACCCGTTCTGCAGCTCATCTGACTGTAATGGCCACAGGGGGCCCCGCGTGAAAGGGCAGAAGCCCTGGACCTGGGAAAGAGAGAGAAGGACCTCACAGCGTCTGGATCAGGAAGTCAGTTGACCTTAGGCACAACAGAAAAGTGGCTTAAACATAATACCGGCCACTTACTGTACAAGGCATTTTGCACCTATTATCTCCCATCCTTTCTAGAACCCTGTATGATCACCAAGTGAGAAATCTGAGGATATGAAAGGCCACATAACTCCTAAGTTGGACTGCCTGACCCGAAGCCCTCATTTCCACACTAACACTACTGGTGCCCTCCAAAGCTGCTGTGGGTGCCCCCAGTCCAACACACACCCCTGAAACTGTCGTTAAGCCCCTCCCCAGGCAGTGTGGTGCCACAACCAGGCCTGCCCTTCCACAGAAGTGCCTCGTGCCTCAAAATTACCTCAGGTTCTCCCCAGTTACCTCTTTGCACAGTGAGTCCCATTCCCTACGTGAATCCCTGGAAAAATAAGGTTGGGAAAGCAAACTGATCAAACACCTTCTCCCTGAGGTAGAAATGCCTGGCCTGCTTCTTAGCTGTGAGGGAGTCTGCGGGTTACCCCCAGTGACTCTAACTAGTCTAATTTCAGGGAGGTAGTTGTGGTAGCTAAATCTCCTTCAATGATATCACCCAGTTTATTTCCCAGAGAAGAGACAGAAAATACAGGAACGTGGATGGCAGGTAAAGATCACAGTTTCAGGGCGCCTGGGTGGCTTGGTCGGTTAAGTGTCCAGCTTCGGCTCGGGTCATGAGCTCACGGTTTGTGGGTTTGAGCCCTGCGTCGGGCTCTGTGCTGACAGCTAGCTCAGAGCCTGGAGCCTGCTTCGGATTCTGTATTTCCCTCTCTCTCTGACCCTCCCCTGCTCACGCTGTCTCTCTCTGTCTCTCAAAAATAAATTAAAAAACATTTAAAAAAAAAAATCACAGGGGCGCCTGGGTAGCTCAGTCGGTTAAGGCTCCGACTTCGGCTCAGGTCAGATCCCATGTTCCTGGGTTCAAGCCCTGCATCGGGCTCTGTGCTGACAGCTGGCTCAGAGCCTGGAGCCTGCTTCAGATTCTGTGTCTCCTTCTCTCTGTGCTTCTCCCCCTCTCATGCTCTGTATCAAAAATAAATAAAATATTAAAAAAAAAAGATCACAGTTTCTCCTTTTCTGCCTCTTACTGGCACCTGTCCCCTGGAAAGAAGTTGGTCACTGTCTTTCCTCTGTTTCACCAACTTCCTGTCTGTGGCCTAGAACCACACTGCCTCATCTGTTCCCCTTTCCTCCATGACTGAAGTACTCACACCAGGAAGGCATGATGGCAAGAGAGAGCCTCTGTCCTGCAATCCGGAATATGCCAGGTCCATGGCATATGGACTTCTTCCAGAGGAAGCTGGGCTCAGCTCTGTTCTAACAGGGATCTTCAGAGCACCTGTTCTAGCTTGTTCCTGTTCCTTCTATTCACTATAGTATTTTCTGTGGGATTGCCGAACACGTGTGCCCCATGAGAACATAGCGAGATCCTGAGTATATATCCTTGAGGGCACTATGCCTGCTGAGCCCCTTCGGTGAATCAGGAGCATGATGTGGTGGCGTTCCTGAGACTCCAGTAGAGTGAGGGAGCCAGACCCTTACCTACCTAGCTGTTTTAGACAACAAGCCCCATAATACGGATGTCAGCCGTGTGCCGTAGGACCTGGGTGTGGACAGATTAATGGCAAATGAGGAAGCAGGATTTGAACCACCCTGAAGAAAAAAATAGCATTTCATTTAGTAAGTAGATACTGGAGAGAGTGGCTGTGTTGACGCCGAAGCCCAGACTGGGGTAGGGAAGGACTTGGCACGTTATCGTGGGGACACGGAGAGCCTTTGAACGGTAAGCTTTCCTGCAGTGACATGAGCAGTATGAGGGGAACTTTGTTTCAAGTTGTATTTCATCTCAATCACTGAATGATCGATGGCTTATAGGTAGTCATTTTCTATTTATATCAACAGATTTTTTTTTTAAAGGTGAAATTTGAAGGGTGCCTGGATGGCTCAGTCAGTTGAGTGTCCAACTTGGCTCAGGTCACGATCTCATGGTTCATATGTTCGAGCCCCACCTAGGGCTCTCTGCTGTCAGCACAGAGTCTGCTTCGGAGCCTTAGTACTCCCCTCTCTCTGCCCCTCCCCCACTCATGCACATGCACTCTCGCTCTCTCTCTTTCAAAAATGAATAAACATTTAAAAGAAAAAAGATGAAATTTGAATAACCTAACAGGATTAGAAATGGCATATAAGTAGGCCTAAAAGTGCAAACATGGAAATTTTCAGAAAATGTGGAAACTGCAGGGTCTGAGATGTTCTCCCATGAATAGGAATTTTACTTTCCACAGAATTACACTCATCTGGTAATATTGGTTTCCATGAAAAAACTTTCCACTGCATTCTTTTTCTGAAGGACAAAAACTAGGTAGCAAGTTAAGAACATGTTATTTCAAATATTTTATTCCTAAAATTTTCCATTTGGGGGATTCTTTTTTCTTTTTTGAATCATGCATATAGCCAGATTATATTTTAAGTGCCTTGAAAGTTCAGCATTTCTGGGAGATAACTAGGGTGTAAAATTAATTTTTTACTAAGGTCAGTGAATTTGTTTCAGATGCCAGCTGCTCTCACCGTAGGTGCAGGCAGAGACCTCCGCCCCTGCTGGGCTCCCCTTCCTGGTGAATGTGGGCTCACTCACCGTCAGTGAGAGATGCTGGCCACGCCAGGAGCCGGCAGGCAGAGCCGTTCCTGTGGCCCACAGAAATTATGATCTTTCAGGCCTATTTGGAATGACAGTGTGTGGCCTCAACCCTGCTGTTAACAAAAGGAAATTCAAACAAAATACTTGCTGAAACGAAGATGTGGAGAGTGTAGACTGCCAGGCCTGAGTTTGAGTCCTAGTTATGTTGCTAATTACATGTATGACTTTAAACAAGGTTCCCCCCCCACACACACACCCCTCTAAACAATTGGCATGAAGTATGAAAGGGTTCTACTCAACTCCCCTGGCATGTGGGAGGTAGGAGTGGACAAGGTAATGCCGCTGAACTCAATTTGCTCATCTGTGAAATGGGGTCATAGTCTTAGTTGGAGCCATTTGATATTTGCCAATGTTCAACTGTTTTGACAAAGACAGTCATTTCGTTTGGTTCCAACAAATCCTTACCTTACAAAATGATTGATGTAGGGGCGCCTGGGTGATTCAGTCAGTTGAGCATCCAACTCTGGGTTTTGGCTCAGGTCATGATCTTGTGATTCGTGAGTTCAAGCCCCACACTGCCAGGGTGGAATTCCCTGTAAATAAATAAACTTTAAAACAAATAAACTTTAAAAACAAAATAAAATTATTTATGTGAGCACCAGGTCAGTGGCTGGTGAGCATTGAACAAAGATCTCACATCAGCAAAAAGCCTTGTGACTAGTGACCCCAGGGCTCCACACAGGGACTGGGGGTCCCTGCACACTGTGTCCTCTGATAATAGAGAATAAGGAAACAAGCTCAGGATCAGACCACTGAGTTCAAATCCACTGTCTTCCTATCTGGAAGATGCTAGGAAAAGCAGGATATTCTTTCTGAGTCGCAGCTTGCTCATCTTTTTTTTTTTTTTAAACGTTTCTTTATGAGAGAGAGAGTGTGAGAGTTGGAGAGGGACAGAGAGAGAGAGAGAGAGAGAGAGAGAGAGAATCTGAAACAGGCTCCAGGCTCTGAGCTGTCACTAGAGCCCTATGTGGGGCTTGAACTCATAAACTGTGAGATCACAACCTGAGATGAAGTCGGAGGCTTAACCTTCTGAGCCATCCAGATGCCCCCAGCTCTCTCATCTCTAAATGAGGATAATGGTGCCAACCCTAAGTCAGCTCTGAGACAGTGAAGTTTCTGGCAAAATGTCTTGGCTCATCCTGGGCACCCCGTAAATCCTGGTTGTCCCTCCTCCATAAGGTAATCTTGAGGCCTCTAGGGCAAAGGAGAGAGAAACCACTGTGTGAATCCCAGATTCCTATTTCCAAAAGCAAAAAGCTCCTAGAAAACTTTTATTCATATTTTTCTTTTTTTTTTATTTTTGATGTTTATTTATTTTTGAGAGAGAGAGAGAGAGTGAAAGCAGGGGACGGGCAGGGAGAGAGGGAGACACAGAATCTGAAGCAGGCTCCAGGCTCTGAACCATCAGCACAGAGCCCGACACAGGGCTCGAACCTATGAACCGTGAGATCATGACCTGAGCTGAAGTTGGACACTTAACTAAATGAGCCACCCAGGTGCCCCTTCTTCATATTTTTCTTGTCACGCTTAGAACCATATTTTCTAGTAAAAAAACCACTTCAAGACCATTTTTTCAAGCCCTTTGTGGCAGGGATGGATGCCCACCATCACACAGTGGGCTAGAAACAGACCTTGTCCCCAAATCAGGACTCCTGACTTGTGGGTAAGACTCTTTCTAATAGAACAAGTGTCTTCTTATTTGGAACTCTGCCCAGGGAATATAGAGAATCTTGGAGCATTTTTTAAATATAAATTTTCTTTCTTAAAAATAAATTTTAAGTGTTTATTTATTTTTGAGAGAAAGAGAAACAGAGCATGGGCAGGGGACGGGCAGAGAGGGAGAGGCAGAGAGAGAGGGAGACACAGGATCCGAAGTAGGCTCCAGGCTCAGCGTTGTCAGCACAGGGCCCAATGTGGGGCTTGAACTCACCATCTATGAAATCATAACCTGAGCTGAAGTTGGACCCTTACCCAACTGAGTCACCCAGGTACCCCTTTTTTTATAAATATTCATAAACAGTACTTCCCTGGGAGAGAAGGGCTGACTTATTAAGGTCATTTTTTAATCCTACGAGTAGATCCTGCTGTATGACATTTATCAGAATGGGGCATCAAGATAAAAACAACCTTTTAAAGAAGGATAAGAAGAAAATATTGTAGGCACATACCTATAAATTTAAGGAGAAAAAGTATGGGGAAGGAGGGTAGGTAAAGAGAGAGAGAAAAATTTGTTTTCTCAAAATCTACTTTTTTGTATAAAACAAAATTTTGGAACAATTAAAATCCAAGCTATTATTCCGACATCTTAAAGATCATGTAACCATTTCTCTTCCTAGAATTCACTGTCTCTAAATATTGAAATGTGGCATTGAGCTTGAGATTGCAGTGACTCAGCAGCTTTGAAATCACTTTTTTCTAGGTCGTCTGGACCCCTCAGGTGCTGTCAAATGGCGTCCAGTTCTCGCGGGTCAGTCCAGATGGTGAGGAAGGTTACCCTGGAGAGTTGAAAGTCTGGGTGACGTACACGTTGGATGGTGGGGAGCTTACGGTCAACTACCGAGCACAGGCCAGTCGGACCACTCCGGTCAATCTGACCAATCATTCTTATTTCAACCTGGCAGGCCAGGTAAGAGAACTTACACCCGCTCTCCTTCTGCAGAATAAAATGTAACTTGCCTCTTCTCTCCTGCTACGCGCTTTGTGGAACCACCTGGGAAGTCGCTGGATAGACCAACCCAGAATGGACTTAGTCTGGCAATGGGGTCACCCTGGTGATGAGGAAAAGTGCTTAGCAAAGCAGCTGGCTCACAGTAGGTGCTCAGTAAATGGAAGTTATAGAGAAAGATGAATGAGCATATTGTATTACCAAGAGAATCATCTCTTTCCCACATGTTCAGACAAGTGACCGCCTGTTTCAAGAACTCCCTCTCATCTAACATGAACTTATGTTTGATTCCTCATTCCACGCCTATTCCCCCAAAATTACTTCCAGTTAAGGCACTTTCCACCCTTAGGATATTAGAAGTGTGCCTGGCTCAGCCCCTCTAGGGAAGCCACCAACGTGTGTGTGTCTCCGCGCAGTACAGGCCCCCTAAGAGGGGTGTAGACATACTCTCCCTCTAGACTACTTTACTTCCAGCTAATGGTAATAGTTTAGCTTGTTGAGGAGGCTGTCACATGAGGCAGAGTAAAAAGTTGAGCTAAACTCTGTAGACTATATCTATTACTTTCTGTTCATCTGAAAAACTCGTTGTCCCCTGTACTTGAATCACTTTGGCATGGTTTCCCAGCACAAGATGATGTTCACAGCCAACTAGTAATATCTTGCGTTTTTACACTCTTTTAGGAGTCTGCTGACAATGTGCTGATTTTTTTTCCCTAGGATCTTTTCAAATAGCACGAATTAATTGGTTCTTATGTAATTTCCAAAGTTCTCCCTTTAAAAATAAAGAGGATTAGAAACTTGTCTATCCCTTATCCTCAGAAACTTCTGCCATGTTCCTTAAGATCAAAACAAAACCTGGTGCGCCTGGGTGGCTCAGTCAGTTAAGCGTCCAACTTTGACTCGGGTCATGATCTCACGGTTTGTGAGTTCAAGCTCCACATCGGGCTCTGTGCTGGTAGCTCAGAGCCTGGAGCCTGCTTCAGATTCTGTGTCTCCCTCTCTGCCCCTCCCTGGCTTGCACTATCTCTTTCTCAAAAACTAAATAAACATTAAAAAAAACCACTAAACATTAAAAAAATTAAAAAACCACCACCACCAAAGCAACCAAACATAAGAGGCCCTGGAATAATGTGCATAGTGACCCCACTTTCTTTTTTAAGCAGGCCAATTTGGGGCTTGAACTCATGACCCTAAGATCAAGACCTGACCTGAGATCAAGCGTCAGACATTTAACCAACTGAGCCATCCAGGCGCCGCTCAAACATCCTACTCTTTATAATGAGCTCACAAGACAGCTGACAGAAATAGAATAAAATCTTAGTAGGTTCGTATAGGTAGTAGATAATGGTGATTTTTTTTTACTGTTTTCCACATTTCCGTATACGGAGGACATCCTATTCTGTAATGGGTCAGAGGTGGCCTAAAGAAATAGATCCAGGGATAGAAAATATATTATGCATGAAGTATTACACCTGCCAATGTATTCCAATCAAGGAGACAAATGGGAACAAAACATTCACTGAAGATTTTGCTGTCACCTGTTAGGAGGACTCTCACAGAGCACAGACCCCACCCAGAAAGGTGGTCAATGTTAACCCCCTTCTGTATACTGGCTTAGTGAGTGCAGCTCAAACCCACAGCCACTAGCTTCCGGGTTGAGGTAGGAGGGGTCCATTAGCCTTTTGGGGAGCACTCTAACAAGAGTGGGTGGTGGTTCATGAGGCCTGGGGTCAAAGGGCCTCTGCAACTTCAGAACATCTTTTACCCTACCCAGGAAAGCATTTTTGAATATTTATTTATTTATTTTTGAGGGAGAGTAAGAGAGCGAGCACAGGATGGAAGGAACAGAGAGAGAGGGAGACACAGAATCTAATGTTTTGGGGTTTTTTTTTTTTTATTTATTTTTGAGAGACAGAGAGAGACAGCATGAGCAGGGAAGGGTCAGAGAGAGAGGGAGACACAGAATCCGAAGCAGGCTCCAGGCTCTGAGCTGTCAGCACAGAGCTCGACGCAGGGCTCGAACCCATGAACCGTGAGATCATGACCTGAGCCGAAGCCGGATGCCTACTGACTGAGCCACCCAGGCGCCCCAGGAGACACAGAATCTAAAGCAGACTCTAGGTTCAGAGCTGCCAGCTCAAACTCATGAACCGGGGGATCATGACCTGAACCAAAGTCAGAAGCTCAGCTGATCAGAGCCCCCCAAGCGCCCCAGTGCTACTGTATGTCTTAAACCCTCCCAAGGGAAATAGCTCAAAACTTGATCGTTTAAAATGGTCAGTTCAGGGGCACCCAGGTGGCTCCATCAGTTGAGCATCCAGCTTCAGCTCAGGTCATGATCTTGTGGTTAGCGGGTTCAAGCCCCGTGTCAGGCTCTGTGCTGACAGATAGCTCAGAGCCTGGAGCCTACATCAGATTCTGTGTCTCCCTCTTTCTCTGACCCTCCCCTGCTCAAGCCGTCTCTCTCTCTCTCTCTCTCAAAAATAAATAAAACATTTAAAAAGTTTTTTAAATTAAAAAATAAAAAAATAAAATGGTCAGTTCAATTTATACATTTTCTTTTTGTTTGTTTGTTGTTTTATAAGCAGTATGTTTGTGCTCCTTGGGGCCAAATTTTGACCCATCACTTTTAAGTTTGAGTGTTGGAGGCCTAGAGGGAGGAGAGAACTGGTTCTCAGAGTGGAAAAGGTATACAGGTTGCAGGTTAGTTGGGCTTTTGTTGTCGCTGTGCCTAATCTAACCCCAAACTGGGCAAACATGTTTGTTTGTTTTTAATTGAAACTTTACCCAGAGAGCTATGAAAGCAGCCTCGGGGAATTTGAGATGGAAATCCCTAGTGCTGGCTCCACTCTAACTGGGTAGGTATGTCAGCGAGGACCTGGGTTCTTCCGCCTTTCCATTCTGCTGCTTCAGTTTTGGCTTTTGTCTTCAGGCTCATCTTCTAATGGTCACAAGATGGCTGCCACAGCCCCAGGAATCACCACTTCATAGAGTCATACTCAGAGACAAAAAAGGACCTATTTCCTTCTTCATATCTCTGATGTTCCATGTTTAAAGAATAAACAAAACTTTCCCCAGAAGCTCCCCAGCAGACTTACCCTCACATTTCATGGGCCAGAAGGGTGTTCCGTGCCCCACCTAACCTAATCACCAGCAAGGGAATCAGGCCGCCATGATTGGCGTATGCCAATCAATGTTCACCCCGTGGGCTTGGGGAGGGAGCCCTTTCCCTGAGTATGCGGCCTAGCATGGGATGAATCTACAGGCGGGGTTCTGCCAGAGAAAAAGGAGAGCGTCCGTAAAGGACTTGTTATGGCTTTTGGGTACTATGATATTGTCCCTGATAGCCTGCTGGTGGTGATGACAGCTGAATTAAGGCAGTGGTAGGCAATGCACGAAAAAGAAAAAGAAACAACCCTTCAGCCCATAATGAGCTCTATAAATGGTTAATGTTCTGAACTAGAGCAGCTGAGCAAAGTTGACCGAAACAAACACTCAAGATCTGTTGGTGGATCAGCGTTTCTGGCCAGGTTTTCATCAGCCTAGAAAGGAAATGAATCCAGCAGTAATATTCCATTGAAGTGGATCATTGCATTATTCCAGGTCAGAAGAACCATAAAATGCAGCATGCTTCCCTTTAATAAAGGAATGTAGGTGCCGCTTTGTGACCCAGTGCCCCTTAAGAGAGTGGCTAATACATGTTCCTTTCCATCTCCCCCAGGTTTCTTCCTGACCTCCTAGACTTGGCAATTTATTTGGTGTGTGATGGAATCATTTGCTTCCTCCCCTAGTGCTAAAAATCACACAAAAAGAGGAAATTCCTAAGCAGCTTTATTCATCATCATAAAAAGCTGGAAACAAGCAAAAGTCTATCCACAGGAGAATGGATAAGCAGACTGTGATACAACCGTACAATGGGATATTACTCAGCCTTCGCCTGAGCCCTGAGCAGATAGAGCCGAGGAAACAGCCCCCAGTCTTCCCTCCTCTCCGCTCCCCTCAGGCCCAGAGGCCTCTTTGGAGCTGGCAGTACCACGGAGGCCTGAGGGGATGGGAGGAGGGGAAGCCAAGCAAGAGAGGGACCCGCTCTGGTCTAGAGCTGCTCTAGGGCGTGGTCAGACCCTTCCCATTCTGGACCCGCCTTCTCAGGTCAGAACAAGGACCAAACAAGTGGCTCAGGGAGAGAGAGTGGGCAGAGGCCTGGCCTTGTCTCCTCTCCCCGTGCCCCCACCGTCCACTCCTACCCCTGCCCACAGGTACCCACAGGAGAACGCAGGACCATGGCAGCCCCTCAGAAACAGTCTCCTTGGAGTGTAATTAAGGCGATACCTGGCATGTTTAGACATAGATTCTTATGGTCTCTACAATCCTGGCATTTCTCCTTAGGAGAACTCCATTTGATTGTGAGGCCTGAGTCCTTCTTTTTCTTTTCTTTTTTTTTTTTTTAATGTTTATTTATTTTTGAGAGAGAGAGAGAGGAGACACAGCATCCAAAGCAGGCTCCAGGCTCTGAGCCATTCATCACAGGGCCCCACGCAGGGCTCAAACCCACGAACCATGAGATCATGACCTGAGCCGAAGTCGGCTGCTTAACCGACTGAGCCACCCAGGTGCCCCTGTGGGGGCCTGAGTCTTTCTGATTAGAGGATCCATTTCAGTTAACCTGCAGGGCTCCACCTCCCTCTCCTTGCTTCTCAGGAACCCAGCAGAGCTTCTGGTGTAACTTAGCTTGGGGTTTCTCAGCCCAAGCATATGGACATGTTGGGTTAGATAACTTCTTTAGTGCAGGGATGGGCATTGTAGGGTATTTAGCAGAATTCCTGGCCTCTTGCCACTAGATGCCAGGAGCATTACCACCCCCAATCATGACAGTCAGAAATGGCTCCAGACATTGTCAGATTCTGCCCTATGACAAAATCATCCCCAGTTGAGAACCACTAGGCTAGCTTATTTTTGAGCATTCACTTAGCAAAAGCCCTTCTCTGGTTCTCCTTCCATGTCCTCTGCTATAAAGCTTAAAAATTTACTCCTGTTAAAATAGAATTCTTTTTATCAGAAACATATATGTGTATTTTCCAATTTGAAAGCAGCACAACATGGCTAAACAACTAAACTGATCTTCACAAGAACCCTGGAAAAGGTAGAGGCCTCACTGGCCCAATTTTACCCTGAAGGAAAAGAGATTCTAGAAGCGCCTGGGTGGCTCAGTCAGTTAAACATCGGCTCTTGACTCTGGCTCAGGTCATGATCTCATAGTTCTTTAAGTTGGAGCCCCACATTGAGCTCTACGCTGACAGTGTAGAGTCTGCTTGGGATTCTTTCTCTCTCTCTCTCTCTCTCTCTCTCTCTGTTCCTCCCTTGGTTGTGCTCTAGGAAAAAGGAAGGGAGGGATGGAGGGAGGAAAGAAAAGAAAAAAAGAAAGACAGGTAAGAAAGAAAGGAAGGAAGGAAGGAAGGAAGGAAGGAAGGCAGGAAGGAAGGAAGGGAGAGAGAAAGAAGAAAGAACGAACGAAAGAGAGAGAGAAAGAAAGAAGAGAAAGAAAGAAAGAAAGAAAGAAAGAAAGAAAGAAAGGGAAAGGAAAGGAAGGAAGGAAGGATAGAAGAAAGAAACAAAGAAAGATTCTACCTGGGACCATTCAATGAGAGCCAGAGCTAGACCACAGGTCAACTGACTTCCGACCCTCCATCTTTGACCCCTCTGGGGAGGGCAGGCTGGATCTTTAATGAAAGAGATGGGCAAGCTCTCAAAAGCAGGAACTCCAGTTCTGACTCCCAGGCTTCTGTCATGTGGTGGAGAGTGGGTCCTCCGGGTGGGAGCTGGGCCAGAGAAGGGTGACACCTCTAGCCAGCCTGGAGGCGATACCGTGGCCACCCAGTACTTGTGTGTTCCAGGCCCACAACTCTTGCTCTTCTGTTCGCCTGTCATGTGAGGAGAGTGGGAGAAACCCCTCTGCTGAGAAGCCGAAGTCCAAAAGTCTTTCGAGTCTTTCAAACCAGTGGCATCTCTCTGACTTTTCATGTTCATAGTTCCATTTAGAAGAGAAGATGCATGCCGGGGTCACCCTTGAAAACTTCTTCCAAATGTCTCAGTTGCTATGTTGAGGACCTATCTGCCGATGCTTAAATGAACATATTAATGATCACCATAGGTCAAATGGGATTTCTAACATTCTTGTCAATGCCTGAAAACATTTCTGCCAGAGAAGTTAAAAAGCAAAAATATCGGCGCACCTGGGTGGCTCAGTTGGTGGAGCGAGTGACTCTTGATTTTGGGTCAGGTTATGATCCCAGGATTGTGGGATTGAGCCCCGCGTTGGCCTCCCTCTGCTCTGAGGGTGGAGTCTGCTTAAGATTGTCTTTTGCTTGCTCTCTGCCCAAACCCTGCTTGTGCTCACACTCTCACTGTCTCTCTCTCCTAAAAAAAAAAAAAAAAACTAAAATAAGACTAAGTATTAAATCTTTTCTTTCTCTACCCTTCTTTCCCAGGGTTCCCCAAACATCTATGACCATGAAGTCACTATAGAAGCTGATGCCTTTTTGCCTGTGGATGAAACCCTGATTCCTACAGGTTGGTGACTTTAAACTTCTTTATGGGAACGCAGAGCTGGGGTGTGATTGGAGGAACATCGAAACTTCATTTACCTAAATTTATTTTCTCTGTTAGCCTGCCAAAGTGCCTATAATTACCATGATTAATCATTTATGTTGGTTATGGTTGGGGGACCATATAATTAAACACCCAAACCAGGACACCACTGAGAAGAAAAGGGGATGCTATTAATAATTAAGCCAGGGCAGCAGGCATCAACTAAGACAGTTCTAAACAAACTGGGTCAGATGGCCATCCCTAGCTGAGCCTTAGACAGCAAAAGTTCTCCGCTAAAATGTAAATCTGGTATTTTTTAGCACCTTAGCAGAGATCAATTTACCAAACATTGTCTCACCAATGCAGGACACTGATAGAACACAATGCGGTTTTTGATGGAGGATGAAAGGTTGTACCTTGGGAAAGACAAATGCATATTTAGGGGAATGGGGTAGCATGGGGAGTCCAGAGTATCAAAAGGGAAGGTGAGGTGTTGCCAAAATCAAACTTTTTGGGTATATGTGTGCGTCTCCTAGGTTTACTGGATTGAGATGACCTTGGTTATTATTATTTGGGATCAAAACTGCCTTGATTCAAATAGGCAAATCCACAGAGATAGAAAGTAGATTAGGGGTTTGCCAGGACTTGGGGACAGAGGGTAATGGGGAGTGCCAGTGGGTACAAGATTTCTTTTTGGGGTGATGAAAGGATTCTGGAATTCAACAGTGGTGAGAGTGGCGCAATCTTGTAAATATACTAAGCATTACTGAACTGTGCACTTCAAAAGGGTGAATTTTGTGGTCTGTGGATTATATACCAATTAAAACAAGGAGAAAAGAAAAAAGAAAAGAAAGCAAACGAACCTCGTTTCCTCTGTTGTCTCCAGGATTAAGTGGTGTGGGTTTGTACTAGACTGTAGGTGCACCGCCATCTGCCTCCAGGGGACAGATGGATGAGGGCAAGATGGCCGGCAGGGGTGCTGCTACTTGTGTCAGTTTATGGAAATTCACTTGAAGTAGTTACCCCCAAAGTAGTAAATAAATGTTCTTATTGGGATTTCATTAAACTCAAAGATGAGGTAAGTGTAGAAGTCTTAGTCAAAGAAAACCAAAGTGGGGTGCCTGGGTGGCTCAGTCAGTTAAACGTCCGACTTTGGCTCAGGTCATGGTCTCATGGTTTGTGAGTCTGAGCCTCACATCAGGCTCTGTGCTCACATCTCAGAGCCTGGAGCCTGCTTTGGATTCTGTGTCGTCTTCTCTCTCTGTCCCTTCCCCATTCGTGCACTGTCTCTTTCTCTCTCTCAAAAATTAAAAAGATTGTTTAAATAAAAAAAAAGTAAACAAAAGTAGAGGATGAAAGAAAATAACAGAAATCCAGAAACACACAAACACTTGCTCATCATCCCCTTTGCCCCTGGGAAGAAGGGCTGCCTGTCTGCTGCCCCTGGGCTGGCCAAGATCTCCTGCTTCATGGGAATTTGAAGGTGTTACCTTGGAGCCCCTTGGCCAGACCATTAACGTCCTGTGTTCTGCCCTCTTGGGCATCTGCTCAGAGCCCCGGCCCTCCGTAAGCCCATCTGCTGACAGCTCCGTGTGGAAGGAAGGTCAGCAAGGCCTTTCTCTCTGTTCCCACCCCATGTAAGCGTGCTACTATTTTGGTTATCTCTGCTAATAAAGAACGTGGAACGATAGAATATGAGCAACTTGAAGCCAAAGGCACCATCTTAACCAAATAATCAAGTTTTACATCACCAGTAATAAGATATATTGTGTCCTCCTCATATGATGTACTAAAAAAGAACATCGTGTGATATTCTATCAAAAATGCCTAACCTCATTCCATTCAGGAGAAGGCATCACACGAACCTAGTTGAGGGACAGTCTACAAAATAATTAATCGGTATTCTTCAATAGTGTCAAGGTCATGAGAGACAAAGCAAGGCTGAAGATTGGTCATAGAATAGACCAAGGAAATAGGACAGCTAAGTAAGAATCTTGGACTAGATCCTGAGCCAGAAAAGTGGGAACACTGGTGAAATTCTAGGGAAATGTGTAGTTCAGCTAATAGTATTGTACCAATGTTAACTTCTTAGTTGTGATCATTGTACCATGGTTATGTATGATGCTAACTTTAGGGAAAGGATGGTTATACAGAGATGTACTCCATGCCCAATGTGGTGCTTGAACTCACAACCTTGGATTGAGTCGCATCCTCTATCGACTAACAAAGCCAGCCAGTCACCCCAGAGATGTACTATTTTTGTAACCTTGCTGAAGTCTAAGATTATTTCGAAGTTAAAAAAAAAAAAAAAAAAAAAAGCCCATGGCTCCAAGTAAGACATGACTGTAATTTTCCTGAACATCTACCTTACTTTAAATTTTTTTTTGTTTTATTTATTTTTTTTTATACTGAGAGAGACAGAGCATGAGAGGGGGAGGGGCAGAGAGAGAAGGAGACACAGAACCGGAAGCAGGCTCCAGGCTCTGAGCTAGCTGTCAGCACAGAGCCCAACGCGGGGCTCGAACCCACGAACGTGAGATCTGACCTGAGCCGAAGCCGGAGGCTCAACCGACTGAGCCACCCAGGCGCCCCTACCTTACTTTATAGGTAAGGGCCTTTGCTTTTTATCTGGCCTCTTTAAAACAACGAGGTTGTGTTTATGGCCTCAAAATTATTATGAAGAAAATAATAAGCATGTGAGCCTGCATACTAAACAGAAACTTCAGTTAACAGCAGGAATTAGAAACCCAGAAATACAGGGACCACAAAACTACTTAGAATAATGAGAAGTCAAGATAAATGGACTAAAATTTTTTTGCATTGCAGTTTTGAAGGTTTTCACAGCTCCAGGGCTGGTTTTAAAGGCTCTTATGTTTGTCTTGGTAGCATGTGTCATCTTCTGATATTTACATGACTCAGTGTGAGGATGAGTAAACTGGACCATCTTGTCCTAGATGCAGCATGATTGCGTTGGAACTGTAATGTTGTGAACTGCAAAGAAAAGCTAGGGGCAGCTACTGATAAAGAAGAAAATGAATTAAATAGCTTATAGGTGGAGGTGATGAAATAAGTGCATATTTATTTGTGTGTATTTATAAAATCTTATGTTGTCCTATTGAGATTTGATCAGATGAAAGTCGCAAAAATGCATAATTCATGCCGTGTGAAGATTATTTGTCATGATTGTAAGAAACAGTTGTGGCAAAGCACAGTAGAACTTAACATGTAATCTAGTGGGATGAGTAAAACTCATGTCTGTCTCAGTTCTGCACCGTGAGTGGTTTTCGGGTCAAATTCTATACTAATTTTGAACACCTGTGAAGCGGAGTAGGCTGCAGGCGCTGTGGGCTCTGGGAGGCAAGAGCCATGGCTGTGGTCTTGGCTCTGCTGTTAACTAGCTAGGTGACCTTCAGTATATGTGTAACATTTTAACATTTAACCTCCTTAGACCCTCATTTCCTTTCCTAGAAATAAGAGGGATGTTGAACTCAATCCGATTTCATGGACCCATAAATTTTCTTTAGAAAATAATTTGAGAGACTTACGTGGAGTTGCCCAACTTTTTATTTTGCCATGTTAGGAAGCTATCATAAATATAGGGCTAGTAAAACTAATAGGAATGTATGTATATTATATTTCAACTAAAAAAAATTAAACTAACCATGGTAATAATGAGGAACAGAAATAAATAGACTAGGGGTGCTTGGCTAGCTCAGTCAGTAGAGCACGTGACTCTCAATCTTGGGGTCGTGAGCTTGAGCCCCATGTTGGGCATGGAACCTACTTTTAAAAAAAGAAATAGACTAAATTTGTTTTTCTTTTTTTTACCCAAGTTGCCATTTATAATCACCATCTTTTCATAAAGGAAAATATTTTAATTATTTAATTATTTATTTTAGAGAGGGAATGTGCTTGAGCAGGGGACAAGGGTGGGGGGGTGGAGAGAGAGAGAGAATGAAAATCTTAAACAGGCTCCACGGTCCAGCATGGAGCCCAACATGGGGCTTGATCCCACGACCCTGGGATCATGACCTGAGCCTAAATCAAGAGTCAGATGCTCAACCGACTGAGCCACCCAGGTGCCCCGTAAAAGAACATATTTTATCACCACAAAAGTGGGGAGATTTTAATCTCAGAATGAAGAACAACACTTTAAATTGAATTCATCTTGCTTTTAAGAGAAGTGCGGTAGTGGAGTATCCAGATATATCTCAGTTTTCTGTGAACCAGTAAAAATATTATCATGGCCTCATGATTGAAAACCAGCAATTAGTCTGAAAAGTCACTTGTAGCTCTTACATTCTGCGAGTCTACAAGGTTCTCAGTATAGCATTTTACTGCTATTTCTACCACCCTTCAAAGCCATTAGAACTCTATCATGAAAGTAAATAATTTGCAGCAACCTCAGAGGACATAAAAAATCCGGAAGTCTCTTACCTACTCATACACCAGCCAGTCCCAACATAGGTTATATCTGTTTTCCTGGGGACACTTCAACTGAAATTTAAGGGTTATTTCTTCTTCCCCTTCCTCAGAAATACATAAGAAATAAGCAAATTATGTTTCCTTTGAAACGGCCTTCCAAACTGGGTGGTAACTCCCATTCTGTGCTGCCATGATGGAAAACTTCACGTGTCCGGCCCTCTTTCAGCCAAGAGCAAATATCTAGGAGCCCACATTTCACTGGACTCTTAACACTGATCAAAAGCCCATGGGCTTGTGGCTTAATTCTGAGACCAGTCCAGAGTCATTTGGTCATTTGGAAACGCCTCCCCTGTGTTGCTGGGCTCACCGGGAATCACCAGTACAGTGGAGAAGTCAGCCAGAACAACATCCGTTAAGCTGGAAATATCAGGAGAGATAGAACCTGGAGACTCGCTACAGAGGGAAAGCACTGCCTGAGGACTTCCGGACAGAGGAGATGAGAGTTAAAGAAAACTGGAAAGGGCAATGGAAATTTGCCAGGCAATCAGGAGAAAGGTGTTCTGGATAGAGATAAACAAGAATAGAGAGTCCAGGAAGCAGCAAGACTACCCCCAGGCCAGCCCAGGCTTCTGAAGCATTTGGGTGTGTGTTTGGTTGCAGAAAACCGATGGGCCTGGAGAGGTTGGCTGGGGCCATATCAGATCTGCACCAGGTTCTGGTAGAGCTGCAATCCCTGGGGTGGCCCTGGATGGCCCTAGGCTGACCTGGAGTTCAAGGATGCTCCACACAGGGCAGACTTACAGGTGTGCCTGAGTCCAGCCTCAGACTTCCGGATATTCAACCAGAAGTGGACTTGAACCACAAGGCCACTTCCTTGAGATATGCGACAAGAAACCCGTTAGACCAGTCATGCTCTGGTAAGAGTTCTGGGGGGACTGATAAGCAGTATATAGAGATTGTGGTTGTGCTGAATTGAAAAAAGGGAAGATACTGTTTATCTGTGAGATGAGATGAAGGTTTATGATAATAATAGCTAGTATTTAGAGAACACTTTATAAATGATAATCCATACCAGAATTCTAAGAGGTAGGTTGTATTAATTTTTATTTAACAGATATGGAACCTGTAGCACAAGGAGTTTAAGTAACTTAACTGGGGATCACCCAGTTAACAAGTGGTGGAAAGCTGGGATTCAAACCTAGGGAGACTGGTATTAAAATTCCAGCTTATAACTAGACCTGTCCTCTACAGACCCTACAGTGTGGTCAGACGTCAAGAAGGTTTCAGGGGGCTGGGGGAGAGGAAAGAAAGAAAAGTAATTCCTTGACTATATAGGTAGCCAAGATCACCATGTAGTCAAAAAATGGGAAGTAAGCAAAAAAAAAACAAAAATGTTTTGACATTTCAGTGTTCTCATTTCCTGTCTACCTTTTCTATAGGTAGTCTCATAGCATTTCTCTTTTCCTCCCTGTTTCTTCTTAAATTTATTTTGGGGTGCCTGGGTGGCTCAGTTGGTTGAGTGTCTGACTTCAGCTCAAGTCACGATCTAACCACTTGTAGGTTCAAGCCCCACGTCAGGCTCTGTGCTGACAGCTCGGAGCCTGGAGCCTGCTTCGGATTCTGTGTCTCCCTCTCTCTCTGCCCCTTCCCCTTTTGCACTCTAACTCTCTCTCAAAAATGAGTAAATGTTTAAAAAAATTTTTTTTACATTTGTTTTGATTTTTCTGCAGAGAAAACAAAACAAATTATATTGAAAAACGGGGGACAGAGGGGAGACAAAGATGGAGGCATCAGAGGCTTTCCTGAGACCAAAGAGCATGAGTAGAAGTGTCTGGCCATGTTAGACTGACCAGGAAGGGAATGTAGGAAAGCAACAGTCCAGCTTAAAGCTCAGAATTATTCTCTATGCACTTCAGTAATCTCTGAGGTCATTGCTCTGTTACAACATAGTACCTTGTTTGGTGACTCATCCCTTGTCCTGCTGGTTCTTGGTTTTCTCATCTGCAAAATCTTGTCAGGACCAACTTATTGTTGAAGGTTTACTTTCTTTAGGAATGTATGTTGGTCGTCTCTGTTGAAGATGGTAGGAAGTTCACCAACATAGTAAAAGGAAAGCTTAACCATTTACCTGAGTAGCTTTCAGTCATCTGGAATATTCCCTTACAGTGAGATGCTTCATTTAACCAGCAGGGTGCTTGGCAGTGAGTTCATTTCCCTTTGGCTTTCTCAGAGGCTGCTGCCTATTTGTGGGGAAGCCCTGCAGAGGCTGGTGGGAAACTTCCATCTCCTTGTGTGTGAATAGCTTTTTCTCTGTAATCGGTGATTTTGCACACCACCCCCCATCCTCTGCTTTCCACCTCAAATCTTTGTGTGTTTGTTTATAAAATTTCTCGTTTTAGGGTCATAAAAGTCCTGTTATCTTTACTTGGAGCTCCCAGAGAGAAAAGTCTTCCTTACCATCATTGTACCAAAAGAGCAAAGAACTCCTTATCTCTACCCAGTATCACAAGAAGAGACGGCAATGAAACATGTCCGAAAAGTAGCTCAGACAGGAGACTTTGTGGTGGATTTGGAGGAAGCTCAGGAAGCAATATTCTAACCATGAGGATTTTTATCAGATCATTCTTTGAATTCTGTGCCGGTTTATCCCGAATGCTTCATCTGACAAATTGCAGTTTATGTGGCTTCATTTATCCAGCCTCCTCTGGACTTTTTGTCAAGTCCCCTAGGCTTGCTTCTAAGCTTGTGTCTTTCTGTGACACAGGATGTTTTATAGTCCCAAGTCCCTGCCTTTTGTGTGCCTTAAATCATACTCATGTTTTTCAACTCCTTCTTTTTGTTTGCTCTTTATAAAAACTATTTTTGAGGGAAGTGCTGATGCATGTCTAAACTTTGCGGGTGTTTTTCACCTTGGTTATAGATATTCGGTAAATAATTTTTCAGGTGAAGGGAAAACCCAATGTCATGAGAAAGTAGCACCTCTTATTTTACAGTCGTTGTAATACTGTGGCAGCAGTCCTCAGTAAAAAGGGACCTTCCCCCTGTGTCTTTGGGGGAGGGGTGGAGACTTGTCCTCCATTTTGTTTGACGCAGACTTACTGATCGGGTGATACCACACAGAAAGGAAAGGGAGACCTTGGCATACAGTTTTAGGGAGCCAAAGCAAGCGCATATCCTGAAATCCCTTTGTCTTAAATGTATAAGACCTCCATTTAGACCTCTACCCCTGGCAGGACCCTCTGGGGGCCTCGGGCTCCTCTTTCGCTCCTCCCTTTCTTCCTGTTGGCAATTTGGGGAGCATATCAAATGTCTTCAGCGCTTTCAGTCAGTAGAACACAGAAGACAACAGCCTGTATTACGTGCCTCCTTCATTCTCCCCCTTTCTCTGCTCTCTTGTAAAAAGCTAGCCTTTTCCCAAAGCTCAGTGGAAAAGTCTGGCAGATGTAGGGGTAGCAGAAGCCTTCAAAGGGGCCCATTCAAACAATTTAGCACCCCGCCCCCGCCACTTTCCCCACTGGAAACTTCTGCCATTTTGTCATTCCCTGGAGGCTTCCAGGCAAACACAGGCAAACACTGTCCCCTGTGTGTTGTTAGGCTGCAAGACCCCAGCATGGTTGCTTAAGACTCTTTGGTGGGGGGAGGGGAGAGTGGAAAGAAGAAGAAAATATTTTGAACGAAGGAATAGAATCCACACCTTCCTTCTAAAGCTACTGCTCTGGATGTAGTCTGGGCACTTTGGAGTCAGCAGTGGCATTTGGGGCACGGGGTCCTTCGGCACAGGTGCCTCTCTGACGCTGCAGCTGCACCAACAGAAGGTCTCTGCAGAGATGGTTCAACTGTAGGCCAAGAGCAAAGTCTGGAGCCAAGCTGTCAGGCTGGGTTTGCGTCTCAGCAGTTAGTTTAGCTTTGCCTCTCCTGAGCCATTAGTTTTCCCTACTTAAAAAAAGGCGGGGGTGGGGGGTCCACCTGGGTGGCTCAGTTGGTTAAGCCTCCCACTTCGGCTCAGGTCATGAGCTCATGGTTCGTGGGTTCGAGCCCCACAGCAGGCTTTGTGCTGACAGCTCAGAGCCTGGAGTCTTCTTCTGATTCTGTATCTCACTCTCTCTGCTTCTCCCCTGCTCATGTTCTCTCTCTCTCTCTCTCTCTTTCTCTCTCAAAAATAAATATACATTACCAAAATCATTTTTTTAAATTGCATCATTAAAGTATTTGGCACTACTTAGGATGGGCTCACGCTCTGTTGCTGGGACATCTCCGGTCCTCCTGAGTGTATGTTTATGTCTGTTGTTACCAGGGTTGTCCCTGCAGTTTCCCAAAAGTGGAACTCCTAGAAGACATTTACCAGGAAGGTTCAGTGTATGCTCGTTGTCCACAGAGAGAGAGAGAACATTCTAGTGCCAGATCTCTGGGCTGCCATGTTGGGCATTTAGCTTCCAGGACTAAGCCCCCTAAATATGAGCAGGTGAGAAAATTCAGTCCTTCTGTTTCTCGAGGGATTAATTCATTCCCAGGGTTGTAAATATTACACGGCCTCTTTTTTCCTTTGGAACCGTGAGACTGGGAGGCAGTGTGGGCAGCCTGCCCAGCAAGATATTATCATGTACACAACATTGGGCAGAACCAAGCGTGTGTCTATAGAGGCAATTGGAGCATAGAGCTTTTTTTCCCCTTTTAACTTTGCTGTTCTTTATTTGCAGTAGTAGATAAGGAATGAAGAAAGCAAAAAAAAAAAAAAAAAATGAATGCTTTGATTAGGTCTTTTGCCTCTTAAAGTAACATCAGTAAAATTCTATCTTCTTCTTTTTCTCGAGAAAAGATACCTTTTATTTTTATAGAAATTTACCCAACCCACTCTGTCCCCCAGCCCATCTGTGTTCACTTGCTGTTCTTGCAGCTCTTGGTTTTTGAAAGCGCCTTCTAAAATTATAGGAAAGCAACCCTGTTTTGACAAAATTAGAATTCTGGTAGGAAAGGCTTACCATGAGGCTGTAGAAAAAGGCCCCGCAAAACCTTTTGTATTTCATTCCACCCTCTTGGGGTTCAACTGACAATTCAGTCAATTTTATAATCACTTCCCTAGGCAGGGCTAAGTCGCTGCCCCGGAGGAATAACCAATTCCAAAGTAGTGTCCTGGCTCAAAAATGGTGCAAATGAAGACTGTTTTGATCTACGTGTTTTAATCATTCTGGACTTCTTACAGAAAAATTCCTTTCGATTTGATATGATCCTAAAATGCTGGACGTAATATTAATTTCAAACCTGAATCAGAATGCATCTTCTTTCCTTTTCATGCTACTTCCCCACACCCAAGTATCAGCACTCATCAGGTGCTGCCGATTTGTTAAAATCAAACTGTATTTTTTTTTTAGAGAACTTTTAGGTTCACAGAAAAATTGAGCAGAAGGTACAGAGAGTTCCCATATATCTCCATGCGCCCACAAATGTACATCATCCCCCATTTTTGACATCCCCCACCAGAGTGGAGCATTTATGATGGATGATCCTCCCTAGCTTGACACATTATCATCATCATCCAAAGTTCATAGTTTGAACTTGAACCCCAAGAGTGGGGTTCACCCTTAAACAAACATATGATGACATCTCTCCATCGTTATGGTAGCACACAGAATATTCACTCCCCTAGAAATCCAAAGTATGCTTTCAACCACCCATCATATGCTTCCTCTTTCCTTTTCAGTCTCCCCCTGCCCCACCCCCCAATATCATTAGTCCTCAGGGCCTGCTGGGGTTTTTTTAAATGTTTTTAATATTTATTTTTGAGAGATGGGGAGAGACAGCGCGAGCAGTGGAGGGTCAGAAAGAGAGGGAGATAGAGAATCTGAAAGAAGCCTCCAGGCTCTGAGCTAGCTGTCAGCACAGAGCCCGACACAGGGCTTGAACCCACGAACCATGAGATTATGACCTGAGCCGAAGCTGGACGCTTAACCTGCTGAGCCACCCAGGCACCCTGGTCCTGCTGATTTTTAACTCCTCTAAGTATTTCTGGAATCTGTCTCCTCAATGTGTATTGTTGATGATATGGTTCTATTTTCATTGTCACTATCCTGGCTAAGCTGACTTTTCTTGTCTAGAGCAGTGCCTGGCTTTTGAGTTTCACAAATTGGGATCGATGACTAAACAAATGACCTGGAAAATAGCTCTCTTACAGGAGGGAGGGGATCTCTTTAGATCTATCCCCCATCTGGTTACTAAAGTTATCTTTCTAAAATGCAAATCTTACTTTGATACTCCACAGCTTAAAAACCTGTCAGGTGGCTCCCGGCCACACACTAGCTGCCTCCCAGACCCGTCTCCCAGCATGCCTCACTCATACCCCCCACCCACCCACAGGGACCACTCACCTCCCCCTTCTCTGCTGCATAAACCCCTATTCTTTCCTCAAGGCTATACTTTTCTCCTTAGAAATCATTTCCCCATTTCCTGGAAATAATAGGTTCTTTGTTATTGCAGGGGTTTTGCAACAACAGACACTGTAGAGCTCACCATGTGCCCAGAGCTCACGGCTCTTAATCTTCCCCTTCACCAGGCTGCCAGAGATGACCTATCAGGATTCAGTTACAGGTCTAAAGTAGGGGGCTTGAAGGGAGCTTCAGGCTTGGTCTCTTTGGCTCAAAGCAAGAAAACTATACTAAACACAAAAAGGAAACCCAGTAATAGCCAATCTGTACATTCTAGAAACAGATATTCCTTCCTTTCCCTATACTCAGTCTCTCTGTTCTTCTCCCTTCTTGACATTTGTTTTCCACAGAGCATATTAACACAGCACTGCGGGGGGACCAGGACTCAGAGCCCAGGTACAGGCATCTGTTCTGCCGCCCACCAGTCCTGCACTCTGAGTCAGCCAGGGAAACTCTTGGGGCCTCATAACCTCATCTGCCAACTCTCATCACTTGAACTCTGAGGTCCTTTCAATTTCTAACACTGAGTCAAAGACCCTGTGGGACCTCTAACCTAGATATTCATAACCAGGGTCCATACGTGTATGTCTGGGAAAGTGAGAGATCTTCAGGGATTCATGGGCCCCTGAAATTCTGTGTAAAACCCTGTATGGATTGATCACATCATCTCAGTCCACAGAAGGTCTGGTTTTGTTTCCTCTCTTAAGCCATTGTTTTAGAGATGAGAAGTAGTGTGTTTTTCTTTTTATAATCTTCAGGGTAGCTTTAATTTTTTTATTTTTTTTTTATTTTTTTTTTTTGCTAATTCATCACCATTATAGTTTTGGAAGGAAGTTAGATTAGCTAGAGGAAGAAGATGGCACACCCAGAAGGAAAGAAACTTCCCCAAGTTTCCATCTGGAGGAGCACCAGCAGCCAGGGGTCAGGGTTGAATGGTCAGCTTTCCTGTTCCTGCCTGATCTGATGAATGAACTTGCCTCTCAGTATCCACCAGCCCTTGGAGCAGTCAGAGCTCCAGGCCTGGCCATCAGTCGGTGGAGGGTAGGAGCAGGCAAGCACGCTGGGCCTCGCTGTAAGTGGCACACCAGAGCGTGGTGTCCTGGGTGTCACCGTCAGCTCTGCAGTTCTGGAGACGAGCACCTCCAGCTGCGAGTCTGCTCCCCAAGTTTATTCTTTTTCCATTCTTCCATCACCAGCTGATACCAAGTACCTGCTAGATGCCAGGTACTATGCCAGCCCCGGGGAAGCAATTTTGAACAAAACAGATATGCCCTGCTTGCGTGGAGAACCTACAGCCATGAATGTAGTACAGGTCCTGTGCTCAAAGAAATAAGGCTAGTGGTGTTCGAGAAAGGGTGAATAAGACTAAACACCTGAAACATGATATTGGAACTTATGGAGAGTTGGTGATGCTAGAGATGTTTCAGGGACAGGTCCCTCCTAGACAGTATTCAAGGAAGTTCTCTACAGAAACTCTAAGGACCTCTCCTGGTAGCAATAACACTCTCCAACCGGGTGCATTACTGAATCCTTCCCTATAACAGGGCCCCAAGAACAGTTTTATGAGGCTCCAGATTATCTCCCAAAGCAATATTGTGTTCTCTGCTAGAAGACACATCACTGCTATGAGATTGGCAAGCATGAGCCAGCATGGTGGAAATTTGGCAGGAAGAAAGCTCAGAAATTAGCACTTGGCCAGGCATGATGTCATTCCTGTGAACACTGAGGCTAACAACAAGTAAATTTGCCAGAAGAGATGTGACTTGCTAGAGCTCTGACTACCGCCTTTGGAGAACCACTGTGTAACACCTACCCCTCCCCACCCCAGGTCTAGACAGGAGCTGGCTCTAATTCGCACCTTCAAGGTGACCCTGTTCAGAAGAGGCTGAGAGGTAACTTTGCGCTTCGCACTATGGGCCCGAGGCTGATTCACACGAGTACTCGGAGCAGACTTGTATTCAGTTCAGCTAACATTAATAGAGCACCTACTGATTGCTACATGCTTCCTGAGGCACTGGCCATGGAAAGCTGATTGAACGCTGTCTCTGCCCTCGAGAAGCTCACAGGGAGTGAAGAATCTAAGGTAGTCAGGACATTGAAAGAGGTAGTGTCTCTGTGCTAAGGGAGCACAGAGACAAGGGTGGGAGGAGGCTTTCTCAAGATCACTTTGAACTGCAAGAAGTTTCTAAGTGTCTGTGAGGATCTAGCAACAAGGAGGGGGAGATACACTTGTGAAAGCACCACCAGTGTTTAAGGTGCAAAAAAAGCGTACACGGAAGGCGCTGAGGAAGACGGTCAGAGGTAGAAGGCAAAGGAAGAGAAAAGGTGACCGGAAGTCTTGGAGTGACCAAGAACATAAGTACTCCAGAGGGTTCTCTCTGGGGATACCTGGGAAGAGTATACGAGCTATGGTGACTGCTCCCACTGACCTCATTTCACGGAGCGGTGAGCATGGGAGCCAGGCTATGACGGTGAGAAGCCACTGAAAATGAGGAAGGAGGGGCGCCTGGGTAACTCAGTTGGTTGAGCGTCCGGCTTCAGCTCAGGTCATGATCTCACAGTTTGTGAGTTCGAGCCCCGCGTCGGGCTCTGTGCTGACAGCTAGCTCAGAGCCTGGAGCCTGCTTCAGATCCTATTTCTCTCTCTCTCTCTCTCCCCCGCTTCCCTGCTCATATTCTCTCTGTCTCTCAGAAATAAACATTAAAAAAAGAAAAAAAGAGGGGCGCCTGGGTGGCTCAGTCAGTTAAGCCTCTGACTTCGGCTCAGG
Source organism: Suricata suricatta (assembly GCF_006229205.1). Classification (NCBI taxonomy): domain Eukaryota; kingdom Metazoa; phylum Chordata; class Mammalia; order Carnivora; family Herpestidae; genus Suricata; species Suricata suricatta. The sequence continues at coordinate 134,886,257 of NC_043703.1, read as the reverse complement.
TCAGATCTCACGTTTGTGGGTTCGAGCCCCGCGTCAGGCTCTGTGCTGACAGCTAGCTCAGAGCCTGGAGCCTGCTTCCGGTTCTGTGTCTCCTTCTCTTTCTGCCCCTCCCCCTCTCATGCTCTGTCTCTCTCTGTATCAAAAATAAATAAAACATTTTTAAAAATTTTAATAAAAAAAAAAGAAAAAAAGAAAATGAGGAAAGAAAGTTAGGGAGGATAGGCCAATGAGTAGTTCCCAGGGAAGACAACGTTCTTGAATATAAAATCTCAGGCCCCGCCTCTGAGATTCTGGTTCATTTGCTTTAATGTGGGGCCTGGCAATCTGTGTAAGCTACCTACTGAGCTCATGGGAGCCACTGGTGTTGAATACGCTTTTGGAAATCTGTGAAAGGAAGAAGACAGGATGCTTCCACGAGGTGGGGATGCAGGGTCAAGGAAGAGGGGTTTTAGGGGCAAAGGAGCCAACTGAGGGCAAGTGAAATGTTTGTCAAAGGGTGCCAGGTAAGGATTGCCATCAGGAATCTGTGGTGGCCTCAGGGGGTGCTCCTGGAAGTTTTCTCCAGATTTTCTCAGGGGCTTCATGTCTGGAGCAGAGAAGGTGGATTGTGGGATGGTCCAAAGGTGGGATTTTGTCTGGTACGAAGGACAGGAGGATAGGGTGTGTGGCTGGTCAGGAAGAGTGTTACTATCCAAAGTGGCTCAAGTCATAGATACCGGTCCCTGGCAGGTAGCAAAGGACGTAGGGACCTGATGGATGCTGTGTTAGGGGAACCTGAAGACCGGGGAAAGATAGATAGCGGCCCTCTGGGAGAATAGATCTATCAGGAATGCCCATGCAGGAAGCCTGCTGAGAGACAGTGGGCAAACTTTCCACTGGCAGCAAATCCCTGGGCGCCACCTTGATAGGAGTCTAGGATGGAAAAATTCTCTGCATGAAAATGCGTCGTGTGGGCCCAACTGTGAAGTGTAAAATTGCCTTCTCACCTGAGAACAACATGAAACTGGGTTTAGCATTTTATGCTTCAGATGACATGTAATATCCAGAAGCAATACACCCTCCCCCCTCCCCCACTGCAAGTTCAAGTAAAATCAGAAAATGCTCAGTGAAAAAAAAGAAGAAAAAAAGAAACAGCAGTAGAATAAAGCCACAAACCCAAGGCATTGGCAGAGGAACGGGAGGAAACTGCAGCAGAGACAAGCTTTGAGGTTGTGTGATCTATGAAAATTTATAGAAATGTTACCTCAAAAAAAAAAATCCCAGGGTGCTTTACTTGCCAACCACTGGAATGAAGACAAAATTCCTACCCAGGATGTTACTTTTAATTATCATTCTCTTTAGGTTGTTTCTTAAAATAATAACAGGCATTCTAGAGATGATATACTAAGATGGCTTAATTAGGTGTCAGATGAGTACCTGTGCCCACGAGCCCCATTACCGGCGGCTTCCTTATGCAAATCTGAGTGACTGTTCTGAAGCCGACCAGATAAAGAAACAGACATAATTGGAGCAGCTGGGCTGGAAGCACAGCTGGGCCGTCCCCATGGAGACCAGGCTCCTGCGTCATGGTGCTCTTCCCATGGCCCCCTGCGTTCCTCTCCACCCTTTTTGGTTTTTTTTTTAAACTGAGATGAATGTAAGCACATCTGAGCCTGGGTCTCCCTTAGATGGTCTCCACATCAGTGCCTTTCGCCTTTAATGCACACATATATCACCTGGGAAGCTTGTCGACACGCAGATTCTGACTCAGTTGGTCTGAGGTAGAGCCTCTGGGTCTAATTTCTAACAGGCCCTAGGTGCTGGTCCTGGGTCCACACTTTCTGTAGCTATTTCAAAGGCTCTATCGGGGCCTGGGTAGCTCAGTCATTTAAGCGTCCGACTCTTGGTTTGCACTCAGGTCATGCTCTCGCTACTTGTGGAATCGAGGCCTGCATCGGGCTCTGCGCTGACAGTGCGGAGCCTGCAAAGAGCTGCTCTCGGCCAATGGCATCCTTAGAAGAGACAAGCTAGCAGTTTGATTTAGAAGAGAGGAGGGAAATAACCACATACCACAGTGTGTTCCTAAGAGGAACAACCGGCTTCCTTGTGGTGCTCACACAGGCCCGTGGGCCTACAGCCTCGGAAGGTCACCGTTGGTAAAGACCTTCTGGCCAGTAGTTGGATCCCAGACTGTGGTCCCCGTGGGCACTCAGGTGCCTCCAGGTCAGGGTGTTCACTGTCCGTCCTGCGTCAGCCAGCACATCAGAAAGGCCTCCCTGAAAGTGAGCTGCGATCCATCTACCTAGATCTGACCCCACTTTGCTTACTTCTTGGGTCCCTACAGGTCAGACTGAAGGCCTTAGAAGGTAGCTGTCATGTTGCCCCCAAGTCATTTCTTCAGGCAGAGCTGTTCTTTTTATGCCATGAGTTGGCCATTCTGGTCCTTCTCCTCTGACTCTGCTTCCACCTGTGATGCCCACAGTGCAAAAAGCAACCAAAAACTGTCACCACCTCATTACACTCTTTATGTGACTCCTGTTCAACTTATTGCCAACTGCATCCTTAAAGTTATTTGCATACACACTGTGGCTCAGCTACATCTCCCTAGTCAGTAATAATTGTAGTAATTAGACCTAACATTTATGAGTTAGTATAATATGATAGCTAAGAACAAACACATGCTCTGGAACCAGAGTGCCGAGGTGTGGAGCACTTAATGAAGAGTCATGTCATTGGTACTTACCACCATCACGAGTATCATCATCCCTGTGCTAAGGGCTTTGCCCTTTGCCCAATGACTGGTGTGTGTGTGTGTGTGTGTGTGTCTGTGTGTGTGTGTGTGTGTGTTAGAGAGACAGGGTGCAAGTGAGCAAGGGGCAGAGAGAGAGAGAGAGGGAAGTGAGGCTCATGTTTTGCCCAAAGCAGGGCTCCAACTCACCTGATGGGGGGGCTTATGCTCACTCGATGTGGGACTTGAACTCATGAATTGTGAGATCATGACCTGAGACGAAGTCAGATGCTGAATGACTGAGCCACCCAGGCACCCTGCCCACAGTAATTGTTGACATGACAACTTCATGGGATAGAGGTTATATTGTCCCAGATTTACAAGTAAGGGCATGGAACCTCAGAAGACTATGTTTTGTGCCCAGGATTAGAGTTGCAAGGTAAAGCTGGGCAGTGTCCTTTTATTGGGGGCGGGCGGGTGGCTTTTGGGATTTTGGGACACAAGTGCAGAACCCTATCTATTGCTGTTATTCATAAAGATCATCTTGTTATCAGTGCTTTACCCCTACTTTGGATTCCTGGTTCTGTTATCCCAGGTGGCTCTGCCTCCTAGCTTCATGTTGTCTGTCCTAATTTGAGAAGAATACCTCCTATATCTTCATCTAGACCATCCACAAATCAGAGACCACGTGACAACTCCCTACACATTCTGCTCCCTGAAGTCTCGGTGCTCCATCTTCCAAGCTCCCCCAGCCAGCAGCCTTGTAACCCTAGGGGGTAGCCTGGGAATGATTTGTGTTTGAATATATCTGTATTTGGCTCCTAGTGAGCATGATTCATCTTGCCTTCCAGGTCTCCATTCCAGAATTCTTCCCAGAACGCAGAGCACCTCCTAAGTTAATCTTTTGTGAAACTAACCCTCCAGGCAGGGCCAGATGCACAGACCCCATCAAATGCAGGGTGTGCGGAATATATATCCCAGAGAGGATAACGACCACATCCTGCAGATAATGAGACCTAGGAGGCTGGCCCTGCATTTCAAGGCTCCCTTCCTTCTGACTGCACTAGTACTGACACAGGCCTTCTATGTCCTGAGTAAAACCACAGGAGGCTCAGTAGTCATGGTGGTCAGACTTTCTGCGCAGGGGGAGCGTGGGGCACCGGTCTCATTAGAAGGGAGACTGGGGGCGTGCCTTGAAACTTAAATTGGAGGTTTACTTGGAATGATCTGCAAGAGAGGGGAACACTGATGGAGATCACAGGGGCTAGATCCCCCACGTTTCTAGGTGCTGCCACTGTGCCAATTGACCAGAAGGGCTGGACTGATTTCTTTCTTCTCTACCGGTTCTATTCTCTGACCCTGGGCCATTAGTGCAACTTGACTATCTCTGGATGCCACCCTTTTTGGTGTCAGGATGCCAGCCACCTGTCCCTGGTGCTCTCCTTGGCTTCCTGTGAACCATGATGGTCAGTGGGATCCTCATGGCTCTTGGAGGACAGCAGGAAGCCATGGGTCTACCATGAGCCTGGGCTCCCTAACCACGCCGCTGTCACTGGGGCCTGCCAGAGCTACTGTGAAGCAGCGAAACAACATGCAGGAAAATTCTTCCGCCCCAACATGTTCCCCTTTTGAAATCATCAAGCAAACCCCGAACACTGTCTGTGTGGTCAGGCAGATGGGCTGTCCTCCTGCTAGAGGAGTTAGGGACCATTGGTGGACAAAGCCCAGGGGGCCCAGGAGGGTTTGGGAAAGGTAGCCTTAGTTCTCATGGATCAACACCCAGCCCCAGCCAGGCACCTGCTCTTGGGCAGGGGGTGCCCCTGGATCCCGCAACAAGTGATGGGCACAGGTGAGGGAGCTTCCGCTGGAAATAGAAAAAGCCTCTGACCTTAGTGAAGTGAGTCCTTGGTGTGACATTGAACACATAAGTGCTGTTCCAAAGGGCCAATTTTAGGGCACCTGGCTGGCTCAGTCAGTAGAGCATGCAACTCTTGATCTCAGGGTCATGAGTCAAGCCCCACATTGGGTGTAGAGATTACCTAAATGAATAAATAGCTCTTAAAAATAAACAAACAAGGGGTGCCCGGGGTGGCTTAGTCAGTTAAGCGTCTGACTTCGGCTCAGGTCATGATCTCACGATCTGTGGGTTTGAGCCCTGTGTCGGGCTCTGTGCTGACAGCTCAGAGCCTGGAGCCTGCTTCAGATTCTGTGTCTCTTTCTCTCTCTGCCCCTCCCCTGCTTGTGCTCTCTCTCTCTCTCAAAAATAAATAAACATTAAAAAAATTTTTTTAAATAAAATAAACAAATAATCAATTAGACAGACTGATTTTGACACATTATAATCAGGAAAACAAAGTAGTTTAAAGGCATAAACCCAAACCCTGACTGCTTAGGATTAAATCCAGCTCTGAGAAATTGGGCAATTTATTCAATCTCTGCAGACTTCATGTATAAAGTTAATTGGACCTCCCTCATTGGTTGTGAAGATTAAATGCAGTAATACATGTAAAATGTGTAGAACATAGTATAGGAGCTCCGTAAGCATTAACCACTATTATTACCATTATCATTATCATCACCATCGTCCCCATTTCTGAGTGTCTAATCTATACCGGCCACTGAGCTAAGCACGTAAAGGCAGTAGCTCATTTAACTGCCCTTTGAAATAGGTGTGTAATGCTTCAGTTATGCCTCGGTTGAGGAAACAGGCATTTTGAGAGGTTAGTTAACCTGCACACAGTTAAGCAGGTAAGTTATTGGTGGATTCAGGGTTTGGAGCCAAGTTTCCCTAACCCCAGAGTCTATGTAGTTATCATCCCCGGCCACTGTCCACAAAAACAGCTATGTTACTGAGAACTTCCTGCAGACTGGTAGGATGCAGAGCACTTTACATGCCTTATCTTGTTTAATTATCAGAATCAAATTCCATGAGGTAGATACGCTTCTTATCCCCATTTTACAGATGAGGAAAGCAAGGTTCAGAGAAGCTAAGCAATCTCCACAAATTTTTATAGCAAAGAATTTAAATCCAGGCTGCCTAACTCTTAAAATCCATTCTGACATCTATTGAGTTTGACTGCCAGGCAGTGAGCAAGATGCCCCTGGGAGGCTGATAACAGTAATTGGTGATCATGACTCCTGATATCCACTATAACCCAGGGCGACGCACTTGCCTAACTAGCCCCATTTTCTGAGCTGTCATTAGGGGCTATTTCCACTTTCTCTGATGTATCACTTTCCTGCACTTTCTGAGAGCTATTGATTTGCTCAGATTAAGACAAGCTCCAGCGTATTTCACATGTTAGTTTACTGCGCTTCCTGCAAGAATATGGAGGAATCATAAATAGTCCAGAAAGCGGCCCCCATGTATTATGCAAGCCCTCGCCACATTGCTATAGGAGGAGTCTGCCAGCAGACTCCCAGAATACATTTCTTGACCCAAACCTGACGTTATGTGACTGCAATGTTCCAAATGTGCATTTCAGTATCAGGCAATGAGAGGGTTCCATGCTTGGTGATGAGCAGGGTCTATGCAGAACAAATTCACCAGCCTGTGTAGCGGGGATTCTTAACCAGTCCTGCATGACTGAGGATCTGAGAACGTTCGTTATATATGTATGTATTTTCCTGGAGAGAACGCCCATAACTTTTACAATATTCTCAAAGGAGTGCATGACTCAGAAACCAGTTTTAAGACTATAGTTCTAGATTAAAAATCACTGAGAGAGGAAGCTTCCAACATCAAAACTAAACCCCTAAACCCTGAATCCTTTTTTTTAATCCTTTTTTTTAATGTTTTTTTTTTTCTTGAGAGACAGAGAGACACAGCATGAGCAGGGGAGGGTCAGAGAGAGAGGGAGACACAGAATCTGAAGCAGGCTCCAGGCTCTGAGCTAGCTGTCAGCACAGAGCCTGACACGGGGCTCGAACCCACGAACCGTGAGATCGTGACCTGAGCCAAAGCCGGATGCTTAACTGACTGAGCCACCCAGGCGCCCCCCTGAATCCTTTTTTAATGAAAATTGCAATGTCCCTTGAGGCAGAAATGCACCTTCCTTTTGCATCAATGATTTATGCTATAATGAATAATTGTTCTCTCTGTTCTCTATTTCTGGGGAGAGAGAGAGAGTAACAGAGGGAGCACCATGTGCCAGGTACTGCCCTAGAGATAGGACTTCCTTCATATCATTCTCTCAATTAAACCTCAAATATGTGTCTTAGGTATATACCACTATTAGCTCCATTTTATATAAAAAGAAATTGAATCTTACAGAGGCATAGAAACTTACCCAAGGTCAGTTAGTAAGTCTGTCTAAATCCTAAGATGGATACAAATCCTAGATTTGTAAGTCAAAATAGAGAACAAATAATAGAAAAAAATTCAAATAATATATTTCCTTTCTTAAATATTTCTTTTTTAATATCTCTTGTTTAAGGAAGAAAAAAATTATTGGAAAAAATCCCCCCCACCCAAAGTTTTCTAGGAAGCCTATGCCAGATTTTTTTCTTTTTTTTCTCTTTTCTCAAAATAATTTCGAATTGTTATTATAAATAAGACTTTGCTGAGGCCCATCTGGTGGGACCATGATTTTATTGCTCCCCTTGCGTTACTGGGTGGTGTGAAGATGAGAGGGGAAGGGGACCTGCCGGGAAGGGGCCAAAAATGAATGAACGTGGAGATTCCGTGACTCTTACAGTGACCATCTGTCCAGCTTCTCAGTCGGGCACTAGGGCCACCAGGCAAAGAAGAGAGCTATTTGTGATGATTTGAAATTGAAAACACTGAATTAAAATTCACCCCAGGTGAATTTCCTCAGTCAGACATTGAGAGAGTGTTCATGCCTAGATGTTACAGAAAACCATTTCACAGGACTCAGTGTCCGATCAGGAGTTCGAAGGACTAAGTCACCTTCTATACTCTGTTTCTTAAGTCAGAGCTGGGAGCCTACAGCATGTATGTAACGTAAATGCATCTGGCCTGCACTCTAGACACACCTTCACAGGTGAGAGAACTTATTCCTATGCTTGTTCTGCCCTGCACCTTGTCCAGTGGGCCAGTCCCGACTTGTCCTTCAAGATTAGGACCACCTTTGGAAAACCTTTCCAGACCCCTCCTAGCTACACCAGGGTCTGCTTCTCGCTGCTCTGCCAGCGCCCATTGAATGTCACTCTCATCACACTTGTCATACTCTTCTGTCAGTGTCAATTTCTTCATTGTCTGCTTCACCAGATTCTAGGCTCCCTGAGATCAAGTTCATGCCTGGTACATAACAGATGTTCAAAAATGCATAAACTAACAACTTTGTATTTGTTTTTTCCCCACCCAAAAGCAATTGTAAGGATTAGTGGGGTTTTTTTTAAATGTTTATTTATTTTGGGAGAGAGAGAGAGAGAGAGCGTGCACGAGCAGGGGAGGAGCAGAGAGAGAGGCAGAGAGAGAATCCCAAGCAGGCTCTCTGCTGATAGCATATGTGGGCTCGAACCCATGAACCGTGAGATCATGCCCTGAGCTGAAATTGAGAATCAGATGCTTAACCAAATGAGCCATCCAAGTGCCCTCACAGGGATTAGTGTTAAGGAAGAACCAACTAAAGACACTTATGACTATGTAAAAAAAGGAGGGGGGGCTTCATTAACCTCCTGTCAAGACTAGTTAAGTGCCAAGAGGTAAAAACATCCTAAGGCAGTATGCTAGTTGTCTATTGTTACATAATAAATCACTCTACACTTCGTACATAATCTTTCATTGTGTCTGTGATCAGGAATTTAGATAGGCCATATCTCGTCTCTGGATGTGATGTCTGGGGCTCATTCACTCCCACCTCTGACAGCTGATACTGGCTACTGCCTCAGGGGCCTAGCTGGGGCTATCAGCCAGAACAACCCCCACAGATGGCCTTTCAATGTGACTTGAGCTTCCTTACAACATGGCGGCTGACTTCCAAGGGCAAGGATCCTGAGAGAGCAAGGGCCAAGCCAAAATCACTTTTGTATTTATGACCTGACCTCAGAAATCACATCGTATCACTTGTGCCATATTCTGTTGGTTGCAGCATTTACAAAAGGTCCTTCTCGGTTTAAGGGAGGGGACAAAGACTTCATCTCTCAATGATGGAATGTCATCATTGTAAGTAGAGCCTGTGGAATGGGATGCATACTGGTGTGGCCATCTCTGAAAAGGGCAACCTGCCACAAGCACTCATGGGGAAAAGGCCAAAGTCTATCTAATAGAATATGTATAAGAACCCCTTATGTGATATAAGAGATATGAATCCAGGCAGATGGAGTTCATGAAGGCCGTGTGTTTTTCCTTTGCTGCCAGAAGGTAGGTAATTATAATTCTATCAGGAATGCCAATAGGGAGAGAAAGATTTAACACCTTGTGATGGAGATCTGGAACGTTAGAGAGTCCTGTTTCCAATTATGAGCTCTACAGTGTCTTCTTGCAAGGCTGAGGCAGCTGTGGTTGCCAGAGTGACACATCTGAGGTCATCTACAGACATCACCTCATTCCTGGCTCACTGTCACTTCAACACACTCTTGTTATAGTCCCTAATTATTTCATTATCCAGATTGATGATATTCTGATCTCTCAGCTTCTTGGCATCCTGTGCCAATGATCTTGTCCTCCAACCATCTCAGTTACTCACTCCCATGCTCAATGGGTTATACCCTTGATTTTATCATCACCTCTTATTGTAGTCATCTATAATCCATATTTAAGGTGTCTGTTTCAGCCCCAACGATTCTTTGATGCCACACGAACCTGTAGTCCCTTGATCCTACCATCTTTTCACTGCCCATAACCCGCTCATGAGCTTGCTCCCCACCCACCTAAATCAGAGGCTTGTCATCAAATCACCCTTTTGCATATGCTCTCCACTCCCTCACCGTCCCCCTCTCTTCTGTCCATTCTTCTAACAAACCCAACCCCAATTAATGTCATCCACCGCACCCTCCGTAGCTGCCACCATTCAGGGAGTGGTCTCACTCTAAATTCATGACAGCAACCCCAAGTGGGTCCGCACTGGTGCCTGCAGTCAGGCTCTCCTCAAAAGGGGGACGCAGAAATGCTACCTACTTCAGGCTGCCCGTCTGCCCCAGAGCTGTAACCCCATAGCTCTGGGTCAGAGCCCACCGTCTGCCAGGCAATTGTGGCACTGCTGCTCTGGCCTTAATGCACACTCGGCCAACCTTCAGGAACATGAAGAAATTCTCTTACAAAAACAGCTTCTCTCTGCTGACACCCCAGCTTTCTGGTGGCTTCAAAACCAAAGTCTGGTGAAGTGACATCCTCTCTGAGGGCACCCTTTCCATTTCCGCTTCAATTTTCTGTACACTCAGCGTTGCTGAGAGCACTATTTTGATGTCTTCTATTCTTAGCACCAAGAACAAAGTTACATATTCAGATAGACCAAAATTAGAAGAGCAGCACATTGATTTTCCAAATTCTTTGAGAACTCAAGAACACCTGAGGGGTTGGGGGTGGAAAGGGCTGTTACCAAGTCACTCTGGGTCTGGGGTGAGGGGCCTGGAGACTGACGTTATGGAGATGTGTCACCTTGGGCAAGTCCCTTTAGCTGTCTGGGTCCCAGTCTTATCATCTGCAAAGCGAGGGGACTGGATAAGGTATTTCCTAAGGTCCTTTCTAGATCTTTTGTTCTGACTTTGTCACAGAGTGCTACAATGTGCACAGTTGGCCCTGTTTTTTCTGCCTCTACTTCATTTATCCATCAGTTTTTCAATCAAGTAAAGGCTCACTTCATGCTCAGAAGGTACAAAGATAAAAAACACAATACATACCCTCTCAGAGCTCACTATAATCCTATGGTTATGTCTTAATGCAACATATGCTTCAAAGAAAGTATGTTCAAAGTGTGATAGCAACAAAGTAGAAAAGGAGATGGGGGGTAGGGGATAAAAAGAAAGAAAAGGAGATTAGTTCTATCTGTGGAGGTTACAATCCTTCACAGAGGAAGTGGCATTAGAGAGTAAGTATTCTTGGGGCACCTGAGTGGCTCAGTCAGTTGAGGATCTGGCTTCGGCTCAGGTCATGATCTCATGGTTCATGGGTTCGAGCCCCATATCAGGCTGTGTTCTAACCGCTAGCTCAGAGTCTGGAGCCTGCTTCAGATTCTGTGTCTCTTTCTCTCTCTGCCCCTCCCCTGTTCACGCTCTGTCTCTCCCTGTCTCTCAAAAATAAATAAATGTAAAAAAAATTGTTTTTTCATGAAAGAGAGTAAGTATTCTTAAACAACTTTGCCAGGGTGTGGTGGAAGAAAAGATACAGAGGACATTGCAGGTCCAAAGACAAAGTGAATCTTGGGGACAAACTCCAAGTTTTCCATATGCCTGATCAGTAGATACATGAGGTCCATGTATCAGGGCATGAGGCTGAAAAAGATGGGAACCCTCTCTCTTTTTTTCTTCTCATTTAACAAAAATCTCATTTTAGAATTATCCCAAGTTTCAAATACAAATCAAAACCACACTGAGATACCACCTCAAGCCGGTCAGAGTGGCTAAAATGAACAAATCAAGAGACTATAGATGCTGGCGAGGGTGTGGAGAGACAGGCACCCTCCTACACTGTTGGTGGGAATATAAACTGGTGCAGCCGCTCTGGAAAACAGTGTGGAGGTTCCTCAAACTATTGATAGAACTCTCTTATGACCCAGCAATAGCACTGCTAGGGATTTATCCAAGGGATACAGGACCATAGGAGCACATGTACCCCAGTATTCATAGCAGCACTTTCAACAATAGCCAAATCATGGAAAGGGCCTAAATGCCCATCAACTGACAAATGGATCAAACAGATGTGGTTTATGTACACAATGGAATACTACATGGCAATGAGAAAGAATGAAATCTGGCCATTTGTAGCAACGTGGGTGGAATTCGAGGGTGTTATGCTAAGTGAAATAAGCCAGTCAGAGAAAGACAGATACCATATGTTTTCACTCATATGAGCATCAGGAGAAACTTAACAGGACCACGGGGAAAGGGAAGGGGAAAAAAATGGTTATGGAAAGGGAGGGAGGCAAGGCAAACCATAAGAGACTCTTAAATACTGAGAACAAACTGAGGGTTGATGGGGAGCGGAGGAGAGGGGAAAGTGCATGATGGGCATTGAGGAGGGCACGTGTTGGGATGAGCACTGGGTGTTGTGTGGAAACCAACTTGACAATAAACTATATTAAAAAAATAAAAGTTAAAAAAATAAAATGACTAAGTAAAAAAAAAAAAAAAAAAGGATTATCCCAAGTTTCTCATTTTTAAGCCAGGGTTTCTCTGCCATTCTTGAAGTCTCACCCTCTCTAGCCTCTCCTTTGTGTTATAGATGCATCCCAAAATTATGCCATGCAAGCATATCATTAATTGAGTATTTCCATGTAATGTGTAAGGCAGCAAATAATAGCTTCATTTTACAGAGAGAAAAGTTAACACAAACATTGATTTGTAGATTGCTCAATATCAGGTAAACAGACCTGAAATATACCTGGCTCCCTCCTTCATGAAAATTCCATGACTTTATTTTTACCTTAAAGTCAAGAGAAATAAGTAATCTTGACTGACGTCTGCAATATTACATTGGGAATAAGGGTTAGATTTTGAGTTATGGCTTTAAGGAACTAAATACTGTGAATACCATATAGGGCTAGGGAAGAAAGCATAACATAAATTAATACTCAGAATATGAGTTGGCAAAACTACAGCTTCATGAAAATAGCTGCTTCTTTTTCCCAGACTAAGTTTTTCATAAGGAAACATTTTGCCTTTCTAAAAATCAGTGTGAGGGGCACCTGCGTGGCTCATTTGTTGAGCATCTGACTTCAGCTCAGGTCATGATCTCACAGTTCATGGGTTCAAGCCCCATGTTGGCTCTGTGCTGACAGCTCAGAGCCTGGAGCCTGCTTTGGATTCTGTGTCTCCTCTCTGTGCCCCTCCCCTGCTGGCGCACACTCTCCTCTTTCAAAAATAAATAAACATTAAAAAAATTAAAAATTAAAAAATATCAGTGTGAGAGGTGGTTGGTCACCCAAACTTCACAAGACAGTAGCACCCAGGTGGGTCACTAGCATCCAGGATTTGGCCTTATGGCCTGAGGGACCGAAAAATTCAACTATTCATTCTCCGGAAACGGATCTGGGTTTAAGCAAGCTCTTTATATTGTGTCTCTAGCACCACCTACTGGGAAACAAAGTGCCTTTATTTGGATTCTTATTGGAAAGGGAGAAACCCGAGTCAGATAGCAAAGAGAAAGGAGAAAGGGAGGAAAGAGATGCTTAGCAGATTGTCAGAAACAGAGCTTAAGTATATTAGATTGAAGTTACTTATATAAAGATGTTACCACTACAACAAAATTACAGACTGTCTTACTTATCAGACACACATATATTCACTCTATATAGTAAAAAGATTTCAAAAAGTACACAACTAGAATTCACAAACACAAAAAGCATCCCATAAAATGTAACCACAGGCTAAGAATACTTAGAACATGTATATGGCATAGTAATGGCATAAAATGCCTCTATTAAACAAGTCTCTCAGATTGAATCACAAATCAAACCCCAACAGAAGGCTGTGTATAAACCAAGTCATACAAAAAGGTTGAAAACATGAGATTTCAAAAGCAAACCAAGCAAATAAAAGCCAAATGAAAGCAGAAGGTTTCAATCTTAACATCAGTAAAGGCTGATTCCAGGACAGAAAGCAAGACGCTTTGTAATGATAAAGGACAGAATTTACAAGGCGCCTCGTGGCTCAGTCGGTTAAGCATCAGTTAAGCGTCGGACTCTTGATTTCGGCTCAGGTCTTGATCTCACACGAGCCGTACATTGAGCTCCACACTGGACTGTGTGCTGACAGCACAGAGCCTGCTTGGGATTCTCTCTCTCTCTCTCTCTCTCTCTCTCTCTCTCTCTCTCGGCCCCTCTTCTGTTCTCTCTCTCACTCTCTCTCAAAATAAATAAATAAACTTTAAAAAAAAAAAAGGATGCAATTCACAATAAAAGTTCACCATATCTGAGACCATAAAGAAAACCTCAGATAATTTCACAAAATATGAGTAATTCAGCCAAAGCTTGACCTAGAAATGTTTAAACTCTTAATAATTCTTGGATCAAAAAAGAAGTCAAACCCCAAAACTAGCAGTATCTAGAAAATAAGTAATATATCATAATTGTATAGAATGGAAATATATACTTAATACATATCAGAATATATAATAAATGGGAATATGATGTTATCATTTTATATAATGGAAACTCCTACATGTGATATAAAGCCTATTGCTCAGAACAACATTGAAGCATTAAATACTCTTACTAATCCAAAAAAATGTGAAAATAAATGAACTAGGCATCTAATGCAAGATATTTGAAAAAGAATAACAAAATAGGGGCGCTTAGGTGGCTCATTTGGTTAGGTGTCCAACTTCAGCTCAGGTCATGATCTCATGGTTCTTGGGTTTGAGCCCCACCTTGGGCTCTGTGCTGACAGCTCAGAGCCTGGAGCCTGCTTCAGATTCTGTGTCTCCCTCTCTTTCTGCCCCTTCCCTGCTCATGCGTGCACGCGTTCTCTCTCTCTCTCTCAAAAATATATAAAACATTAAAGAACAAAATAAACCCAAGAGAACAAAATAAAAATATAATTAAAAGCAGAAATTGTGATTTTGAAAAGAGAAGGAAAAATATAGTACTAATACATAAATCCAAGACCTGCTTTGTTGGAAGAAAAAAACCCCCACAAAAACAGATAAAGCATCAGCCTACCTATTCAATGCACAAAGTTAGAAATGAGCATAGGCAAATAGCCACAAAGAGAGAAAATTGACCGGATCATAAGTTACTGTCTTCCTTGACTCTACACATAAATGAAAGTGATAGAGGTGGGATACATAAGTTTCTAGAAAAATATAAATTTGCAATTATGACACCAGAAAAAAAATTTTAAGTAATCATAGAAAAAATAGAAATATGAACGGCACATAGAATTATCTAATGAAATACACTGGAATAAATTTAGTAACAACCGGGGTGCCTGGGTGGCTCAGTTGGTTAAGTGTTCAACTTTGGCTCAGGTCAGATCTCATGGTTTGTGGGTTTGAGCCCCGCATCAGGTTCTGTGCTGACAGCTCAGAGCCTGGAGCCTGCTTCGGATTCTGTGTTTCCCTCTCTCTCTGCACCTCCCCCATTTATGCTCTGTCTCTCTCTGTCTCAATAATAAAGAAACATTTAAATAAATAAATAAATAAATATTTAGTAACAACCTTGAAGACAAATTGAGTGAAAAGAGCAAGGTGGAAACAGACTATATTGTTGTGTGTGTGCATGGGTGTGCATTTACACGCTGGATATCCTTGTCTTATCTCCAAAAGGGTGTGAGCGTGACCATTGCTTCTGGTGGAGAAAACCAGATCTGTGGGGAACAAAGATGAGAGAGATTCTTGGCATCGCATAGTATTTTGTACCTTTTACATTAGTAAGTGATGTGTACAAATATTACCCATCCCAAAATTCTTTTTCATATAAGTAGAACCAAGGCAAAGGAAATAGTTGGTTTTCAGGGATGTCTTCAATAAAAATGCTTCTTGAGGTACCTGGGTGGCTCAGTTGGTTGAGCGTCTGACTTCAGCTCAGGCCATGATCTCATGGTTTGTGGGTTCAAGCCCCGTGTTGGGCTCTGTGCTGACAGCTCAGAGCCTGGAGCCTGTTTCAGATTCTGTGTCTCTCTCTCTCTCTCTGCCCCTCCCCAACTCATGCTCTGTCTCAAAAATAAACTATATTAAACAAAAAAATTTTTTTTAATTAAAAAAAAAAAGAATGCTACTTAATTTTTCCTAACACTGACTCAGGTAAGAGGATTCTTTTGCGTGCTTCCCAACTCCCTTGGTTTAACAGTGGACACCAGGTGCTAGGGTGTCATCGACCAGGTCTCTGTGTCCCCCTCGGGTGCTTTGGACCCCAGACATCCTCACAGCTCTGTGTGAACTTACAGACTCCACTTCATGTACCAGGAGGATTATGTTTCTGAAAGGCAGCTCTGGGTTTAAGAAAAAGATGCCCTCCGGGTGACTGGGTGGTTCAGTTGGTTAGGCAACCAACTCTTGATTTTGGCTCAGGTCGTGATCTCACAATCGTGAGATCGAGCCCCAAGCCAGGCTCTTCATTGACAGTGTGGAGCCTGCTTGGGATTCTCTCTCCCTGCTCTCTTTGCCCCTCCCCCACCCCCTCTGTGTCAATATAAAAAACATTCAAAAAAAACCAAAAAGGATTCCCGTTTTCACCCAAAGGTAGGAGATTTAGCAATACACAAAAGCAGAACTAAATGCTTTGAATGGCTAAAAGTCGGTTCTCCTTTCACTTGTTTAAATCTTTTAAGGTAAGGTACAAGTTCCTGATTTCAGACCCACTTTGCATGCCACCTCTCTCCCCTGAAACTAGTGTAGAAACCAAGTTCCTAAAACCTCTCCATCTGACCACATGAAAGGAAAAAGTAATTCTAACCCTAAAAGGGTTGTTAACTAGCCTCTGTATTCACTTTTAAAATACATGACACAGGGACGCCTGGGTGGCTCAGTCAGTTAAGTGTCCACTTCGGCTGAGGTCGTGATCTCACATTTGTGGGTTTGAACCCCGCGTTGAGCTCTGTGCTGACAGCTCAGAGCCTGGAGCCTGCTTTAGATTCTGTGTCTCCCTCTCTCTCTGACCCTTTCCTGATCAAACGGTCTCTCTCTCTCAAAAAAAAAGAAAGAAAATTAAAATACATGATATAGCTCTAGGACAAAAGAAAACCTTTAAAGAAACTAGATTGGGCTACAGAATGAATAAGGCACGGGAAACAGCCTAAGGAATATAGTCAGTGGTATTGCAACAGCTCTGTATGATGACAGACGGTAGCTGTACTCAACGGTGAGCACAGCATCCTGTACTGAGAAGTTGAATCACTACATTGAACACCTGAAACGAATGCAATATTGTGTGTCAACCGTGCTCACATAAAAGACCATTTTTTAAGTAAGTCCTGAAACGAAACTGGATCGTGGTGTGAGGCTTGGAAACAGAGTCCCTGACCTCTTTCAAGAGAGCATGACCAGAAGCCTCCAGCCCGCTGCCCGTTCCTCTGCCTCTTCCCACCAGGAGAAGTTGCTCCAGTCCAAGGAACTGCCTTCGACTTGAGGAGGCCCGTGGAGCTGGGCAAACACCTGCAGGACTTCCGCATCCAGGGCTTTGACCACAATTTCTGCCTGAAGGGATCTAAAGACAAGCACTTTTGTGCACGGTAGGTTCTCTTCCCTGACCGCCTCTGTAGGGAGGAGGAGATGTCACCTCTTCCTCTGGCCACCTCCATGCACTGACTACGCCGCAGGGACCCACAGAGCCACGTCTTCCCAAAGCCCCGGGTCCGGGTCCGCAGAGCAGCGCCGGGGAACGCGCTCCCCTCCCCGCCACGCCGTCATCCCCGTGCTCCCACCTGGCATCCTGTCGCTCTCTGCGCCTTCTCTCCCCATCGGAGCCTGTTCTCTAAGGCCCCCTTTTTGTGAGGAGCGCTAATGCCTTTGGACTGCCGCCTCTGCTTTCCTTGAACTTCCGGCGTCTGGTTTGTGACGCAGGGAACGTCAGAGGCTGCCCTTCTCCGGGGCGCCCACCACCAGAGTCTTGCCTGACGGGCGTTCGAGTGCCCGCTAGCTCTCTCCCTCCTCCTCGCTAACTTCCCGACTCCTCACGCCACCTCTGCATCCCCACCTCTGCCCGAGCGTCTTACCCCCGACTTGGCATCAGCAAATAAAATGTCTGTAGGATAAGTGGATTTTAAATGAAGCAGAGGGGGCGCCTGAGTGGCTCAGTCAGTTAAGCGTCCGACTTCGGCTCAGGTCACGATCTCACGGCTCGTGGGTTCGAGCCCCGCATCAGGCTCTGTGCTGACAGCTCAGAGCCTGGAGCCTGTCTTCAGATTCTGTGTCTCCCTCCCTCTCTGACCCTCCCCTGCTCATGCTGTCTCTCTCTCTCTCTCTAAAATAAATAAAAACAGTAAAAAAATTTTTTTTTTCTTTTTTAATGAAGCAGAGAAAATGATTCTAATAGAAACTTCAAACGCTTTCTGTCCCTCAGAGCCCCAGTCCCTGTGTTCTTCCGGAAGGAGTCCACGATTCTCTTGCCCAGTGCTCACATTTCTCTTTCTACTGCCCCCACCTGGTGGAGACTCCTGCCTTCTCTCCCTTATTCAAGTCCTGGGCCCTCCCCTTCCTGAACATCTTTCCCTCAACCTCTTTTTTTTTTTAATGTTATTTATTTTTGAGAGAGAGAGAGAGAGACAGCGTGAGCAGGGGAGGGTCAGAGGTGGGGAGGGGGGCGGGGGGGGGGGCGGAAATACAGAATCTGAAGACAGGCTCCTGGTTCTGAACTAGCTGTCAGCACAGAGCCTGATGCGGGTCTCGAACCCATGAACCGTGAGATCATGACCTGAGCCGAAGCCGTAAGCGCAATCGACTGAGCCACCCAGGCACCCCCCCTCAACCTCTTGATTGACTATATACATTGTTGGGATGTTTTACCTCTCGGTAAGATGGTAAGACTGAGGCTTTTATTTATCCACATCCCTTCAACACCAAGTATGGGACCGGGTAGGTACTCTTAGCTCCATAGAGGCCTGGGGTTTTTGTTGTTGTTGTTGTTGTTTTGTTGTTGTTGTTTTTAAAGGAAACCGTGAATCTAGCAAAAACCAACAGCACATCTGTTCTTGGGGGAAATCTGACTCAAAAACACAGCTTGCTCTAGCCACAGGGAAGGGCGACAGTTTAATTTAGAAAAGCATCTCTTCTCTTTCCAAAGACACAGCTGGTGGCTTTGCCAGGCCAAGCGGAAAGTGCCAGCTCTTCCTGAGCAAGAATCTCAGCCCCTCCAGAATCAAACCAGTGTGCCCCTGCAACCCGCCCCCGCCCCCCAGCATACATACACACACAGCGGGCTGGGGCGAGCCTTCCTCAGAGATGCCAAGATCAGTGAGAAGCTGCTTTTGGAGGATCCTCAGGACCACCTGCTGGTGCCTCACCCATGAGACTGCGAGAATTTCCCATCATGCCCTTCTTATCTATGTCTCCATGTATCTTGTCCCTGCTGTGTGACTGGGTCTGATTACTGTCTCAAGGCTGCTTCCCAGCAGCTCCCACTGTCCCTGCTGGCTTTTCCAAGCGCTATACTCCT
Organism: Suricata suricatta; assembly: GCF_006229205.1. Lineage (NCBI taxonomy): Eukaryota > Metazoa > Chordata > Mammalia > Carnivora > Herpestidae > Suricata > Suricata suricatta. Next base: position 134,867,339 of record NC_043703.1, on the reverse strand, counting down.
TGTAATTTGCTTTATCCTCAGGGTCTGTCATGCTGGAAGTGGGCGGGTTCTGGAGGTGTACACCACCCAGCCGGGGGTCCAGCTTTACACGGGCAACTTCCTGGATGGCACACTGAAGGGCAAAAGTGGAGCAGTTTATCCCAAGCACTCTGGCTTCTGCCTCGAGACCCAGAGCTGGCCTGATGCAGTCAATCAGGTAAAGCTACAGGCCAGCCTCTCCATGGGGCTGCGTCCAAGGTCACACTGTATGACAGAGGTCACAACACTCAAGTCAGCTCTGACTCAAAAGTCCACGTGTGTTCTCTTCTCTAAGTCATAATAAGCACAGGAAACCCATAGCCAAGCTACTAATGTAGGATTTACATATTTTTTTAATCTCCTATTTCGTGCCTTTGAAGCAGTTACTCAGTTTAATGTTGCTCCTTGCCAATAGTATGCATCTTCTGTAACCATACTTTTAAGATGCCCTGTCGTCTCTTCCTATTTGTTTACTGGTAACTTCTTTTTCTAGCCACTGCCTAGAGAAGTGCTCCTCAGAGCACGGGCTCAAAAGACGCTTGCAGCTTGCCCCAGAATGTAAATCCACACGGGGAAGTGCTGCCTCAGCGACACGGGCTCAGCCATGTAGCTGATTTTCATCCTGGCTCGAATTCTTTAGCTCATTGCAAACCGGTAACAAACAGTAGTTACGTTGGCAACTGGTTCCCAGAGCTGGTCTGGGACCAGGCCGGAAGCCATCCTGAATGGCTAAGGGCGTGACCCAGGCTGGCAAGGTGTAACCTGCATTGTTTTTCTCTTCACAGCCCAACTTCCCTTCTGTGCTGCTGAGGCCTGGTGAGGAGTACGACCACACCACTTGGTTCAAGTTTTCGGTTGCTTAAGGAAGTGTAAAGACATGACCTCCAGGGCCAGGCTGAGAGCCCCTTGGACAGCCTGTCTCCTGTCCAGAGAGGAGATGAGGATTTATAGGCTTCACAAGTGATCCTGTGACTCAAAATCATATAAAGTGTAGCTTCACAGTGATTAATCAGAATTGTGATTTCCTTTCCCGGTGACTGGCTACAGGTCAGTCTAATGACCAGCTGTATCCTCCGTGTGGTTAAGAGGATCCAACCACCTTGTCTTCGCCTAAGCCTGGACCCTGACCCGGAAGGGGTACACAGCCCCTTGCTGTGTTGGCTGTCTCTCTGCCCTGCTTTCTTCTCTTTACCCTTCCTTTTTTTGATCCTACTCTCATTCCGTTTCTTTGTCCTCCTCTCCGCCTCAAGCCACCCCATCCCTGTGCAGCACTTCAGAGTTTTCAGTCACATTGATAAGGCAGCAGATGATTGAGTGAAGGAGCCGGGGCTTAGGGAGGGTAAATGACCCTCATAAAGGCACAGCCTGTTTTAGTGAGGACTTGACATCAGGTCGTGCACATTCAAGTCCCCTTCTGTTTCCATTTCAGTCTGCCAAAGTATTCCTAGGATCACTGACCTTTGTTAGGTCCAGCCTTTCTTTCCAGATTCATACTTATGAGAAGCATTAGTCTGAGTTTAGCTGTCTCTAAGGATACGACTTACAGGGCCAGGTCAAAATATCCAGGAAGAAGCTATCATTTTGATCTCTGCCCTTGTGGTAGAGGAAGCCCAAGTTCAGCCATGGCATGGAAGCAAGCTAGCCCCTGGAGACAGCTGTTAGTGTGGAGAGGGCCTTCCCTGAGGACTGTACATTGCACCTGGCACAAGACGCTGTTACATAGTTGGGCCTAGAGCGCTCCCCTTTCCTGAACAATTGAATCATCAGCGATGGGTTTGGGTTGGTGGTTGGTTTAGGTTTTTAAAGATATGTATCTTCCACAGTTATATACTAGTCATCAGTTGAAATAAAACCCGAACTTGCACCTTCGGGAGGCTCCCAGTGTCTTCGCTCATCTTTAACATCTGTCAGACACAGACCTTCAGAAAATTGACCATGTATAGGGTGTGTTCTGGATCCCTTTGTGCTCTTCCGGTACGAGCCCCAACACCTTCTAGAAGAAAGTCACCTAACTGGCTGCCTACTGAGCTTCCCATACTTTGTGAGGAACAACAATAAACCAAAAAAACCATGGATTTTTTTTAAAGATCATTTCAGCATGGACTTTCTGGATACCTACCACGTATACAGTTCTCTGCTGAGTCTTAAGGAATTTAAGTAATGTCTAAGATGTAGTGTATTTCCTCAGGGAGATCAGTCTCTCTGGATGAGACAAGACGAATAGTGACAATCAGATGGTGTAGAGTTGCATCATGACAGACCAAACTTTACTGCTGGTGTTTACTACATGGGCAAACAAACCAATTTTGGGGACTGGGCAAGGCAAAGGGATTAGACATGAGATGTCTTGAAGGTAAGTCCACGTCCATAGGACAACTAAAACTGGCCACTGGTCCAATTCTTCCGCAGGCCCTCCCTGTGCCTGCGACGAAGGACCTGAAAAGGTGGACAGCAAATTCTTCAGGCAGCCAGGGCCTTGAGCAAGATGCTGAGGCCCAGGACCTGTGGTTCTGTCTCTTCCCAAGTGGCTTTGAGCAGGCAGTGGGGGAGGGTGGGGGTGTCTCACCACATTACTGTTGAGAGCTGCACAACCTAGACTTCCATCACATATCCTTCTTCTAGGACCTCTGGACAACTGAATTCTTACCCTGTTACCAACTTACCTGGATTCATTGCCACTATGGTTGCCAAAAGGATGTTTGAAGAAGTTATTTCATCTGACCCTTACAGCCTATAATGAGGTAGCAGAATCCCCATTAAGAGGTCCCTGGCTGGAAAAAGTAATAGTCCTGATCCAGAACGCAAGCCCTTCAATAAGAAGCCCCGGGTATGCTCTGCTGGCACCACACTCCCAAAAAGAGTCCCAAGATGTTCCGTTCAGAGGGAAAAGTTGAAGAGTCTTAACACACAACAGGTGACTGGGTGGCTCGGTTGGTTAAGCGTCTGACTTCAGCTCAGGTCATGATCTCAGGGTTCATGAGTTTGAGCCCTGTGCCGGGCTCTATGCTGACAGCTAGCTCAGAGCCTGGAGCCTTTCTTTGGATTCTGCCTACTTCTCTCTCTGACCCTCCCCTGCTCACACTGTCTCTCTCTCTCAAAAAAAAATAAATAAAACATTAAAAAAAAATTTTTAAAACCACACAGTACTTCGTAAGTGGAGAATTTTTATTCAATCACCATTAGTAGTAATGTAGATTGATGCAACTTTTTTGGAGGGAAATTTGGCAGAATCTGAATATTGGCAAACTTGCAAAACTCATGATCTATAATTCCACTTTTAGAAATCTTTTCTATAGAAGTCCGTCAGAGAAAGACAGATCTCACATGATTTCACTCGTAGAATTTGAGAAACTTAACAGATGATCAGAGGAGAAAGGAAAAGTAAAATAGAAACAGAGAGGCAAACCATAAGAGATTCTTAAATACAGAGAACAAACGGAGGGTTGATGGTGTGGGGAAAACGGATGATGGGCATTAAGAAGGGTGCTTGTTGGGATGAGCACTAGGTGTTGTTACATGTGAGTGATGAATCACTGGATTCTCCTGAAGTCAAGACTACACTGTTAACTTGAGAATTAAACAAAAAAAAAAAGGTTTTTCAATAAAATTTTGTTTTGCCTGCTCGGAAAAAAATCCTCTCTATCTGTTAATCTATCTGTAAAGACATTCAGACAAGGATATTCACTGCAATTTAATCAGTAATAATGAAAAATTGAAAACTACCTAAACATGCATCGATACAAGAATGGGTAAATAATAATCCGTACAATGGAATACTACATGGCCACTAAAAGAGATGATCAGGGGCTCCTGAGTGGCTCAGTCATGTAAGTGACCAATTTTTTATTTTGGTTCAGGTCATGATCTCACAGCTCGTGAGTTCAAGCCCCACATCAGGATCCCTGCTGACAGCACAGATCCTACTTGGGATTCTCTCTCGTTCTCTCTGCCCCTCGCCTGCTCATGCTCTCTCAAAATAAACTTTAATTAAAAAAAAAAAAAAAGATCAGGATGCCAGGGTGGCTCAGTCGGTTAAGCATACAACTTCAGCTCAGGTCATGATCTTATAGTCCATGAGTTTGATTCCTACATCAGGCTCTGTGCCAACAGCTCAGAGCCTGGAGACTGCTTCAGATTCTGTGTCTCCTTCTTTCTCTGCCCCTCCCCTGCTCATACTCTGTCTTTCACTCTCAAAAATGAATGTTTAAAAAAAATTTTTAAAGAAAATCAAATCTAGAAGGGCTAAACAAGTTATTAACAGTTGGGTCCTCTAGGAAATAGAATTTGGAGGAAAACTGAGAACTTTCAGTTTTAACTTTATTTACATTGTTTGAATTGCCAAAGACCAGCATCTTCCATTGGCAATTAAAATTTTAAATCAGTGGGGTGCCTGGGTGGCTCAGTCGGTTAAGCAGCTGACTTTGGTCATGATCTTGTGGTCCATGAGTTCAAGCGCCATGTCAGGCTCTGTGCTGACAGCTCCCTCTCTCTGCCCTTACCCTGCTCATGTTCTGTCTCTCTCCCTCAAAAATTATTAAAACATTAAAAAAAATTTTTTTTAATTTTAAGTCAGCAAAATGAGAGCAGAAATGACACTTCCCACTCACGCTGTTTCAAAATAAACTTAACAAAATAAATTAAAACTTTAAAAAATTTCAAACTTAAGAGTTGTAACAACTGTACAAAAAATCCCCCGCCCCCCCAATTCAGAGATCCCACTCAAATTCCACCACCTATCTCGGTGTCCTTCCTGGCAAAAGGACCCACCCAGGAGCACAAGTCGCACTTAGTTTCTTCAGTGTCCTCTAATCAGGCACCATCCCAGTCCTCTCTTGACCTTTACAACCTTCCTAGTTTTGAGGATTGCAGGAAAGTTATTTTATCCAATATCCCTCCGATCAGATTGGTGTCATACATTTTTCGTGGGAATATCACTGAAATGATGCTGTGCTCTTCACCCTCAGGTAATGCAAGTTCGGGTGTGGCCTCTCGCTGATGAGGTGAACACTTCACCTGAGTAAGGAGCTGGCTGCCAGCCTTCTTCACTCTAAAGCTGCCAGTACACACTTTAGCCAAAGGGCCTCAGACGTGAAATACTAAGCTGACTGCCACCCATCTACTAGTTTAATTCATTGTTCAATGCAGGCTTATAATATTCTAGGTGCCAGAAATCACTTAGGAAACACTAGAGAAGAAGTAAGAAAAAGTTATTTTCTTATTCACAAGAAAACATAACTACAAACTAGTTCCCAATTTAGTGGTCTCTGGGTTTGAGAATACATTTATTACCCAAGAAGTTGACCCTTGAGCAATGCAGGGGTTCAGGGCATCAATGCCCCCCATGCAATCAAAAATCTATATATAACTTTTGACTCCCCCCAAATTTTACTAACAGCCTATTGACCAAAAGCCTTGCCAATAACATATAGTCAATTAACACATATTTTGCCTGTTATATATATTATATACTGTATCCATAAAGCAAGCTGAGAAAAAAAATTGTTAAGAGAATCATAAGGAAAACACATTTGCAGTACTGTAAAAAACCCACATATCTGTGGGCCTGTGCAGTTCAAACCTATGTTGTTAAGGGTCAACTGTACTTTGTTTTCCTCTGTTCTAAAGAGTTCTTTTAAAAAATAAATAAATGGGTTTGAGCCCTGTGTCAGGCTCTATACTGACAGCTCAGAGCCTGGAGCCTGCCTTGGATTCTGTGTCTCCCTCTCTCTGCCCCTCCCCTGCTCTGTCTCGGTCTTTCTCTCAAAATAACAGCAATAAGAAAAAATTTTAAATATATAAATAAATTACAAAGAAAAAATAAAGTAACATCTTCCAGTCATTAAAAAATAATAAAATAGGGGCGCCTGGGTGGCTCAGTCGGTTAAGCCTCCGGCTTCAGCTCAGGTCACATCTCACGTTCGTGGGTTCAAGCCCCGCGTCAGGCTCTGTGCTGACAGTTAGCTCAGAGCCTGGAGCCTGCTTCCGGTTCTGTGTCTCCTTCTCTCTCTGCCCCTCCCCCTCTCATGCCTGTCTCTTTCTGTATCAAAAATAAATAAAACATTTTAAAAAAATTAAATAAAATAAAAAATAAATACTTAGCCCCAGTAAGGATATGCACCTTTAGGGCAGTTGGAAGATACTGGTAATTAATTGTTTATGAAAGACAATAAAAAGGTTAAGTATGTCAACCTACAAATCTGATGAAAGTATTTTAGAGAAATTGATCTTCTGTGGTAGCAACCAATCAATCCCTTTTCATAAAATACACACAGAAAAGAAAACTTTGATTTGCCTGAGAAAAGACCTACTACATAGTTATGAGACACACAGAGTATGACAAGGGATTGATGAACTCACTGAAGGCGTCAGAAAGAAACAAAACTTCATGACCTAGGGGCGCCTGGGTGGTTCAGTCGGTTGAGCGTCCAGCTTCAGCTCAGGTCATGATCTCATGGTTTGTGGGTTTGAGCCCTGCATCAGGCTCTGTGCTGACAGCTGGCTCCAGAGTCTGTGTCTCCCTCTCTCTCTGACCCTCCCCTGCTCATACTCTCTCAAAAAAACAAACATTAAAAGAACAAAAAAAATTAACGGTCTAATAATAGGACACTTTAAGTTCATGTGAGGTGGTGAAGACAAAAATGGTATTCAGTATGAAAAACACCACACAACCACAGAATTATTATAGCCTTCTTGAAAATGCAAATTAAGTCTCTAGGGCCCCAGGAGTCCATCCCTTCTTTACCATATACCCCTACTACCCACAACCAGACTAGTGCAATTATTTTGAATTTGTGTTTTTTATTTATTTTTGAGAGAAAGAGACAGCGCAAGCAGGGGAGGGTCAGAGAGAGAGGGAGATAGAGATTCTTAAGCAGGCTCCAGGCTAGCTGTCAGCACAGAGCCCAACACGGGGCTCGAGGCCACAAACTTTGAGATCATGACCTGAACCGAAGCCGGACGCTTAACTGACTGAGCTACCCAGGCACCTCTGTATTTTGATCCTTCACAGGTGAGCATTATCATTGACTTCAGTTCAGTGATCTATGGATTCATATTTCAAATTCATGGAACTTATATGTTCTTAGCATTCGCTGTGAGATTTTCACTTTTCCAATTCCCAATCATTTTGCCTATCAAGGTAAGAAAAAGAAACACCTGCACAAACGTTGCTGTAAAGACATAAATTAAGATGGCATGCTGTGGAGGCTGAACTATGGTGACTGTCAGGTAACCAAAGGCAGTCCGATCTCAAAGGACTAAAGGAAGCTGGTGCCAATGAATTCATGGATAGTTTGCAAAAAGAGGAGAAAATATAGGACTATCAGCAGAAGACAGAAAGGAAACACAGCACATACCTCCTGCTCCCTAGCCAGTTCCCATTCAGTCATAATCATCTTAAACAGCTGGATCACCACTTTGCAGTGGGCTATATGGACAGTTATGACAGGAGTATAATCCTTCTCCAAGTTTCAGCTTCTCCTCCAATTACTCAGATCAGATTTCAAGTCTCAGATGCTTTGGGCAGCAGCACTTCCAGCGGTAGCCAAGTTAATTAAGGAGTTCAGGAAATCCTCTTCGCAGAAAGGCAACTATAATGCTGGAGGGAAAAAAGAAAAAAAAAGTGGCAAAACAACTTTGGTGCTCTGGAAACTGGCGTAAAGCATACAATATAATCTGAGATGTGTTTGGAAAACTGCTGAACTTTGTAGAGGAACAGTGGGAGACTGTGGTGTTCCCGATGGGGCTGTTAGCGTTTCTCTACTCCCCCAACTCAGTCATCGTGGAGGTTCTGTCCGGGCAAAATGGGACTTGAAGACCAGTTGGTTGCTGTAGTTCACTCAATTTGGAGTGAAAGGTGATACCAACATCCAATAGCTTTATCAGTAGAAGTAATGATCAACTGCTATACAATAAGCAGGGACACCTGATGGTTCTACTACCCTGAGATTACAATCTGGTGGGAACGGGCAGCTTTCTGATCAGAAGCTGCGCACATGCATAGAAGAGACCAGAGAGGTCCAAGCTGTACACTCCTGGCCAACTCTGAGGCTGCATTCATATGCACAGGAAATTAAAAGGGGTTCCGCAGAAGCAGAAAGTAAAAGCGAGGACAGACTTGAAAACAGCCCAAACATGAAGTCACTCCCCATCTACAGATCCATCAGCAGAGGGCAGAAATCTGATTGGATGAGCTGTCTGGTGGTTGGCTGACCACTATGCTATGCAGACACAGCACAACCCCCTCGAAAACGGAGCTTAAAAATATACACAAGAAAGTTTTTAAAAAATAACCAAAAAGAGGTACCTGGGTGGCTAAGTTGGTTAAGCGCCCAACTTTGGCTCAGGTCATGATCTCAAGGCTTGTGGGTTTGAGCCCTGCATCAGGCTTTGTGCTGACAGTTCAAAGCCTGGAGCCAGTTTTCGGATTCTCTGTCTCCCTCTCTCTCTGCCCCTTCCCCACCCCACTCAAACTCTCTTTCAAAAATAAATAAAAATTTTGGGGCACCTGGGTGGCTCAGTCAGTTAAGTGTCCGGCCTCGGCTCAGGTCATGATCTCATGGTTCGTGGGTTTGATCCCCACGTTGGGCTTTGCGCTGACAGCTAGCTCAGAGCCTGGAGCCTGTCTTCGGATTCTGTGTCTCCCTCTCTCTCTGACCCTCCTCCTGCTCATGCTGCCTCCGTCTCTCAAAAAAAATAAAAAAATAAAAGAATAAAAAAATTTTAAATAAATAATTTTTTAAAATAACAAAAAAAAAACTGAATAGAGAGATTATGTATAAAAGAACCCAGTGAGGGGCGCCTGGGTGGTTCAGTCGGTTAAGCCTCTGACTTCGGCTCAGGTCATGATCTCACATTCGTGGGTTCGAGCACCGCGTCGGGCTCTGTGCTGACAGCTCAGAGCCTGGAGCCTGCTTCCGATTCTGTCTCACTCTCTGCCCCTCCCCACTCATGCTCTGAATCTCTCTGTCTCAAAAATAAATAAAACCATTAAAAAAAAAAAAAAAGAACCCAGTGAAATTCTAAGGTTGAAACGTAAAATAACAAATGAAACGTTCACTAGAGAAGCTTGGTAATAGAGGACAGGAGAAAAAATAAGTGAACTTGAAGATAAGTCAATAGAAATCCTTCAATCTGAAGAACAGAGAAAAGAGACTGAAGAAAACAGAACAGCACCCTGAAGACCTATGGGACATATCAAGCACCTCATGGTATGTGTAATGAGAGTCCAAAAAGGAGAGGAAAGAAAGAGAAAAATATTTACAAAAAAATGACAAAAAAACTCCAAGTTGACAAAAGCCATTACTCTATACATCCAAAAACTCAAATACTTCCAAGGAGAATAAATACAAAGATACCTAGATCTATAATATTTAAACTGATGAATGCCAAAAAACAAAAAGAAAATTTTAAAGAGAAAAAAATAATTTATTACTACAGGGGACCAATTAACATCTGACTCCTCATCTGAAACAATGGGAGTCCAGGAGGCAGCAGAATGGCATAGTCAGAGTGCTTAAGAATCAAGGATTCTTTATCACCCAAATCCACTCTTCGAAAGCAAAGGTGAAATGAAAACATTGAGGGAATTCATTGCCAGCAGGCCTGCCTCAGAAATACGGAAGGAAGTCCTTCATGCTAAAAGGAAATTAAGACATCAACTTGAATCCTTGGAAAGAAACGAAGATCAGAAATGGTATAAACATATGGGTTAATGAAACAGGGTCTGTGTATTTTCTCATCTTTTCTACAAAAACATAAGACTGAATAAAGCCATAATTAAACACTGTATCACTGAGTTTCTAATACATACAGCACAAGGGAGGAAAGTCCAGGAAAAGTAAATAAATTGGAGCAAACTTTCTGAATTTTGCCAGAATATTAATCCAAAGTAGATTGTGATAAGTGAAGATATAACTATGGGAAATAACTCAAAAGTATAGCAAAAAAGAAAACCAAAAGGGATTAAAACGATAACCTAAAAAAAATTTAATACAAAAGAAGGCAGGTACAGGAGGAAGAGGAGGAAAATGATAGGAAACATATAGAAAACAAAATAGGAAATACAAAAAAAAAGAAAAAAAAACAAAAAAAAAGGCAATTGTAAATCCAGCCATATCAATAAATCTATTAACTATAGGTGGTTTAAATACCCCAAAAGGCCAAGTTCCATCAGACTGAAATTTAACAAGACAGAGCTTAAACTAATTATATGCACCAACAGGCTAAAAGTAAGTGGATGGAAAAGATCCGCCACGCATACAAGACAGTAATCAATAGATAGTTGGTGTCACTATATTAATATCAGACAAAATAGATTTTAAAACAAGAAATATTCATAGAGACAAAGCTATTTCATAATAAAAGCATTAGTGCATCAGAAAGATACAACAATTATAAATGTTACGTATGCAGCTAGAAGCAGTAATTATGACCAGAGGCCATGCCTGGAGTTGCCTTAGTGTTGGGTAAAATCAACAGTTCTAGTAAATGCTGCTTCAAACTTCCTGAACAGAAGGTTAACAACTTTTTTTTTAGATGAATATTTCTCTAAGCACAGTGACCTCTACTGGTATTTATATAAATTTTATGCCATCACAGAAAGGTTCTATTCCAGAATAGGATCAAAGGAAAAGAGAAACATAAAGAATATGTATTAGAACCTTCATTTGAATCACAGGAGTATTGCAAACTTTCTTACTAGAGTAGCAATAAGCCGCCAGGCCCGTCTGTCCAGTAACTAGTGAACGAGGAGATGGCCCTCACTAACTACAACAGCAATAGTTTCCTATTCCGTCTATATGTTAGAATTACCAGGGAAGACTGTTACAATATAAATGATCAGGCATCACCCTAAGCAATTTTGATTTCATTGGAATGCTTTTAAGGCTTCCAGGACATCCTAATGTGGAACTAGGAATGAGACACTGCCCCAGAACAAAAGCTTTCACCAATGTTAGAAGTACAAATGTTAGCTAGAATTTGCCCCCTAGCATCATGAAGCACTTCCTCAAGAATGAGTTACAGAGAAACAATCTTCCTAGACCAGAAGTAGGTCTTGGTAAGGCCGTGGCAGGCCTACCAGTAATGGCACCCAAGATCTGCAGAAATAATTATACTGAAGACGGTCAACAGCTGAAGATAAATATCTAAACCAGGGGTGGCATGTTCTGTAAATAGTCAAAGAGTAAATATTTTAAACTTTTGGGACTTCCAGTCTGTCACAATTCCTCAGCTCTGCCACTGTTAACACAAATGAACCCGGCTGCATTCCAATAATTCTTTATAGATGCTGCAATTTGAATTTCACATAATTTTCATGTCACTGTTATTATACTTCTAATTTTTTCAACAACACAAAAATATAGAAACCATCTTAGCTCATTACCCGTATGAAAACAGCAGTGGGCCAGATCTGACTGTGGACCACAACTTCCTGAATCCTGGTCTAAATAAAAAGCTGGCACTCTGAAAGAATACAAACATTAAAGCATCGTGCAGCCATCTTTAAAGAAAGAAGTATGTTCTTATTTTAGGAGCCCTGGAACTCTGGTGATGGTCCTTCTGACAATGACCCAAGATAAACTAGCCCATCTACCTTTACCCCTGCCATATATAGTCGGTTGTTTTTAATCCTTGGCATTGAAAGAATTCATTTTCTGGTCCAGACTTCTTGAAAATATGCTATATCCCAAAATAAAAACCTAACAGTACATTCGTATAGGATCGCACCCAGTCACCTTTATTTTAAGTTTTGGTCACTGAGAACAACCCAGGGAACCTGGAGACCTGGACAGAATATAAGTGTAGACAGCTGATAGTCAGATGAAATGGTTGCTGTTGGGTCTAATGACTTGACCTTTCTTACATGGGATAGGCTGACTTACCTGGGCTCAGCAGCTCTTGGAGTGGTGGGTAAGTCTCCACCCTTCTCTGCAGAGAACTTTCTGCGCAGATATTTTCCACACCCTCTGAAAACTCCTAGAGTTTAAGCCAGATGAGGAGAAAAACCATGACTCTTGTTGCAGAGTCAGGTTGGGCACTGTAAACAGCAGCCTACAGATCTAGAGCCTTTGCAGACAGATTCAGAAAGGAGTCAGTCTTAGAGGTATCTAAATAGAAATGTGAGCTCTGAATTGAAATGGTGATTATAGAGGTCTCAGAGAAGAGAGGAATTTCCAATTATATATCCTCAGTTTCTAACAGATTAGAATTCATTCATTCACCCATTAATTAGCTTTCCTTCATCAACTATTTAAGTGTTAAGTGCTAGGCAGTGAGGAACACAGAACAAGGCCCCTTACCTGCTGTCACGATTACCCTTTTGGTGGCATACCTGTAGTGAAGTAAACAGGCAACTGCAGTGTAAAGAGGAATCCCACTGGAGTTCACTGTGTTGAGAGCAAAGGAACCTAAACCAGGCTTTTGAATACATAGAAACTTTCCAGAATAGGGGGAAACATGCATTTTGCCACAGTTAAAAAACAAACACCAAAAACTATGCTAAGACACCATTTTTCAACACAAGATTGGTAAAATTAGTAAGTTTGAAATCCCACCATGTGGTTACACAATGTGTACCATGCAGGCAACGGTACAGAGAAACAAGACACTCCTTCACCTTGTCACCAGGGCCAACTATCAATACCTAACAAAAATCTAAATGCAGGGACACCTGGGTGGCTCAGTCAGTTAAGCATCCAACTTTGGCTCAGGTCATGATCTCATGGTTTGTGGATTCAAGCTCTGCCTCAGGCTCTGTGCTGCCAGCTCAGCGCCAGGATCCTATTTCATATTCTGTGTCTCCTTGTGTCTCCTTCTCTCTCTGGCCCCTCCCCTGCTCATGCTCAGTCTCTCTCAAAAGTAAATATACATTAAAAATTAAAATTATATATATAAAACATATATATATACACACACATTCTTTGACACAGCAATTCAACTTACAGGGTTTATCCCATACATACAGGGTCACACGTGCAATGTACTGTACAAGGTTATGCACTACAGCCTTGTTACTGTAATCAGAAACCACCCTCATATCCATTAGGAGGGAACTAATCAATTCCTGTTACTTTGCTCAAAAACTCTTAGTGGGAAAGAAGCAAGTCCTCCCCAAGACAGACAAGGTCCTGTATGATCTGTATCCTACACCCCACTCCCCTCCTATGCAGTCTCTTCCCAGTCTTCCCCACCGTGTTCACTTCACACCGGCCTCCTTACCCAACTAAACCACTCACTGTGCCCCCTGCCTAGAACCCTAGAACACTCCCTCCCCAAGCTGAAGTGCCTTCCTTCCTCACATATGCAAATATTACTATCAGAGGCCTTCCTTAAGCACCCTTTACCCAACTCCAACCAACTCCCTCTTTCTCTCCCCCTGCTTCATTGTTGTGTGAATCAGTTATTACCCACCTGTTTGTTCATTTGTCTCTCCAGAACTTAAAGCTCCAGGAAGGTAAAGACTTTGTTCACCTGTTTTCCAAGGCTTAAAGTACCTGGCACATTGAAGGGGGACAAAAGTTACCTGCATAAATTATGCAACATCCAGGAACTAGATAGTATACATTAAAAAAAATGAGTGCCACTTTTACATATATGGAAGAACTCCAAAATGTTAAATGAGAAAAAGAAGGTGCACCTATTTTGCATTAAAAGGAAAAAGAAAATATCTATCCATATTTGCTCAGGCTGTATTAATTGGTAACAATGGTTGTCTTTGGGGAGATAAGTGGGCACTAAGTCAGGGTCTAAGTGCCTTCTCAGTATATACACCTTGAATATATTACCAGGTCAAAAAATTATGAAATAAAGTGGAAAGTCAGTTGGGCTGGTGGCCTGCGGGAAAGGAAAAAGCACTAGATTTGAAGCAGCCTTGAGGAGCACCTGGGTGTGGCTCAGTTGATTAAGCATCTGACTTTGGCTCAGGTCATCATCTTGCACTTCCGGAGTTTGAGCCCCACATCGGGTTCTGTGCTGACAGCTAGCTCAGAGCCTAGAGCCTGCTTCAGATTCTGTGTCTCCCTCTCTCTCTGCCCCCACCTGTTCACGCTCTGTCTCAAAAATAAACAAACATTAAAGATAATTTTTTTAAATAACAAGGAATTTTTAAAAAACAGCAGCATTGAGCACTTTAACAATTAATTGGCTACTGCATTCCACATGTTCCAGTTATCCTTCTGTCCAGCATCTTTGCTTCACGAGGTCTGGAAAAAAAATAGCCGTTATTAGCAAATCAACAATGAACAGAATCATGGGCTGTATTTTCTGATTTTCCCATATGATTTCTTTTCAAAAAAACCACATTGTTGTGTCAATTGCCAAATGTCCGTCGATAGTTTTACTAGAATGGTAACAGGAAACCTGTAGGGTGTGGGAAAAAACAACCAACAGGCTTTAAAAGTGCCTGCTAGTGCTTCCCTGCCACCTTCCCTTCAAGATCATTCTGGATAGAAGAGCTTTAATACTACCATTTACCAGAAACCTAGGCATCTTCACTCCATGTCTTTGGCTTGTCTCCAGTTCTCACCACCCTCCGAATACTCCAAGAACAGCTAGGCCCCTAGTTCCTGTTACTTTGACCTTTACTTCAGGTCTTTGCAGCTATACAATTACATATACATCCGATATGTTGTGCCCTCCCTTCCAAAGGTCTCCAGACAGTTGCTCAGTTAAGAGCCAAATCTGATTCTTTGCTATTACTCTTCACTGATTACTCTTTGCCAACCTGTCTTAGAGCTTACACTCCTTTTAATATATCTTGGAAATCACCATGCTCTTTTAGATTTCAAGATAGGTTACACAAAGATGACAATCACAATCCTAAACCACCAAAGTGATGGCATTCCGAAATTCCCTCAGATTTTTCAGTCCTCCAAGGGATAAGGCAAGGGGGCAGGACCGCGCTTTCACTTTAAGCTTAGCCTAGCTTCAAGTCCAAAGGAAAACCACCAATGTGAAATCAAGGGTATGCATTACCTACCTCTCAACACCTCTTGTAGGCGAGAAGACTAGAAGATTCTAAGTCTAAAGTACTCCGTGTTTGATGTGTTCAATTAGCTACCAAGTCCTGCCAGGTTTTTTAGGAGTAAGTCTAGTCAAGTCAGTCACAGCAACTTAGCATTCCCAACATCTACAACTGCAAAGAGCGCACTACATCAAAATGTATCATGGTAAGATGTATACTAATCAGAGGTAGCTGCTGTCAAACACGTGAAAGGTACTGACCTAGTTACCTAGCATTCCCTTCCCCATCAAGGGCTGGACTTCCTGTGCTTAGACCCATTTTTGCCCTTACCCCTCCTCCGTATCCTTTTTAGTCTTCTGTACTAATCTCTAGGTTGCTGCTGGCAATCCATCCCAAAACTACAAGATTAAAGATTCCTACTCTTGGCTCAGCACTCCCACTTCCAAAAATTGAGTATCAGGGTTGTTTGTTCTCTGCAGATTTATTAAGTGAACTTATATCTTTATATAATACAGAACAATTAAAGCTGACCGAGTGCAACAAATAAACCTGCCGTTTATACACATAGCTTTACACCATTATAATGCAGCCAGTTGTCAAAATTCTGAAAACAAAGCATCCAATCTTCCAACGCACTAGTGATCATTCAGACCAAATAAATTTGATACAGACCAGGATTCTCCTTTTTTTGGACCAATGCTAAATACCTGGTAAAAGCTTGACCAGAAAACTCAAAATTAACTATCACTACCCTACTAAAGATAAAACTCTGAATAAAGAATCTACCAGCTAAATTCTAAGACTGACCAGATGCTACAAAAACAACTACATGAGATGTTGCTAAACGTAGGTTAGATTTACAAAACTGCTTTAATCTCATTAACATTTCAGATTGACATCTTTTTAATTACTTTGCACCAGCCTGGCAAAATAAGATGTTGGTAGTCAGGAACTGAAAAACCTAGGATGGGAATTAATAATCTCTGCTCAGAATAAGGCTATCCATTTCAAGAGAGAATCTGGACTGAAAATTTTGCAAAGCTGGTTTACATGAAGATATTTTGTCCCAACTTTAGACAATTCCTCCAACATGCATTAAGTTGTGATATAAAATTAATGTTAAAAACAAAGAAAACATTGGGTAGAATTTACTAAAATCAGAAGTTCTAATTTGACATCATCCCATCTAATGGCCTGAAAACTTCAGTTAGTTACTATACTAACAAGCCTTCGGGATCAGTGATCCCTCTAGGTTGACAGACTGAGACCAGCAGAGCTTGCTAATACCTAGTAACACCAACTCCGATAGATTCTTGTAGGGACCTGCCAGATACACTGAAGCTATTTAGAGGACTTAGTTCTTATCTTACCCAAAGCTCTAAGGATAAAAAGGAATTTTCCAAGTGTATGTATACTACAGCTAATGATGTTCAAGACTCAAAGAATACCACGAATGAATATAGGTCTGTATGAATATACTTAATATCAAGGTTTACCCCCTGAATCTTAGCAAACTGAGTATTAATATTGAACACAAATCAAAAATCTAGTTAGAAACTTTTTATTTAAATGTGCCAAATAAAAACCCACATTTTCAGACCATAGGATGTTAATACATTCAACAAAAATTTATATTATCTTACTGCTGTGAATTTACAGAGTAATAATCCAGATCCATTTTGATTAGATGGTTGAAAAACCCTTCCTAGGTTACACTTTACAGACATCACAAATCCCTTATAATAATGTAAACAAAATAATTTTTCCCTAAAAGGTGAACTTGAGAACTTCAGTCCACTCTTTCAGGACTTGCACTTCTTCTCGGACTTCCTGATGGGGAACGACTAAAAACAAACAAAAACAAAAACAAACAAAAACAAAAACAAACAAAAAACAATTAAGTTTGGAACTGATTAGTAGCTACTGAAATTTGCTCTTATGTATATATCAGAATAAAACTCTATTTCAATAAACTCATGGGTGGCCAAAAGTACTAGACAGAGGAGATCTAAAAATTACTTAAAAGATTTATATATAAATCCTTTGTCCCTGCTGAAGATCAGGTTTCATAGCCTCCTTGCTAATATCACACACATAGTTAAAATAAGTAGCAATTAAGTAAGGTAATGCTTTAGCTGTAAGATTTCAACCTACAATTTTTCTTCTCTTCATGTGGGCACTTCATTCACCTTTTGTCCCATGTGGAGGAAAGTACGCTTAATGTGAAATTCTACACTTAAAAGGCTTACAGGACTAAACACCTTAATAATCATCGCAAGGTTATTATCCACCAAACAATAATCTCAACTTGAAGTGGGAAAAGCAATCATTTAAGTAAACTTACTAATATAAAAAAATGGATATAGCACCAATTCTCCAAAGAGCTCAAAGCCTGCAAAGCAAGCAGTAAGCAAACAAATTCTGCAGAGGCCAGACTTGACAGTTAAGATTTGGCAACAAATTATTTAGCTTACCTTCTTTTTGGAGATGGAGATCTGGACTTTGATCGGCTGTCAAAACATGAGAAATTCTATTAAGAAAAGTACTAACCAATACCTTTCTTATCATCACAGTACCATGAAATGAACCCCCAGGTTGCTCTGAGCTTAAAATTAAAAGGTTAGGCTGCGGTTCAACTGAAAAAGCGCCTACCAGTTTTTGCTAACAAAAGCCAATCTTCCAACAACTGTTCTTCATAAAATGAGTGAGCTATTTACTCTATCATGATTAATCTTTATACTCTACTTTAAGCACAATGACCTCAGAATGCTTTTTCCATGCACCTATCAGTTCTAACAAGGCCTCTTAATATAACCCCTAAGTCACAAACTTCTTTTGTCTCTGTAGCTTGACATTTCCTTATCCAGGAAGTCAGTCGGAATAGGCCATCTATAAATGAAATTCTAAAGTTTGGTTTACTATTAAGGTTCTGCGTTCCCACTAACACTTAAGCTTAGAGTTAACACAATTTCAATAATTCAAAACACTTTGAACTCTTTGGATATTGGTGCCATATAACCAAAAGAGCATTAATCAGATTTTTACCCTACCTGCTTCTTGGTCGTGAAAGAGACCTGGATCTTGATCTTGACCTTGACCGGGATCTTAATAAAAAGAAAACAGTAGTATCAATTAGTTCAGAGGAGTAACCTCCTTAAACACCTACTACTGAACACTTTATTAGGTAAACTATGAATAGAGAAGCTAAAATTAGGCAAGACATAGGGTGCCTGGCTGGTTCAATCAGTAGCGTATGCAACTCTTGATCTCAAGGTTGGGAGTTAGGCCCCAGGTGGGTGAAGAGTACCTAAAAATGTTTAATTTAGTATTTTTTAAAAAACAAAAAAAATAAGCAATAAACAACTCTTGCCTTACAACGGCCTAAAACTGAACAAATGATTACTTACACTTTCAACAAGCTCCTATTATCAAAATAAAGAAGCACCACCACTTTAATCATTTGTTTCTACCGTATTTAATGAGCTGGATTAACTGTCACAGCTCAGCACAACATTCTTAAACAGTGTAGAATATCCAACAGAAATAAAAAATGGTTTCAAGATTGGTATGGTTTGGTTTAATTGTATCTTAAAACCAAATCAACATCATATAGATCCCAAAGCTGAGATTTCAATTCTTCAGGTAATGAGCTCAATGAAAAGTCACAAATGGGTTAAGACTTTATTCTTAGATCATCAACTAGCTTTCATGGTTCAGGCCATTTGTCACACAAACCAAATGAGCCTCTGACATACATACATAGAGTCCTGCAATCAAATTAATGTATTCATCTGGAATCCAGAGATTTCTCAAGTGGACCATAAGTTTTAGAATCCCTGCAGTTTAAAGACCTTGTGCTATTATCGAACAGCACTAACTCCCAAAGGCATACCCTGCTAGTGACTCAACCATGGTATTGTCAACTTCTTTTATTCTAGAATCTTACCCATTTTTTTTTAATGCTTATTTTTGAGACAGAGACAGAGTGCAAACAGGGAAGGGGCAGAGAGAAAGGGAGAGACAAAATCTGAAGCAGGCTCCAGGCACTGATCTGTCAGCAAAGAGCCCAAGACAGGGCTTGAACCCATGAACTATGAGATAACGATCGGAGTCGAAATCAGACGCTTAACCAACTGAAGCACCCAGGCATCCTGAATCTCACCCGTTTCTATCACCTAATTTAAAGGCCTTCTACAAAAGGAGTAAAAAAAAAAAAAAAAAAAGCCTAAGGCTCCTAATTTGATTTTTCTTACATTTCAGCATATATCTGATTAAACAAGCCATATTCACCCACATGTAGGCAACTACTACCCTAAACAACTTTTTGTGGTTTCAAATTCACCCTCTCATTCCAAAAAGGGGAAATTTATATTTCAACTTGCTTCTGAGTCTCCCCCTGCTTCTAACAAGCCTCCTTATCAGAGATCAAGCAACTATCACCTTTAAGAGGTAGCATTATTTACCTATATACACAAACTAACTTTCGAAAAATTTTCAACAGGTCTACCCAGTGTTCACTGAAGGACTTGATGATTTGTGCTTTGGACCCTACTCTACCATGGACTCTCAAACAATCCTTTAAAAATGGTTGGTTGGGCTTTTATCTGTATAATTATCCATTTAGATTCAGGTCATGTACAAATTCTTTTAGAACTCAAAATATTTTGATGGAATCCACTTCAATTGGATCTTTAAGGCACTGTCTTAAAGTGCAGTCATTAAGACGTGACAAACCAAATACAATAAGGGAAAGAAAGTGTTACATACTGGAAATACCTCGATCCTTTTATGGAACCAGACCTAGATCGTCTGAGTGAAGCTGATCTCGATCTGCGAAGGGACACAGATCTTGATCTTCGTGGAGATGCTGACCTTGACCTAAGAAATAAATCAAGGCTTAAGTCTTAGGTCCAGTTAAAGTTTATCACTTGTTAAAACTTGAGTTAGATAGTATTTCTTACCTCCTTCCCCTGCTCCTGCTGCGTGAGCGAGAGTATCGCCTACCTCTGGATCTCGAATGTGATCTAGACCGTGACCTATTTTTTAAGTTAGAAAAAAAGAATGTTAGATGATAACTCGTTTTTAGAGTTTTTGTGCCTCTGCTGAAATCAAATCTCAAACTATTTAAATTTAGTGTCTCATTTGGAAACAAAACTCTGGGCCTATTAGTTTTTTTTTTTTTAACTACCTAAAAAAAGATTTGTTAAAGGCTGAATTACATCTTAGAATTACACAATATAAAGCACTGTAATGTGTATTTAAAATAAACCTTGCAAGTTTGCAGGTCGACCCTCTTTGGCCCATGGTCTAGTAGATCTAGACGATCTAGAAGTATCTATAGCCGATCGCTGCATCTAGATGTTTTCTTCAATCTAACGACGATCAAACTGACAGCCAAATGAGCCAGGTGAGGCTTGATTGACGCAAGAAGATTTTTCTAGTTGGGAATGTGGTCAATCTGGTGTTCCTCTTTCTAAACCGGAGGGGGCCCCAATTGTAAGCCAAATTTACTGTTACGGCGATCACCGTCTCAAATTTTCTGCCCTTTAAAGAATAAGGTGAAGCTAGGTGTAGATGACTCGAGGGGATCTGGCCTCTTATGCTGATCACCTCAAGGTCTAGGAGGATCTTAATTGTCGGATTTGCAAGGCGCCTCAGCATGATATCATAAGGCTCGTGACATTCTGAATCAAGGCGACTGACTCAAACGAAGAAACCTGAAAGGTTTTGACCAGGTTGATTATTAATATATTAACATTTATTGAATTAAACAAAAACTGTAAAATACACCTGTACAATTAACATTCAACTTTATAGAAAAATATTTTCTGCCTTGCTAATAAAAAAATTACTCGATGAACTAGAATACCAACCATTCCTTCATTAAAATAAATACCTGCTTCGCCGCCGTCGGCTATAGCGATGACAATCATATGCATAATGTCCCTTTTCACCACATTCATAGCATCTATCATTGGGATCAAAGGGACGTCGGGCTGGTGGTCTATCAAAACGAGACCTCCGAGGCATGCCTGTTGATAATTCAACTCTCACTCTGGAACCACAAATCACCCTATAAAAGAAAGGCAACAAATTTCTAATGCTAAAAAAAAAAAGAAAAAAGTACAAGTGACTTGTAGATTTAGAACTTTCCAAGCACTCTTTACACTCACAAGCTTCAGTGAGTTACCTTTATAAACCATTCCAACTCCAACTTTGCTCCCCCTTCCTAAGTGTACAGAATTAGGATTAATTATCTGGTCTCCTCCAAACTACAGAATCCAAGCTTATCACCTACCTCACTACCCAGCCCACAGGAATACTCTAATAAACGCTGAGTTTCATAACCAACATCTTACTTACTTCCCATCCAGGCCTCGCACTGCATCTTCTGCATCTCTGGGATCTTCAAATTCCACAAAGGCAAATCCCGGAGGATTTCTCGCAATCCACACAGTTCTTAAGGGGCCATAATAACTGAAAGCCCTTTCTAACTCTCCTTTGCCGGCACCGGTTCCCAGATTACCAACATACACCTTGGTTTCTGTTTAAAAACGCAAATACAAGAACGCAGGTTATGTAAAATTTTGCCTGTTTGAGTGAATTCTTTGTCCCAAACAGGCCATCCTTAAGACTGTACAAAGCATGTTTAATGCTCTATCAAGGATTTAGTCTTAAAACCAGAGAAGCCCACAAATTTCTAAAGACCTGGCCGTAGGGCAAAGTTCTTAACATTCAAACGGGGAGACGACCTCCAAAACACAAGCAGACACGTGGTAGGACTTTCCGCGGCGTGGGGCGGGCTCCGCCCCCGCCCCGCCCCCGGGTCC